>NC_137867.1:22313561-22413561 GCF_963924005.1 Protomyctophum bolini | reverse complement strand
CATATCACATCAGTGATAAACCATATGCCAATAGCATGGATGTACAGAATAATATGCCCTCCACAAACAGGCAAGAACGAATCCAGTCAAATACTGTTGTTAACTATCCTTAGTTAATTATACTACTATACTAAATCTGTTATTTTTTATTAACAATGTGGCTATTCAACAAAAAGTTTAAAGTCATTTTCAAGTACATGACAAATTTGTATTGAGTGATGCGATTTTATATCCATCTATAAATGCCTCTCTGTATGTCTGTATGTATATACAGTATGTATGTCTGTGTGTAATCCACGTAACTCGAGAACCGTTAGCCCCACCGACTTCAAATTCGACACACGTGTTCCACAGCACAGCAGGGGGTGCAGTGCCCGGTGTCGGTCGGACCCACGGTTGTCCAGAACCGCCCCAAAAAGTCCTCTGCCCGGGCTCTGGACCAGGCCCCTGCCCAGCATCCATATATGGAGCTGGCCTGTTCTGACCTCACAACACTCAATATTTAGGCATGCCTGACACAGAACTCCACAAGCTGGCTGCATATACTCCATATTTGGGCATGCCTTACAAAGAACTCTGGGCAGCAAAGGGAGACAGACATAATATCTGGGTGGGGCATGCATTAGAGGCCCCACGGGCACCGCAGGGGGTGCAGTGGCCGGTGTCGAGACTATCGGACCAAAGATTGTCCATAACTGCCTCCAAAAGGCCTCCACACCCCCAGGGGGTGTACTCTGTATGCATTTACAACTTGCATCGCTCCAAGTAAGCCCTCCCTACGGGCATTCGGGCACCGCTCTAGTTAAATCAATGTAAAGACTCAACATCAACATTTTCGCTTCAAGTGAAAATATTTTGACTGGTGTGAATGCAAAAAAGCAACACGTTTCTTGCAATCAAAGCAATGTGATTATTTTTATCACGTCTTGTGCAAATGTACCTTTAGACATGGCAAGACAGAACTGAATCACATTGTGTCCCAAAACACAAACATGGGATTCAGTTGAAGACATGGCATTTACTTAATTTAAGTTCTTGATGCAGAATCAATAAAAAAAAGGAGAAAAGGTGGAGGGATAGTTGTTTTTTCTTATTTTCACATTCAATTGTTATTGTACGATTCCAAACAAAAGCCTCGAAGACTTTCTATTTGCCTTACAAGAAAGTATTTTGTTCATTTTATCTCGAAACATTGGTTGTTTAACACTGCTGACCTGCTCTGCTTCGCAGCTGGTAAAAAAACAGCACTTACCTAAATGAGAACTTGATCTGAGACTTCTACCGTCACCAATACACCCTGGCTGTACACCCCTCTACAGCACCTGTATAGTACACACAGGGACATTTCAATTAGAACAGACTAGAGAGCTCACAAAGACAAACATTATTAGCATTTGGGGTCATAAACACCAGCATGATTGATACTGGTATTCCTGTACTGGAAATTGGCCAGCCTGGATTTTGGTCACTCAAACAGTCCAGTGACTGAATACCGTTGTCTCCATTATTGTGTCTATACTGAGCTACATTGTATGGAAATAATTCTGATTTGAGGGCGCATACTTATACTCAAGGGGTTAATATGCTGCATTACTACGTGGGCGTATTCAGTGTGTGCAAGACCCACATGTAATTCGCTGATGTGGCAGTCAGCTGACCAATTGGGCGGGCTACTTAAAAGATCACTAGACAGCATGCTCTTCCTGCCTTCCTTCTGGTCATGGTTCCTGGTTGTATGTGATGTTTGCGCCCACCACCACCCCAGCACCACCAGTGGGCTCTGTTATTTATGTTCCCCATGGGGGGTTTTATTGTATATCTATCTCCCTGCTCTTAATGTTTAATGATGGTGTTTGATTGTGCCGAGCAGGGAGAAGATGCAGCAGGGCCGAAAGCCAAGATAATATATTATATGCACACTTGTATTCTCATTCTATAATAAATATTGGTTAAAACTATTTGTGAGTTGTCTGACTGAACTTAAATGAAAGGCATTGTAATTTGTACCAGACAAAAGTAAAAGTAAGTTGTATCATTATTTCCAAACTATTCCTTGCTCATGAGATATAGGCCTACAGGTGTTGGGAGCTTACATGATATTATATCTCATGATTGGAGGGTCAGGCCATGCTGACTCCCACCTGCAGAGTTGGAAAATTAAACCATAGTAAAAAAGTCTTTATATAAACATGACAAATCTGGGTGGGTCTATTTCTCCATCTCTAAGAAAACACAGCCTCCAAAACGCTGTAACTCACAGAGGATTCATTTTACACAACATTTCATTTTATTACCACCCTATAAACCACTCCAGCCTTTACTGTGTTTGTGTGTGAGAGTGAAAGAGAGAAAGAGGATGTGTGTGTGTGCGTGCGTGCGTGTGTGCGTGCGTCCATGTACTGTGTGCACATGTATCCCCTGTAGTAAGAACCACCATTAGACAAAGAGGTCAATTCATATTGAGTGTTAAGTAGAACAAATTGTCTATAAATCAAAGACCTAAAAGATTTCTCTCAAACCACAATGGTGGGTCTGAGCACGAAAACAGCATGGCTGTTTTTCACCACCTGTGCGCAACCTAACACAAACACACACGCACATATCAACTGTATATATGGTGATTTTGGGTGTGCCAGTACAGTACAGTATAGTACAGTACAGTACAGTAGAGGGACCCCCACACGGTAACTGTCATTTCGCAACCGTTTCGGATGCGGGTCGGCTCGCCAGAATCGGGCCGGCGCCCTGGGTGAGCTCCCCCCCACACCCCCACAAGGAGTTGCACCACTCACTTCACACGGGTGTGATTTTATTTTCTCCCGACTAGTCAAAGTATGACATAGGGACTGTATGTCATGTGGTGTGGAAAGTGAGAGATTGAAATTCATAAATGTTTTAGTACCAAAGTAAAAGTGCTAAAGTGTTCAGAAAATAGCAGATCTACAAGGTCATAACGCGTCACATTGTAGAACAGCTTTTTTCCGAATAGTCGTTTTTTATTAATAAAATCTAAAAAAGTAAGAATAGACTAAAGCTGTCAAATGATATAATTGTAGTGGAGTATTCTACTCCACTACAATTACATCATTTGACAGCTTTAGTTTAAGTAACAAAAATGGAAATTAAAGTAAAAGTACCTCAAAATTGTACTGTGCAAGCACTTGTATAGGCTACATGAGTAAATAAACGTGTGTGTGTGTGTGTGCAGGTGTGTGTGTGCGGGTGTGTGTGTGTGTGCGGTAGCCTGGCTAATAAGCCAGACTCAAATCACACTGTCGTCCACCGGCAGGCAATTCTTTTTTACCAATGGCTGATTCGGTCTGGCTTATTAGCCAGGCTAGGTGTGCGGGTGTGCGTGCGGGTGTGTGTGTGTCCGTGCTCGCTGTGTGTTTCGGACACAACCACCATTCCAAATCGCCATGGCGTGAGATTTTTGAATGGAAGAATTACAATGCACGCTATTTTGGAAACTACAATACACACTAGAGTCTAGACAAACAATTTTTGAAGCGGATAAGACAACCTGACCGCCTGATGCTAGCTCGATGTGTGAGATATTTAAAACAGCAATGACCCCAGGCTCTCCTTGACTACATTGTCTCCTTGTCTATAAGATAGCAGTGACCTACACCCTCACTAAGGTCTGTAGCAGTAGCAAGGGTCAAACCACAATATTCTATCTAATTTAGATGACTTGGACTTTATTCTATGAAAAAGGCTACAATTCTAAACCGACCAAAATGTGTCAACTATACAGTATAACTATATAATTTACATAGTATGTGCCTTACTATAGGCAACTTAGCTGAGCTGGATACAACAGTAAAACACAGACTTTTAAAACTCAGTGAAAGTCAGGCCAAAATCCCACCTTGATGTCTGGTGTGAGCTATGCAGGAAGCAGAAATGTCACTCTGGGTGTCAGTTTACAGTGCAGCCAACAGGTATCAAAAGTAGGCGTGTCGCCGTGAGAGCCAGGCGGCGTGCCAGACAGCGGGTTGTTTCTAAAAGGATCAGTCAAGCAGATTATCGTGTAAATCCCTTCTTTCAGTGGGTTTCTACAATCTGTCATCTCCCTTTCTGCTTTACAATGGGCTTATGATAACACTGACAGGTAGTCTTGATTGAGAACAAAAATAGCCTACAGTACAAACACATGAGTGTGTACGTGTGCACACACACACACGGGTAAAACGCACAACGAGATACACACTTGTATTTACACTCACCACCACATTAGCGTAATGGGTAGCATTGTGTCCCTGCCACTGGGACTGTGTCCCTATCGACCTGAACTGCTCCTATCAATGCTTTAAATGGGTGAGGTTATTATGGTTGGTGAGGGTGACTTGTGTAGTGTCCTGAATGTGATGCCCAATTCATACTGCCCTATGATCTACAAACTTGCTGTGCGTTGGTGCAGTCGTACGACAAATACCAAGTATGAATCAGAAAGGACAGCCCAAAGCTGCGTTGGATGGAGAAGAGTCGTAGATGGCCTATAGTACGCTCCACTGGGAGCGATGGGCCTAAAGTAAAGGAACTACTACTTGCTTATACTTAAATAGAAGAAATGCTGGCATCATCAGATTCCAAATGACGCAAATCGTCATGGCAACAGAAAACATAAAATCCATGAGTTCTTATTTATTGGTCTCATTATGAAAACACATGTTTCAATGGCCCACAGGTTGAGAACCACTGGTCTAGGACTTCATCATTGAGGGAAAGATGTGAACGTTGCCCTCTGTGAGCCGTGCATATGGGCCACTGCTGTATAATGCACTTACAGCATCTACAACCACCATATGCAGTTGTTCTCTGTTGTTAAAAAGAGAAAGCAGATGTGACAAAGAAGATGACGTAACCTGATTAATGTCGCATACCATACAAAACTAAGTTGTTGGCAGTCACACAAAGTACAATAGATGAGAATGCAAACAAACACATGCAAACACAGTGCGAACAGAAGAAATCTGCTCTGTATAATAATTAATAACGTGTAACAATAACTGTATAAAATCAAGGCTCTAAAGTAATGTTGATAGTTCATTTGTCTTCTCAGAGTGGACGTCAATCATCAAGGTTGGAGTATTATGCATGACAGTTCATGTAACTGTGTGAGGGGCATATGGCCAGTATTATGCATGTTCATGTAACTGTGTGAGGGGCATATGGCCAGTATTATGCATGTTCATGTAAATGTGTGAGGGGCATATGGCCAGTATTATGCATGTTCATGTAACTGTGTGAGGGGCATATGGCCAGTATTATGCATGTTCATGTAAATGTGTGAGGGGCATATGGCCAGTATTATGCATGTTCATGTAACTGTGTGAGGGGCATATGGCCAGTATTATGCATGTTCATGTAAATGTGTGAGGGGCATATGGCCAGTATTATGCATGTTCATGTAACTGTGTGAGGGGCATATGGCCAGTATTATGCATGTTCATGTAAATGTGTGAGGGGCATATGGCCAGTATTATGCATGTTCATGTAACTGTGTGAGGGGCATATGGCCAGTATTATGCATGTTCATGTAAATGTGTGAGGGGCATATGGCCAGTATTATGCATGTTCATGTAAATGTGTGAGGGGCATATGGCCAGTATTATGCATGTTCATGTAAATGTGTGAGGGGCATATGGCCAGTATTATGCATGTTCATGTAACTGTGTGAGGGGCATATGGCCAGTATTATGCATGTTCATGTAAATGTGTGAGGGGCATATGGCCAGTATTGTGCATGTTCATGTAACTGTGTGAGGGGCATATGGACAGTATTATGCATGTTCATGTAACTGTGTGAGGTTGTATGGTTGGAGTATTATGCATGTTCATGTAACTGTGTGAGGGGCATATGGCCAGTAATCATGTTCATGTAAATGTGTGAGGGGCATATGGCCAGTATTATGCATGTTCATGTAACTGTGTGAGGGGCATATGGACAGTATTATGCATGTTCATGTAACTGTGTGAGGGGCATATGGCCAGTAATCATGTTCATGTAACTGTGTGAGGGGCATATGGCCAGTAATCATGTTCATGTAACTGTGTGAGGGGCATATGGCCAGTAATCATGTTCATGTAACTGTGTGAGGGGCATATGGACAGTATTATGCATGTTCATGTAACTGTGTGAGGTTGTATGGTTGGAGTAGTATGCATGTTCATGTAACTGTGTGAGGGGCATATGGCCAGTAATCATGTTCATGTAACTGTGTGAGGGGCATATGGCCAGTAATCATGTTCATGTAACTGTGTGAGGGGCATATGGCCAGTAATCATGTTCATGTAACTGTGTGAGGGGCATATGGCCAGTAATCATGTTCATGTAACTGTGTGAGGGGCATATGGCCAGTAATCATGTTCATGTAACTGTGTGAGGGGAATATGGCCAGTAATCCAACCTGACGGTGTGCCGTGGCTTTGTCGCGGCACACCCATCTCTCTACCCTCTTTCCTGTCAACTTACTGTACCCTATCAAATACTGGCAAAAAAAGGAAAAAACCCAAAAATATCTTAAAAAAGGGTCACTGGGCAGATTCAACTGGTTTACAGGCTAGTGACAGGGTAAAACTGGTCTAAAGCTACACTAGTATATAAACACTAGTATGTAAATACTATATACAAGTAGTATATACATTCACTAGTAGTCCCTGAGGGACTTTGGTCCATATAGAGTTTAAGTGTTTGTTTGTTTTTACTTTTATGCACGTCAAAAACTGCCACAAAAACATGGTTGCAGCACAAGAAAGGAGCACATGCCAGGTGCACCATACCACAAGAAAACACATACTAGCGTATAGTATAGTATACATACTAAACTATACAGTATACTGTGCTCACGTCCCTCTTAAAACATATCCAGCCATCCTTTATATAATCAAATGAAACACAAATGCCCCACAAGTGAGAAAACTTAAACTATTAAATCCTAGAAAATATTTAAAAGAAAACACATGGTCAAATGAATTATATGGAACTGTAAATAGTTTACATTTTAAACAGAGGTTTGATTCACCCAATGAGTTTTAATGAGGTAAACTTAGCATCACTCAGCATGCCTGGCAGTGTACTGAGGCACTTCTGTTAGCTAGCATTTCACACGCACACCTGTCCCTGTGCCCTATGTTTACTGTTGTGACTCAACTCAATTGTTTTTGCACTTTCTAATATCTTTCAGAAACATGTACATGACATGTGCAAGCTGTGTGCACAGACACAGCCACACAGCCACACACACACACAGCCACACACACACACACACACGTCCCTGTGCCCTATGTTTAATTTGATTAAGGTGACACTCAGACTGTTGCAACTCAATTGTTTTTGCACTTTCTAATATCTTTCACAAACATGTGCACGCACGCGCACACACACACACACACACACACACACACACACACACACACACACACACACACACACACACACACACACACACACACACACACACACACACACACACACACACACACACACACACACACACACACACACACACACACACACACACACACACACACACACACAGTCAACAGCAGCAGTGTAATTGTATTTACAGTCAGCCGGCTGGGTTGGATTACAATGGAAACCATCCAAATTCCCATCACACTTCAGATTGCTTCAAAAACACTAAAGACTAAAATGTTCACGAAGAGTTGAATAAGAATTAAACAGAGAAAGGACAGGAAATAAAAGCAGCGAGACAGAATAGATGACAATACTTTGAAGAAGGTGCTTTATCTAAAACAGGTCCAGCACACCCATGCATGCTTCATTTAACCTGCATGTAAAATCATCATTAGGCTACATAAGCTTGCTGCATACACACACACACACACACACACACACACACACACACACACACACACACAGTGTAATTCAAAGAGTTACTTGAAGGGGAATGCACTATCAAGGACGAGCATCTTTTCTTAATAAAAACATTCCAAGGGGCTTCTTTTATGAGACTGTCATTATCAGTGACTGCAGTAGAAGACTGAGAGGCTCAGTTCTCTTCAACAGACGGCCGCCAGCTCCAATACATATAGCCAGGCAACAGTACCCATCTGCATGGACTCATTTCAACCTTTACACTGTAAAGTCCTCACTGATAACACATCGAGTGCCACCAAAATGTGTAGTGCTTGGGTGCCACGTGATGAGAAGCAATTCCACTATGACACACTTCCGGTTTTGGTTGCCCTCTTGAATGCTAAAGTAATAGCGTTAATGCAAGCGAGCTAAAGTGAGGTCAATAGTGAGGCCAATCCTTGCTCTAGAAAACGCGACCACCGGATAATCACAAATGACCTCCAAACATCTCAGATCTGTTCAAAACCACAGACAGCGGCGTAGTTTCAGAGAAAAGAGCGTGCAAAGGCTGCGGCTAACAGAAGCTAATGGCTATGGAGCAACAGAAGCAGTGCAGGCGAGGCCCTGGCAAGTGTGTATCCGTGGCTAAACACAATTGCTAGTTAATGAGTCATGGATGATTACATTTTGTTCATATGAATTTGTTCTTCTAGGACATACCATAAATGCAAATAAAATTTCAAAATGAAAGGAATCTAGTTTCTTCTTCCTTGAAAATTAATCTACCTTACGCTTTGAAAAATGGTAATGTCAAGTGCACCGTGAGTCATGGTCCGTGGCCTAAACATACCAGACCACTGGTATGGTATCAGTCCACCCGTCCAACATTACTGAGTCCCAAAGAAGATATTAGCTACATGTGCACCTGCATGCTCCCCAGAGGATTACCCCTATTCATTTTAGTGACCCCATGGCCTTTAGTGCCAAAATGTCCAGTTTCACACAATATATCTCAAAATCTAATGGGTGGATATTGACAGGATAGCTCAAAATCAAATGGATGGATTCATTGTTATGTTGAGTTTATTGGACACCAACCATAATAGTGATCCCATAGTCTTTACTCTAGCGCCCCTCCATTCTACAATATCAACGTTGTACACAGAATATCTCACAATCTAATAAGCAGACACGATGAACCCTACTGATTTTGGTAACCACTTGGCCATTCAACACATTAGCAGCACAGCTTGTAGTGGCTACAAGTGGAGCTTTTGAACTATAGCCTAGTTCAAATGAAGAGCATGCGCTCTTCATTCTCTCTCGATGCGGTAGTTTGTTGCCCATCTCTCACTACTCTGCATATAATACTCCCGAGTGTGGCGGAGAGTCCCATATCCTCCTGCTGGTTCCAGTCAGACCACCCCCACTCACAGCACCTGTGAGCAAACACTGCCGCCGCTGTGTGTGGAGCTTTGATTGACGTGCTGATGGCTGCACTGCTGAAGGTGTGGCTGACGTGATGTGTTTATCTAGTAAACATCCCCCAAAGTGTGAAGTACAGTATGTAGTCATGAACAGGTTAGAGGTGTGTGTGTGTGTGTGTGTGTGTGTGTGTGTGTGTGTGTGTGTGTGTGTGTGTGTGTGTGTGTGTGTGTGTGTGTGTGTGTGTGTGCGTGTGTGTGTGTGTGTGTGCGCGTGCGTGTGCGTGCGTGTGTGCGTGCGTGCGTGCGTGCGTGCGTCAGTGCAAAGTTTAGGAGGTGTTTGAGATGGAACACAGCATTTTAAAGGATATGACTCATTACAGACTCAATAAAGCTTCTCTACCTGCAGCAAAGAAAAACAATCTGTTCACCTGCCAGAGAACCACATGTTTTCTGCATGCTCACATCTAAATGTGTGTTGTTGTTTTTTAACACCAACATGTTGCATATGTTTTTTATCAACTCTATGTACAGATTGATGTGCCATTCCAACTCTTTGCACTTTCTTGATCTTTTCCTAGGTTTTTTTTTTAATGCATTTTTTCCATGCAGGTTTTATTCACTGCTTAGCCACTGATTTAATTGTACTGCTTTGCTACTGAAAAGAAGTGTCCATGGCAGAGGAACTCTTCAGGGAATCTGAATAGAATTAACATACTGTATAACACCTTGGCAAATGCCCCCTTTCTCACTGACGATATTCTGTTTCTGACAATGCACTGACAATCTACTGAATTGCCAATGGAAGGACATGTGAAGTTCTCAAACAGAAGGAGGAGGTCTGCACACCGTTCTGAAAGCACCCCAAATAATTTATTACCAAACAGCGGTAAAGAAATACTACTTTTTTCCTGACCACTAAAGTTCTCAAACGGCACATCTGTACCTGTACACACAAGAGAGAAAGAGAGAGAAACCTTGTATGCGCACATATACTTTAATTGAGAGATCAAGAGTCGAGACATGAACGAATTGGAAAACCAATGAGTAATTAATCTGACACCCACATCTCTTCTCCGCACCCCTTCGTCCTTTGTTACCTTTGAGGCCAGACACAAAAACAAACAGAGTAACTGGAAACCAGAGCGAAGCAGACCCACTGTGAAATTACGTGCTACTAACTGAGTAAATCTGGAGTCCCTCCAGTGTCTCTTAGCAAAGCTAACGGTTTGCTGGTGTGGAATTACACTCTCGTGTCTCAAATCAATCAGAAAGTGAAATGTTTTCCAACTGGAAATTTAATTCAGCGTTGAACTTGAGCTGAGTTCACGATGTGCTCCCGCGCAGTCAACATCACATCGGTAGTTTGACACGAGTCAAGCGTTTTGTACCGCCGTGTTTTACAAGATTAACTGGCAGTCTGGCACGTTGCTATACTTCCAAACAATTTCTCTGCTATTTGGTACAGAACATTGGCTCAATGACCCCACTGAATACATACATTTGTGTTTTATTAACCCCTTAAACCCTATATACCTCATTGACCGGAGTCCCCCAGGCATCTGTACTAGGCCCCCTCTTATTTCCCTGTACCCTAAATATCTACAAGCTCACAACACATTGCATTGTGAGCTTGCAGATTGGCATTTTTGCCAAATGTTTGACCACAGAATAGCGGACAGGGACACGCTAAGTCGTTAAAAAACACTGTCCACTGCACTGAACACTGTAACCTTATAACAGCGTGGCTGTCTTCAGTTTCAAAACACCTTGTGCCGTGTTGCTCCTGCGGAGCACTTCACTGGCCTCCATACAGTAGACCTAGTGATCACCATTTCATAACATCTATTACCCTGGGCTTACCCTACTGGCACCTCTCTCTGACTAAATCTCCAAGAATGTGGAAGGAAAAAGAGACAGACAGAGGACGAGAGAGGTGACAGAGGGAGAGTTAAACAGCACGTGCATAATGGCCAAAGATGCAGTGTACAGGACAATTACAGTGAACTGCAAGTGTTTTGTGTTTGTGTGTGAGGAAAGGTCTAAAGAAAAAAATGAAACAGGCAATTCGAATTCATACTTTCACAGCATTCACACTACACAGCAAATCCGAGTGTTCATTTAGCTGAGGGTATTGCTCTCAGAGTAAGAAATATAAAACAGTCAAACATTCATGCTGAAAGCCAATCTTGTGGGCCACTGACTTCACCTCCAGAACACCTCCTGGCAACAAGTGTCACAGCCACCAGATTATCCACAAATTTCCTGCAGCAAAGGTGATGACTATGGCATGGCTGATGGCTCAAATGGTCTTTCATTACTTAATTAAATGCATTTCCAGAGTGTATGGAATAAGTTCCGCTCTGTGGGTCTGCATGACTCTGCAAGACATGAGCTCTAACGTGTATGTTTCACTGTGGAGATGGACCAGTGATCAACTTTTGTTGCTTGCAGGATAGAATGTTTCATTTACATCATGTATTACTTAATTATAGCAGCCGATTTGGAGTTCACGTCTATAGACCATAAAAACATGGCGGCCATGTTGGAACTTTGCACTGAAAAATCCGGGTGACAATGGGGTGGCCTTTCATTAACTTAATGACTAGATGGCCGCCAGGTGAATATGGTCTATTGGTTTGCATGGCAAATGTAAAGTCATGTCCTTACTATAAGCAAGAAGGGAATTTTCCATCAATCCATGTGTTAAGTTAGCAACAAGGAAATGTGCATATTAATCAGTAATCATTAATTAGTATAATTATAACAATAGAAATCTTAATAAAATGTAATACATTTTAGGAAGAGCTTTGAATATTTGCTAGAGCTAGTAGCCATCCCATCATTCAAATATTCTCTGTAAACAATCTATACTTAACACCGTTAGAAACCTTTAATCACTTAAACATAACTTTAACAATGTTAGCACAACAACATAAAAACGTTAGCCTGTCATAAAACATTCTGGTTGTGCACAAATCCTCTGACCGCTAATTCTCCCTTATTTGCTCCCCTATTTTCCCAGACAACAAAGGACAGCTCGTGGGGCTCAGAGTCGGTCCTAGGCCTTGTAAATGGCTCCAGACGCGGGCTCTGACCACCATCTGACTGTGATTAGGGTGTGGCCTCCAAGTACGCAGAGTACAAGCTGAGCTTGCACACTCAATTGCTGCTGCTCACCTTTATATGCAGTAAAAGTTTAATATGTCACTCATATATTTCCAAAGTCATTTTTGGAGAAAGCCTTCATCTCTGAAGGTAAGTGTGGCATTGTATTTGGTCAGGCTGCGATAAGGGCAATAGGTGCATGCATGTTCTCAAGTGTCCTTCTTGAGGCAATGTGCATGCATACTTTGTCAAAAATGTGTTTTGACAAATACTTCATCATATTGTAAAAGGCTTAAAGAACACTGCAAGAAAAAATGAATGACTGAAAACGAAAATGTATTCCGAAGATGGTGTACGGACGGAGCACTTGACTTGATGGAGTATATTGCATGCCACTGAGAATCACAACACGCCATGTGGGGCTCATTCAAAAGCCAGATTCAAAAATACATATTTTTGGAGAAAAACATGGAGCTGTTCCTCCACACTAAATCGGAGGCTTGTAAAATGTACACTGAAAGTCTTTGGGACCCATTCTACAAGGGCACTCTTCTCTTTCTCACCCATACATCTGAGAGTGATTATATCAGAGCCTCTCCTCACTCTCACTCTCTACTATTAAGAGAGTTGGTACTGCTGAAGTAAATTGGCCACCGACACACAAAAAGGCACAAACTTCCTCAGCTTCTCAAATAAGCGCACGCACACGCACACGCACACGCACACACACACACACACACACACACACACACACACACACACACACACACACACACACACACACACACACACACACACACACACACACACACACACACACACACACAGAGAGAGCTTGGAGCTCATCCCCCCACCTCCAATGTTCACCCTCCTGCCATCTGCACACCCCCATTCCAGACAGGAACCTCACAGCCGCCCCTCCTCTTTTCTGGCTCCCTCCATCTCCAGCCCCCTGGAACAGAACAGTCACGGCTGTGTGCACCGTTGATTAGCTAGAACCTGAACCCAGGGGCAGCACAGGATCTTTATCATGTTTCCTTTTCCAAGAAGGGAGTCACAGATGACATGAGTTTCCCTGTCTTATTAGCTTGCTGTGCATGATCCTCCCTATACCTTAGAGCAGATTGTCGCTGTCGGGTAGAAACCTTGTTATTCGAAATATCAGTGTTTTGTTATTAATTAATGCCCTATATTTTACTTTGATGTATGACACAGTTGCACAATAGTAGCAAAACTCACCAGAAAAACTCACTTTCCTTTGTGGATCTATTTAGTTACCATAAAATAGGTTTTGCCCTAATATGCAAACTGCCTTCTTAAGATTTGGAGGTTGCGGGTTCAATACCTGGGCAGAGTCATACCAAAGACTATAAAAATGGTACCAATATACCTTCCTACTTGGCAGGCACGACTAACTGCCTGCAATTGATCATTTCATTTCTCAGATGTGGAAGTGAAGGGAATACACAAATCATATTACTCTGCAGGCTTTCATTGTGATCAAAAGACAATGAGGTATGTTCCACATAGGAACTAATGATGATGGCAGAGCCTCACACTGAGCTACATAGATATATGGTTGGCTGTCTGCTGCAGTTTAACCCATTCTGACCCGAGATCAGATTCTAAAAATGTCTTCTACATCCTGACAGTTTTCTGAAAATGCCACCGATTGGCGCGCTATGAGCTTGTAGATCTGCTATTTTTCAATAGCTAAAGCATAACAGGATGCTAATACCAAAAGGGGTTCCTGCCCAAAATGGGTTTTAAGCGTTCTGGTACTGCCATATCATACATGAAACCTATATTAGGGAGGGATGCCCTGGTATTGGCAGCTATCCATTGTCAAATATAAAGTATAACTCAACAGGCAGAAACAGGAGTCAAGTGCCATTCCACCACACTTGGTTTGATTCTGCCTCTGGCTTTGCCGGGCGCTCCAATGTACGAAGCGGGCAGGGGAGGGCATTCTCTGTCACTTCACTATAGTGACTCCTACAGGTTGATCAGGGGTCCTGTTCAGCCACCCGCTGCGAATGATATCAACCGATAATCACCAGTAGGTTACTTATCAGTCAAATACAATCGAGCCAGCAGGCTCGCCTGGAGCCGACTGCATGCATTATCCGCTGCGATTTGGAAACACGGAAATTAAATTACTGCCACTGAAGTGATAACATTGTGAAACAGACTTACATGGCCAGTTAAGACTGATATGAGGTTAGGGGACGTACGGGCCGGTAAAGACTGAGGTTAGGTTTAGGTTTCTGGGTTATGGGTTAGAAATAGTCGGCCAACATGACCAACGCCACGTCGGACACCATTCGTGTTTCCTAATCAAAGCCAGTCGGCTCAGGCGAGCCTGCTGGCTCGATTGCATGTGATAAGTAATCTACTTGTGTTTATCGCTTGATTTCATACAGGGAGCAGAACTGTCAGGGATAGCGTGTTCCTCTCCATGCATTACATCCTTCCATGAAGAGAAGTGGCTGATGACTCTGTGTGCAGCCGAGGAGAATCCATCCCCAGTCCAGCAGTTGACATTGGAAGTGACAGGAACTATATGCATGGAGAAATTGTTATAACTAAATTGGGGAGAAAAATGGAAACAATCTAAAAAAAGAAAAGAAAAGAAAATCCCCACATCAATCCCACATCATCATACGTGATCCCATCTCACTTCCTGTAATTCTCCACCATATGCTCAAGGCCAGAAATGACATACAGTAAATCAGCCTTAAAAACAGAGTATATTCTAAGAGCTAAAAACATGAAGCCTTGCCGTGTCCCTGTAGAGTAGGAGTGCAATAGTGGGTGTGGGGATCTTTTTGTGTGTGTGTCTTTTATACAGGAAACCAAGTGGACAAGGTTCAGGGGTTTCTGCCTGTAAAACACTGCTCCCAGCATATCACATTGAATATAAAACGGGTTAGCATGTGGACCGTATGTGTGTGTGTGTGTGTGTGTGGGGGGGGGGGGGGGGGGAGGGAGGGAGTGAGGGCATGCCCATGGATACATGTCAGCATGCACCCACTTAGGTGTGTGTGTGTGTGTGTGTGTGTGTGTGTGTGTGTGCAGAGAAGCTTGGATGCACATATGTGTGCTGCAGCAGCTGCACAGAAGTACTTCCACATCCATGAATTCTAGATTATTGTTCATTTCAGAACCGTGACCAAAGACCCATTGTGAACCGCTTTCACCTTCCCATTGACTGTTTAAGCACAGGAAGCCTAGAATCCCTATTCTGGGGGGCAAATATTTGGCGTAAATAACAGATCTAGCAACTGATATAGCTTGTGTGCTTGTACTGTATAATGTATATCAGCTACTTTTAGTGACATTCAGTGTCGAGGGAAAAAAGTAGAGGGCCTGGGGGGGTCTATACTAAGTATATAGGATTTTATGTTGTTAAAACTCTGGCATACAGCACAATCCATGACCACGTACACTTAACTACAGTAAATATGTATTACCCTGCATCTATCCTCATTTAGTACTGCAGCAGGACACTAATTCACCATTGAATGCCATGTCCCACAATCTTTTTTTAATGGCTGTAATATCCATATTTCATCTTTCTATTTACCATTACCAGTGGCTTGAAAAGCACTGGTCTATGAATACCCATGAAAAGTTCGACATGCTAGTCGACATAATAGTCATACTCAGTGTTGGGCAATATTACTTAGTAGAGTAATACGTTTACTTTACTCCTTAGAAAAAAATAATAATATTACATTACTTATTAACAGTAATCTGTCGAGGTGACTCTGTAACTGACATTGTAGCCTTAGCCTACTGCAAATGGAACCAGAGGACCCTTTTATAAAATCTGATGGAAATACAAATGGACTGTTATGGGTCCATTTGGTTGCATTTGTGCACTCTCAGGTAGCACATTCTCCAAGCCGTTATATGTCGCACCTCACGCACAGCTGTCGGTTGTAGTGTTGACATTGGCTTGGCAGGTACAAAGAACATCTGTCATGTGTCAAAATTGCGGGGGTCTGCGGGTCGGCGGGTCCAACGGGGGTCCGTGGTAGTCTGTGTGGGGGTCCGAATGTTTAACTCATTTAATGCAAAGTGTAGAGGTTGTGCTATTTTTGTCCATTGTGACAAATACAAGCCAATTAAAATCCGTTGTGCACGTCGTGTTCACAATCAGGTGGACAAGTCATAAACCGCGACGTATGCAGGGTATGCAGGAGTGCCCACTTTACCTCTACGTTTACAACCCAGCTTTTGCAGTCCGTGATGCAATGGACCAAAACAACGAACACACTTGGCTTCTCTTCTCAGTGCTACTTATATTTTCACTCCGTTGCACCACTCTTCGACACACGACATTCACAGAGAAACAACAACAACGCGAAACAATAGCAACACAGCACGGAAAACACACAGGGAAGTGGGCAAAGTGTGTGTGTGTGTGTCTCACTCGGATCGCCCTGCGACACAAAGACGTGGCGTTAGACGCGAAGACCCGCCACAGTCTACTACATTCTAGTCTCCTACATTCCCGAAACTTTAAATGTTATGAAACAATTGGGAAATCTTTGAAAATGGAAAAGTCTGTCTGTGGGCACAAATAACAGTATTTACAAAAGAGTGTGACTAAATAATAACTACATTGAAGAACACACATTTTCTTTCTATTTCCTACAAAGTAAGAAAGAGACGAAATAAATGTTATTTCTGTCAAAGAAATTAAAGAAGGGGCAACAGGAAAGAGAAATGCAGAAGTAGATAGATGAGATATACGAGGGACACTGTAGGTTTATGGAGATTATGAATCACATCATGGCAGATATGATTCTAATGGGAAGGGGGTTGCTGTGAGCCAGATTTAATTAGATGATATTAAGCCCAGCACTAACCAGATGCCCAACAGTGATGCGTCTTTTTTCTGGAGAGGGAGATGCAGGGATTAATGCATCAATAACTGACCAGATGTCCCTAACTGGCCCCTGCAGTGTCTCACCCAAACATCCTCAGACAGATATGACCACACAAATAACTGCTCTCTCGCTCTCATTCACAGAAACGAAATAACGAATGAAATAAAACATGAATTACCAGTCACACCCTTTCACATGAGCTAACATTACTTATTAATTGGTCATATATCATGTACAGCATGACAACATCATTAATTGTGGTGCTCTCTAGCCCCATAACGAGATGTTCACGCTATTCATCCAGACTAAGGGGTCCACTGGCTGAAGTGGTTTGAAGCACTGCCGTTTTAATGATCTAGTATTTATATGGACCTGATTCCGCTAATAAAGATTGAATTGAAGTAATCAAGGAAGATTCATCGATATTTTCCAAGTGACTGCCACGTCATTACCCAATGTCAGCTTTTGATAACCCAAGTCATTACCCAATGTCAGCTTTTGATAACCCAAGTCATTACCCAATGTCAGCTTTTGATAACCCAAGTCATTACCCAATGTCAGCTTTTGATAACCCAAGTCATTACCCAATGTCAGCTTTTGATAATCCAAGTCATTACCCAATGTCAGCTTTTAATATTAACCCCTTCGTTCAGAATTGTCACAGGTCATACCTCTCCACTGATCAGCTGTGAGGTTGATGACATCATGTGTCGTTACTTGACTAATAGTCAAAAAATTACGCATTTTACAGTGGTACCTACCAAGGACACTGTTTTACAGTGGTATATACTAAGGACACAGTGTTTTACAGTAGTGCCATCACTGATTCAGTGCACAGTATGTCACAGTGGTACATACTAGTACAGTATATTTACAGTATACCGCCAGGCCAGCGGTCCGGGACCAGTGTTGAGTTGACCAGACAGGTAATGTGAGATTGTGAACTGTACACCAACTCGGTATGAATTGTATCTCTGGCTATACTCAGGACTGATGTATGGCCAGACAGGTAAATGTAGGCGCAGACCAATTTAATCCGATTCAGTATCACATGAGACCAGATACAATTTGATGTCAATCTTAGTTAATTTGTCAGGACCATATCTTGAAGGGCGTTATGAATTTCATCACTGATGATTTAAACTTGAGTTTAAGCACGAGTTGAAATCCTCTCAAAATGTTCAATGGCACTGTACAATCCATGCTATAACACAACAACACATACCTCTGTGGTAACTGTTTGATCACATGCTTTATGTTCTGTCTCACCCTCTCTCTTTCTCAGAGGCACATCTGCAGAACTCATGAACCTAAGAAACACATTCATCACTTCTCACACAAGTATGTGTATGGATATATATATATATATATATATATATATATATATATATATATACTGTATATGTATGGGACTCCCAAGCCAATACAATACTTCTGAGCATAACGTCCAACAACCAGACAAGATATGGGTACAAGGATAAGTGAGTGACAGACAGGGTACGAGGGAGAGAAAGACGAGAGAGAGGGAGCCAGAAAGAACCGTTTCAAATTGAGCATTCCTCAGAGCAAAGATCCTGAATGTTTCATACTGTCAATTATTATCCATTTGAAAGCCGATGTGTCTACGGTCTACCTGCCTGTCTGTCTGTCTGTCTGTCTGTCTGTCCAAGTGCTGGTCTGTTTATTATACACGTTTGGCTAAGTTATCATTCAATAGAGACATCTGGAGAAATGCAAAAAAGCAAAACCGAACACAAAGTCTTGTGGGTAATTTATAGCACAGACAGCTCTAAAATATGAGATCTAGGAGGTTTATGGAGGAATTTTTCTAATATTCAATCTGTCTCAACTCTGACCTCACAGACATGAAGCGCTGCAGCTTGAAGTAATTTCTCTTTCGTCCGTCTCCGTCTGTCTCTCTCTCTAAGGATGGAACATCCTATGGATCCAGTGTCTACTTTCTTCTGTCTGTATGTTCACACCCTGACCTGGAGGCAGAGGTGGAGACTCTTCCTGGTGCGCAATGATGACACGTCCTCCTCGGCCCCCGAGGAAGCACATATTTCACTTGCCGTGAATAGGACGGCACCTCAAAGAAGACATGGTGAAAGGCTGTTGGAGGTGGAGGTGGGGTCTCCGGTTTGGAGTGTAGGAGGGAGGGATGAAAATTGTCCTAAAGTGGGTCCAGATGACTATCTTTCTCTCCTCTGTGCTTACTTCCTTCTCATTCCACCTCTCATCTCTCCATCATTTGTCCTCTTTCTTCTTACTAAGTGAAGTGAGGCCCCAGTGATTACCTTGCCAAACGACGAGCCAAACCAAACACGAATGACTGAACAGAGACGTCACTGTTTTGCAGCGTATGAAATCAGAAGAACTGCAGAAGAGCTTACCACATAAATTCAGTTTGTCCTACGACAAATGGCAAAAATAGCCAATCTACAAGCGACATGAGCATGTATTTTAATTTATACTTAATTTATACTCAAACTTAATTTACTCTACTGCACAGCAGTGTTGCTTGCTGAAGAGCTGTGTTTTTTTCAGCAAGCGAAAAAAAATTGCAACAGGGTTGGCACACATTTATAAACATAATGTTGGTGGTAGCAACAAAAGATGTCATTGGACAGGTTATAATAACAATAGATGGAGCGAAGAAATATAAAAAAAGGTATCAGCCAAGTGCCAAATCCCAAAGTGAAGGGGAGTGGCTGAACTGTGCGACCTGCTTGAATTAGAGAGCAGTTGGAAAGAATATCCAGATCATGAGTTCAGAAGATGGCTCTTCAGACGTTTAAATGTCCGCCCTGAGGGACACAACCCAAGACTAATTCTATGGGCCATTATTATGTAGGCCAACAAATCACAATTTACACTACTTTTAGGCTACCAATCGCAAAAGCCAGTGTATTGACTACAGGAAAGGCCAGTAGGCATTAGGTACAAAGTATTTCATTTTGTTATTTGGTGAAACTTCCTGTTCTTCCTGTGATTGACGTTCAGGTCTGGAAGGCTGCTCTGACACATAACTGAGAACCAGGGCGTTTCAAGCACATTCAGTATGTGACAGTGTCAATGGAAAGACTGAGTTTTTAAACAGCACAACTTTGTGAACCAGAGAGCGCAATGATATGTCCATCATGAGATCAGGAGCTGTTTGTGTGTTAAAATGTGAGCCTGGCCCGAGGGGAGGTAAGGAGTAGGATGTTATACTGCAGAAGATTGAGCTGAGACGGAGTGTGACTGGATTAACAGGTTCCACTAGAAAACACACACAAACATATAAATACAAAAATCACACCCGTGTGAAGTGAGTGGTGCAACTACTTGTGGGGGTCCCCGGAACATCCAGACCCCCAAGAACGCGCCCAGGGGGCCGGGCCGGTTCTGGCATTCCGTCCCGCAGTTAATATGTGCGTGTGTGTTTGTTTGTGTGTTAGGTTGCGCACAGGTGGTGAAAAACAACCATGCTGTTTTCCTGCTCAGACCCAGCCAGCCACACACATAACGCTCAGACCCAGCCAGCCACACACATAGCTCCGTAAGGGAGTGGTTGCACGACCCGAAAACATACTGCAAGACTGCTACTCTTAACAATGCACACATTTTATCTTTACACACAAACACAAGCATCCTTCACAATAACGTAGACAAATGTTCTCTCATCAAATCAAAGCTACACAATTCACGGCCACAGCAAAAACCTTCCTCACAGCATCACACAACACACGCACACTCACATGCCACCACATTTCACAAGTGGTGCAGTCATTATCATCATCACGTTAGGCCCCTCCCCCTTCTTTAAATTCCTTTTTCCATCCCTCTCCACAACAGATTGGACTGATTCAGGGCACACAGCCACACACAGTACAGTACAGTACAGTACAGTACAGTACAGTACAGTAAAGAGCAGTACACTATGGTACAGCACAGTACAGAACAATACGGTACAGCATGGTACAGTACAGCATAGTACAGTATAGTACGCTACTGCATAGTACAGTATGCTACTGCACGTGTTCCCCTACATATGTCTTCAGGTACGTATGTCCACTTCAGTACAGCAACAGGACACACACACAGCAGCGTGGCGCTAGAATTGAGACCGCTCGAGTTTCTAGTGTACAGACAACTTTTATTCCCACAACAAATACACACATGTATGACCACAAATATCACGTGAATTTGTCCTTCAATAGGAGACATTTCACACACCTGGACCGAATGGGCTGAAGGCTGACTAAGTGTCAATAAGCGTCTTCCTCATGCACCGGCTAGACAGCAGCTGCATGCATCCCACATTCCCAAAAGGTAAATTCCCTGTCAGATCTCTATCTACCGGTAGGCCCTACACATCCCTGCTCACAAGCATGCTCACAAGCATGCTCACTTTCGCTAGAACCGTTTTTGTAAACATTCCTCCAGGAAGGCCAAACAAGACATATAAATAAAAATTATAGAATATAAATATAAATAAAGATATATATCTTTTTTATATAAACATAGCTTAGTGACAAAAGAGTGGAATCCAGTAACATCATAACATTTTATGGATATAGTATCCACAAATCCATGCATGACAGAGGATCAGGTAATTAGACATGTCATACAGTTACACTGACTAGCCTGATCACAAGATGACAGACTGATCACATTCACAGCGAGTGCTCCACAAGGACCATGGGTCAAATGTGTACAGCAGTGTGTACGCTGCTGGGTCTGAAGACTGTGTCTAATATGCAGTTAGCCTACTTAGAAACATTTTACTGGGTGAAAAGTACGTCCCACACATAGAACAATACATGAATCCTATATTAAAATTGGCTTGCGGAAACAATATAAATAAATTAAATAACAAATAAGCAATAATAAATAAAAGGCGCTAGAGTGCCAAGCAGATGAGGCAGATTTAGCCCCGCCTTCCATTTCCCCCCGAAAAGGAGGTGAAATCTTCCATTACTACTATAACTGCTCCTAAAAGCTCTTCAGCCAACAGACTGACAACGCTCCAACTGATATCTCAAGGTATTTATTTTCCCCAAGACAACGTGAAAAACTGCAACACAAAACAAATATCTTTTTAAACACAATGAATTATAAACATGAAATATGAATGTCCTGCTGTCAGTCAATCATGCTGTCCTTTTAAAGTGTCCATGAATCATGAAATGTCCATATCATGAAATACTCCACAAGCAAATGATGAATTGACAATACTGTTTACAAACAAAACAACAACATGTAACATACCGTGTGCGCCTTCTGCCAATTCTTAGGAGAGTTAGTACATTTTAATCTCAATTTCTTTATTTTAAGGACACTCTTGTTTAGGAATTAAGAGCTCCTTACACCACTGCAGCTAACCTTTTGTTCTGACTGAGCTTAGCGCACACAGGTGCACTCAATGCTGCTCAACACTAATCAGGGGGCTCTGCCCCTGCATGCCCTTCTAGGTCATAATGAACAGCAATAAAAGACCATGCACCACACACAGCATACAGTACAAATACAATATGTTATCCAAAACAAAAATACAAACAATGTTAACATATTATACATTTTCTGAAAGGTAAGCAATAAAATAAAATATTACAAAATACCCATTGCTGGGACAGCTATACAACTACCTTACGCTAATAAGTCAGATCTCTCTTTAGAAGCGTTATTAGGACAGAACATTGCCGTTCTGATCAAAACTACGGACAGTGCAGTAGATTCAGAGTAAATAAGGAAGATTGTTGGCCCGTAAACCAAGGTAAGGTCATAGGTAAGGTCATAGTCACGTGACTATGACCGTGACTGGACACTTTCATGGGAGCCAAATCTCGCACCGGAAGTTCAATGAATACATAACAGTGAATGGAGCCGGCTGGACCAGCTCATAACAAACAGTGTACACATCGAAAAGCAACACAGCAGACAATAATGTGTTATAGGTCTTCTGTTATTTTCCAGAAGCGATTACTTTACAAAAGGTCGTCTCAGTCATTGAGAAATAGTGTTTGTTCATGAGCTGGTCACTGGGCTCTCACCGACTGACTCCAACGTATTCCACCGAACATCCGGGTGTAGTTTGGCTCCCATGAAAGTGTCCATGAAAATGTCATGGCGCAGCCCAGTCACGTGACCATGACCTTTCCTTCTCTAAGCGTTCTTGCCGTAAACAAGGAAGTGAATGGCTGTGTGCGCAGCAAAACAGCTCCAGGACGGACGAGCAAGGCGTTGCCTATAGCAACCGCCGCTGTCAAAAAATTGATTTTAGTGATCGCGTTTTATATAATCTTCTATCTTCTAACTATCTATAAATGCACCAAGTCTCTGTACGTATGTCTATGTGTAATCTACGTAACTCGAGAACCGTTCGCCCCACCGACTTTCAATTCGACACACACGTTTCACACACGTTTCACACCCCCACAGGCGAGTCGAGTCGGTCGGTCCCACGGTTGTCCAGAACCGCCCCAAAAAGGCCTCTGTCCGGGCTCTGGACAGGGCCGCTGCCCATGGTCCATATATGGAGCTGGCCTGTTCCGACATCACAACACTCCCAAATTTGGGCATGCCTGACACAGAACTCCATATAGGAATAAAGGGACACAGAGAGACACATACAGAAATCTCCATATATGGGCATAAAAAGGACACAGACAGATGGGAGGAACGGGTACTCTGCATTTCCAGTTGTCCAGAACCAGCACAAAAGCCTCATTTGGCATGCTTGACAAAGAACTCCATGTATGGGCATAACATGGACACATACATAACAGGGTGGGGCATGCATTTCCGGCACAAAAGCCTCTGCCCGGACTCTGGACCTGATCACCCCAATATCTCCATATATGGATCTGGACTGTTTTTTTATTTATACGTTTATTTAACAGGGACAATACAAAAAACAATGTATCAAGTTGTAAAAACATGAAACCGTTGAAATGTATATGGGTTTGTAGCCAAGGCTAATTTTCAACCCCAGTCCCTGGTTAGGCCTTTCTATATATCTATACATCTACCTAAAACAATCCTTTACATACAAATACTAATACATCTAATCACACATTTGTGTTCGCACCTCTGGCCCGCTTTTAACCAGAGTTTGACTTCATCATTAAACATTTTGAGAACAGTTTGTCGTTTTATTTCAGTTGGTAGGGCATTCCACAGGTGTATCCCTTGTACTGAGTAAGAAGACTGACCAAATGTGGTGTTACACTTTGCTACCTTGAGGTTGCCGGCTGCTGATCCCCTTGTGATCCTACTAGTTGGTCTACTCTATCTGGTCCTTTTATCTGAGGACAGAGTACCGCTGGGGCAAGATCATGAACACATTTGAAAATTACCTTATTGAAAGAGAATTTAATAAAACTGTCAAAACTAAACCTGTTTCATCCATTATTTTCAGTGCTTGTTTATAAAGTGATGTGATTTGTTTGATGACGGTGAGGCCTGGCCCCAGACAGTTATACAGTAGGAGATGGGGAAAAAAATCATGGCATGCATAAACAGTTGGGCTGCGTGCAGTGGTATATACAGTATTGTCTGATTAGTCTAAAGCAGTTCAGGTTTATTTTTGATATGTTTATCAAATTTTAGTTGAGAGTCAAGAATGACACCCATAAATTTGAATTCCCCGACTTCCTGAATTTCCTTTCCTTCATTTTGGGATTACTGTCAGGCTCTTCAGGTAGACCATACATAATGCCTGACCTGTATACCTGTAAAACACTGAGGGGTAGACCATACATAATGCTGATCTGTAGGTACCTGTAAAACACTGAGGGGTAGACCATACATAATGTCTGATCTGATCTGTAGGTACCTGTAAAACACTGAGGGGTAGACCATACATAATGTCTGATCTGTACTGTAGGTACCTGTAAAACACTGAGGGGTAGACCATACATAAAGTCTGATCTGATCTGTAGGTACCTGTAAAACACTGAGGGGTAGACCATACATAATGTCTGATCTGTAGGTACCTGTAAAACACTGAGGGGTAGACCATACATAATGTCTGATCTGATCTGTAGGTACCTGTAAAACACTGAGGGGTAGACCATACATAATGCTGATCTGTAGGTACCTGTAAAACACTGAGGGGTAGACCATACATAATGCTGATCTGTACTGTAGGTAACTGTAAAACACTGAGGGGTAGACCATACATAATGTCTGATCTGATCTGTAGGTACCTGTAAAACACTGAGGGGTAGACCATACATAATGTCTGATCTGTACTGTAGGTACCTGTAAAACACTGAGGGGTAGACCATACATAATGCTGATCTGTAGGTACCTGTAAAACACTGAGGGGTAGACCATACATAATGTCTGATCTGTACTGTAGGTACCTGTAAAACACTGAGGGGTAGACCATACATAATGTCTGATCTGATCTGTAGGTACCTGTAAAACACTGAGGGGTAGACCATACATAATGTCTGATCTGATCTGTAGGTACCTGTAAAACACTGAGGGGTAGACCATACATAATGTCTGATCTGTAGGTACCTGTAAAACACTGAGGGGTAGACCATACATAATGTCTGATCTGATCTGTAGGTACCTGTAAAACACTGAGGGGTAGACCATACATAATGTCTGATCTGTACTGTAGGTACCTGTAAAACACTGAGGGGTAGACCATACATAATGCTGATCTGTAGGTACCTGTAAAACACTGAGGGGTAGACCATACATAATGCTGATCTGATCTGTAGGTACCTGTAAAACACTGAGGGGTAGACCATACATAATGCTGATCTGTACTGTAGGTACCTGTAAAACACTGAGGGGTAGACCATACATAATGTCTGATCTGTAGGTACCTGTAAAACACTGAGGGGTAGACCATACATAATGTCTGATCTGATCTGTAGGTACCTGTAAAACACTGAGGGGTAGACCATACATAATGCTGATCTGTAGGTACCTGTAAAACACTGAGGGGTAGACCATACATAATGTCTGATCTGTACTGTAGGTACCTGTAAAACACTGAGGGGTAGACCATACATAATGTCTGATCTGTACTGTAGGTACCTGTAAAACACTGAGGGGTAGACCATACATAATGCTGATCTGTACTGTAGGTACCTGTAAAACACTGAGGGGTAGACCATACATAATGCTGATCTGTAGGTACCTGTAAAACACTGAGGGGTAGACCATACATAATGCTGATCTGTAGGTACCTGTAAAACACTGAGGGGTAGACCATACATAATGTCTGATCTGTAGGTACCTGTAAAACACTGAGGGGTAGACCATACATAATGTCTGATCTGTACTGTAGGTACCTGTAAAACACTGAGGGGTAGACCATACATAATGTCTGATCTGTACTGTAGGTACCTGTAAAACACTGAGGGGTAGACCATACATAATGTCTGATCTGATCTGTAGGTACCTGTAAAACACTGAGGGGTAGACCATACATAATGCTGATCTGTAGGTACCTGTAAAACACTGAGGGGTAGACCATACATAATGCTGATCTGTAGGTACCTGTAAAACACTGAGGGGTAGACCATACATAATGCTGATCTGTATAGGTACCTGTAAAAGTGTGTTCTGGATAGTCCATACTTTTCTGTTAGTTGGGTAAAAGAGCCCAAAATGTTATCTATGAACAAATCCTTGAACAATTTTATGCCTTTCATCACGCTATGTCACGATGACTCTCATTCATAAAAATTGAGGTAAAAAAAATAAAAATAAACTAACTTTTTGGATGTCATTTAACAGGAAAAAATATATTATTATTGTAAAGAAAACTCGAGCAGTGGGATGGAAGTGCCTCAGGTTTGCGTTTGTGTTAAATGTGTAAATGTAATACTATTCTAATATAGTTATACATATGGCATATATGCACTTGAGCAGACTGGCCTATATATTAGGTTTGTGCTTGCGTGTGTGTGTGTGTGTGTGTGTGTGTGTGTGTGTGTGTGTGTGTGTGTGTGTGTGTGTGTGAGTGAGTGCGTGAGTGCGTGTGAATGTATATACAGTATACTGTATATCAAAGCAACAGAGGCAATAAATCAGTATTTCCCTCTGAAAAGTCTAGTGTCAAGATCCTAACTCATCCCAGCCTCAGCATCAGGAGGCGAAGAAAACAAAGAGACAATGGAAGCCATGTGTGTGTGAATATGCAAGACTTACCCACACACAAAATACACACCAAACATCCACACAGTCTGTGAGACTGTGACACTCTATGGTCTAGATTAGCACCTCCAATCAGATAATGCCTGATTTATAGTATACTTGGTGCACCGAAAATAGAAGATCTACTTGTGCTGCCTGTGATGCGTTGCAAGCTTGCAGATCGGCCATTACCAGTGTGCGACCCCCGCAGCCTGCACGCAAACCACGCACAACTAAGGCAGGCATACATGTAGCAGTGGCAGCCATTTTCTGGTTCAGACCCCATAATTCTTTCCCATAGATTTCCAAAAATCTAAATTATTTTAAGCCTAGAACCAAGCCATCCAGCCTCCAGGTGAAACAAAGGGTATTTATTAAATATTTCGGTGGAACCAGAAAATGTCCACCACTGCTACATACCATAGGAAGTAATGACAAGTTCATACTCGTTGGTGATACCTGGGCATACTTTGGGGGGAGATATTATGAATGTGGCCCAAATCTTGGCCCTAAGGAGAATCACCGAGGAGGTTAAAAGGAACAACCTGACTGCCTTGTTGTGCTTTATCGACTTCAAAAAGGCAGTTGACTCGATCCACAGAGGCACGATCATCGTGCCTCTGTGGATCCTTAAGGCCTACAGTGTCCCTCAGGGCAATGTAAGCAGGAACAAGGGCCAATGTGGTGACCTCAGAGTGCAACAGGATTTTTACATCTTGGCTGCTGGGGTGCTGCAAGAGTACACCCTTCCTCTTTGTCATAGTGCTGGACCATGCGTTAAGGAAGGCCATCAGTGGACGAGAGAAGGATCTTGGCCTCACCATAACACCAAGGAGGTCGAGACGACACCCGACAGTATTGCTGACAGATCTGGACTATACCCGCACAACATCATGGCCTGCTCTCCGGCCACGTGGAACAAGCTCAGGAGCTCCTGAACAGAGTGGAGTCAGAGTGTGCCAAGGTTGGCCTCCGGCTGAACGCCAAGAAAACTGAAGTCATCACCTATAACATCCCATCAGAGAATCCACCTCTGACAACACTGCTATGAAGGAAGTCAAGTACCTGGGCTCATAGGTCAACTCAACGGAGCAAGATCTTAAAGTGAGGAAGGCACTTGCATGGAACGGCTAAAAAGAGTGACAATGGAAGTCAATGAGCGACTTTTTTATTTCTAAAATTGCTAATAAACAACACAACAGAGCGAAATAACTTATGCAATGGACGAGTTTGCCCATAATAAGGTAAGAAAACAACCCAAACCTCTCAAAAAGTGGTCTTCCCCTTTAAAACAATAATACCAATCCTGGTCACTAAACTGCCTCCCCCTGACCAGCCGGGGTGCCTGATGGAGGAGAAAGGAACTGGTTGGAATAACGTGTTCCTTCCACGCGCTACGTCCAACCAGGGAAACTCCCCCCTGTCAGGTGTAAAGGAGCAACTTGGACACTCAGGCATGAAGGAAGCATGAGTTCAAGTCCGTTGCTCTCCCCTTGTCCCCCATATATGGGGACTAGGTTGGTGGAGGGTGTGTAGAGCCCAGGATCACATTAGACGATTGACACAGGGGTGAAAAATGAGTTACAAAATCGTGGGATAAAAAAAAAAAACAATAATACCCCTTTCCATCTGAATGTGCTAGCTAGAAATCCGTCTGGCAGAGGGCTTTCCTCTACAATTTACAATTTACAATTTAGGCATTTAGCAGACGCTCTTAATCCAGAGCGACTTACATTAAGCAAGAACAAAAGCATGGGAATACATCACATAAAGACATTTATCATGAAACATGCGTAGCCAAGAAAGCAACAGTGGAATATCTACAATGAAACTATACATATAAGCTATACATCTATACCACTATGCTACACATATGTACTATGACGTGCTATGACTACTAGAATTGCTATCTAAGGGGGTGGGGTAAGTGCTATGGGCCATGATGGAGTCTGAAAAGGTGGGTTTTCAGACTACGGCGGAAGATTGGGAGTGATGCTGCAGTTCTGACTGCAATGGGAAGTGCATTCCACAGTTTTGGAGCCAGAAGGGAGAAGAGTTTGGGACGTGTGGAGCGTTGTCCCGGCGTTTTTAGTGAGGGTACTTCCAGCTTCCCTGCGTTGGCTGATCTGAGTGAGCGGGAGGGTTTGTAGGGTTCGATCATACTTGCAAGATATGGGGGAGCCATACCTTTGGTTGCTTTGAATGCCAGCATCAGGGTTTTGTATTCTGTGCGGGCAGCGACCGGGAGCCAGTGGAGGGAGCGGAGCAGGGGGGAGACATGTGAGAATTTTGGCTGGTTGAAGACCAAGCGAGCTGCAGCATTTTGGATCAGCTGGAGAGGCTTAAGTGCACATGCTGGTAGGCCAGTAAGGAGGGAGTCCTCTGACTCTGATGTGATGTGTACAATGTTTAGTGTTCAGGCTATTCAATTGCCTATTAATGTGAGGCAGCAATGTGACAAAAAAGGCTTATCAGCTTTATTTCATCGTAAAATATTAACTAGCAGTTAATATTAACTTGCTGTCTAATTTAAACTGGCTGGTAGGCAATTCATTAGGACTTCAAAATGAATATAGGAATGACAAGCGAGACACCAAAACGGGACATCTCTGGGTGAGGGATGAATGTGAATTATTTGGCTTAATCAAAATTAAAAGCTATTGCTGTTTTAGTTTAGTGTTGAGAGAGCACATGATATGATGTGAACATAGGCTACGCTACAGTATCAAAGTCCTAGTAGTAGAAGTAGTAATAAGGTTGAAATCTCTTTTTTGCATGTAGAAATGTATACGGCATAGCTTAGGAGGCAGGCAATCATACTAGACTCCCATTGGCTTAGGCAGCGTGTGTGGCAGCCAATCAGGATGACTATGACTAGGTCATCTACATTTCATGAGGTTTCATTAATCAGGTGGAACCTGACAGAAAAAGTCTCCAACATGGCTCTAGATATACTAAATTGTCAGAATCTGTATTAAAAAAGAAAAGAAAGAAAAAACATCTCTGTCAGTCTTGGTCAAGTCAAGGCTAGGGTCTCACCTAGGGTGTGTGAGGGTTTTAACTGCCTCTCACAAAGTTCTGCAACACAAACAATGACACGTTTTAGTTACAGTTCTGTCTGAGTTTGAACAGTAATGCTGGCAGAATTCTATCAATCACACTGACAATGTAATGAGAAGGAGACGGAGATCTTTGAGAAGAAATCATCCCTCAGGCACGGGGCTTTATCTCTAACGTTATCATCTCCATCATTCAGCTGCAGGAAATTGGACATTAGAGAAGGCAACAGTAGCTTGCACTCACAGTTCACAGAGACAAATCGTTTTTGGAATATTCTTCCTTAGTAATATTTCAACCCATCTATTTCAACCACTATGTTCTCTCCTTTTGTCTCTTACACTCCTCTGCCTTCCACACGTTTCCATACTAACAAAAACTGAGTCTGCCTTATGGCTCGTACACACTGCCCGATATTTGCTCCGATTATGCTGTCGGGGACCATTTTTGGCGCTCGCCGACAAAACCCCCGATCTGACGAAAGATTGGGCTTTGATCGGCAAGGTTTTGCTCGCTGTGTGTGAAAGGCTCTGCGAGAAGACCCAGTGCAGATAAAAGTGCTCGCCGACGCCTTCCCAAGCGCTTCTGAATATCTCGCACGTTTGATATTTAGCACTGTCGCAGACTGCAAATCCTACAATGTGAAAGGGGCTGAGAGCGCGTCCCGAGAAGCCAATGAGAGCACTCACTGATACTGTCTGGTTATATAATAATATAATAACCTTTATTCCTTGGGTAAATACCTGTCCTGTGCCGTACAATGGTAGCTATATTAGCCCAATGTTGCTGTTAAAGTCTATAAAACCAACTCATTTCACTTGAATAATATTATGTTGATAAAACCGGAGCAAATGAACTTTTGGACCTCGCTCTCTGTGTGTGTGTGTGTGTGTGTGTGTGTGTGTGTGTGTGTGTGTGTGACTGTGTGTGTGTGTGTGTGACTGTGTGACTGTGTGACTGTGTGTGTGTGTGTGTGTGTGTGTGTGTGTGTGTGTGTGTGTGTGTGTGTGTGTGTGTGTGTGTGTGTGTGTGTGTGTGTGTGTGTGTGTGTGTGTGTGTGTGTTGTGTGTGTGTGTGTGAGACGGAGTTATTTCATGAAGATCAAGATTTAACGTCCTGTCTCGCTGCAGAACACGTCGGCTACACAAACATTCACAAACATATCACAAACATTTCGCCCTGTGTAGCCTTGCTATCCTGTGTGTGTGTGTGACGTGCACACAGAGAGAGAGAGGCGTCCTGTGTCGGTCTTGCACTTGTATCACGGCATCCTGCACATGCGTGAGATGCCAAAATGAATTGGAATAAAAAACAAATGATGTGTATAGCCTATATCGGGTCTGGATCGCATCTTGGTGAACTCTTGCAGTGTGTGATGCCCAGTCGGCGACCAATCGTTTAGTGTGAAAGCCACAAAGATATAATGACAGCCGATTTAAAAAAAAGACTCTGTAGTGTGAAATACATGACGATCTGATGACTCGCCGACAACTTTAAAAGTCCTACAGTGTGTAGGGGCCATTAACAAGATACGCTAGTATTCTTGGCTTGTAGTTTTGTGTTAAGTTCTTTCAATGTGATGGGCATTTCCAGCAGTCACACAAAATTATCACACGGCCGGCATTTGATGGCGTAAAGTGTCTCAATTGCTCTTTCACACACACGCTACGCTACTAACGCTATAGTATACACATGCATGCACACATGCACGGCATGCACAGACACAATTAAACAGCCAGAGACAGACAGTGAGGGAAAGGTTCTGCTTACAGCTGCTACACTAAACTCAATTACACAGCCAATTGAGTATGTGGCGTGCTACACAGATTTGTGTGATGTGTTGACCCAAATACAATTGCTGTTCCAAATAAGGCCTCGACTACAACTAGAAAGACAACTGTGATTACACTTACTGAAATGATACGAGAGCAAATGCATGGACACGAATATAAAAGAAACATTCTCTGTTGAGCATATGCATGCACACACATGCACGCGCACAGTCTCACACACACACACACACACACACACACACACACACACACACACACACACATCTGGTCTTCTACTTCACTCATTCATATTTGCTGAGTGTTTTCCTGCAAGGTCCCATGGTGATACTGCAACCGAACAGGCTAGCTCACATAAGGTGAGGTAAGATTTGGACCTACAGAATTATGCCATCTGGACACACACACACACACACACACGTGAGCATGCATGCAGACTGTACACACGCACAAACCTAACCCAGATATACTCTTGTCATAACCCACACTGACAAACACCTGGACCTAGTTACTGGACACAGAGGGGGAGTTAAAGAGAGAGAGTGTGTGTGTGTGTGTGTGTGTGTGTGTGTGTGTGTGTGTGTGTGTGTGTGTGTGTGTGTGTGTGTGTGTGTGTGTGTGTGTGTGTGTGTGTGTGTGTGTGTGTGTGTGTGTGTGTGTGTGTGTGTGTGTGTGTGTGAGTGTGTGTGTGTGTGTGTGTGTGTGTGTACTATATGCGGTGTTGTAGTATGGCTAGGCTGAGTAAGTCTATGCTGGAGGCTATGAGAAGGTTGATTTAAATTCTTTCTTTTTCTTACCCCCTTTTTATGTCCCTGAAGCAGTAGGCTCACTTCACCTAGTCTAAACAATCAAGGTATGGCATTGCCACGAAATACAATAATTCTCTCATATAGAACAGTCTGGCACAGAGGTAGGTATACAAATGTTTTCAGCTCAGTACATAAGCTGACAAAATGTTGTCTCACATCTTTGTCCCAGGGTTGGTATAACTTCTTGGTATTGTTATAATTTGATGTGAGATTACACAATAAACACACCCAGCAAACATTTAGGAGATGAGTGGTCTTTAATCAAGTGGTATTATGGTTTGCTTCGTTTTTCGTGCATGTTTATTTATATAAATATTTATTAGGCTTATGAGGGTTATACTCTTGCAGTAATTGGCCAGGGGCTGTACATCTATCTCTATCTCACATGGGGTATACTGTATCTCAGTGGGGTAATACGGTCACTCGGTCAGCAGCTGATCAATCAGCGCAAGTGCCACATCACGTGTGGAAAGCCTGGTTTTCATTCCAAACTGATAGTGTGATGCGGCCTAGACCACGCCTATTCTAAAACCACAATACAAACTGATAGTGTGATGCGGCCTAGACCATGCCTATTCTAAAACCACAATACAAACTGATAGTGTGATGCGGCCTAGACCACGCCTATTCTAAAACCACAATACAAACTGATAGTGTGATGCGGCCTAGACCACGCCTATTCTAAAACCACAATACAAACTGATAGTGTGATGCGGCCTAGACCACGCCTATTCTAAAACCACAAATATCCGTATCCTGTAAGGAATCCACAATGTTATTGTTCCCTCACAGAATCAAGTATCCTAGTCTCACCAATTGCTACAAGTTAAGAACTAAAGGTGCTCCGTGGAGCATGCACAGTATATCCACCAGGTTGCCTATAGCTAGGGCTGTGTGCTGTGGGTTGTAGCCGTCAGGACATGAGTAACCAGCGGGGCTATATCATACCAGTGAGGTAAAAAGGTTTTCGAGTCCTACTTGAACGACGTTAAAGTACGTTACTGAGTACAGTTGCATCCCAGGACCCCCAGAGGGTGACAGTGGATGCAGGGCCAATTAGGCAATCATGGAAGGAGGTAGGGCCCGCACACCATTCAACGTTTTGATCTCAATGGATCTTTGTCAGGTCAGTATAAAATTATTGCATCCTTTCTCAATTTAGTGAGTCTAAGGATGCAGGATGCAGGCTATTTGCATCACTGACATTCAGTGCAACTGTTTGCCCCTAACATGCGATTCCAATTTGTGATTGAATGGATGTTGTGATAGACCCATCGGACATATTTAAGCCAATATTACAGACAAACAGTATGGAATATGAAAACACTATTTGTCAAATAATTTGAAGGCCTACATATTTAGGTGAAAGAAATCATGTTTCTGCACCATTTGAGGCACCCCCTATGGGTGTAAGTTAAATTGCTGTTGGCTAGGTGTTGTTTAGAGGTCCTCAATGTGTGATTTAAATTTGGAGTGGATGCCAGCACGCCACATTAATGATTTGGGGCTTTTGTTTTTTTGTTGTTAAATTGCTCCTACTGCAAAATGAATCGGATGCATGTCTATCTCTATCACATGACTCCTGAGTTAATGTGTAGGCCTACCGATTTCAGTGATCCGAAGTATACTGTACCAAGAAGTACCTGAAGAAACCTGCCGGATTCATATATTTTATGCGTAGCCACTATGACGATTTCTGAGGGAATTCTTTTTTGGACAGACCATCCATATCCGCTGATTAGCCATAGTTGTCTGGCTTAAGAGACTAGCTGAGAGGGCACATAATGCATAACATTTTAACATGCTTCTAAATATGTTCACTTTGTATGTTTGTAACAGTAACATAGTTGTACGATCTTGTACATTAACATTACCAATACATACAACCTCTAGTCTAGGCCGACATATGTACATGCATACATACATACATACATACATAGGGACACACATAGCTGTCTATAGGAGTGCAGGCTATCACCACTCAATAATATTATGCAACTGGTCAGATCATTGCCCACAATCTTTAAAGTGCAACAGACATCTCAAAACAATGCATGATGCAAATAACTTGCCAATACAGGCAGACCTACTGTAGCCCACATCATAATACTGCAGCATGTTAATTGCATACAGAATGTTGCATAGAGAGGTCTGTAAATATAATAGAACAGAATCCTATATGATATCATTTTTTTGTTATGCATAATAATGCAGCTTTGGGGGGCATGTTGCCATGATTGTCACTTACTAAAAATATCATAATTTAATAAATAGGATATTTAATATAAGCCCAATTGAAATGCATGCATGCTAAAGTTATTAAATTAATACTCAGCAATTAATGTAGCCTATAGGCAACTTTCGACCATTGCCATAGTTTCTCATCAGGTTTACGTGATCTCTTCTAGCCACGAATACGTACGGTAGTTAGCGTTGATAGCATCGATGCAAAACAGGCTAAAGTTATCAAAACGGCGTCTAGAAAAAAACAATCAAAAGCTATTGAGTTACTGTGTTGCATGCAGATTGCAGAACGGCGATGTCATCCCCATACACTTCGCAGCACAGAAGTTTAACGATCGATGCGCTGTCAAACTTGCAACAGCTCTCAACAACCTGAGAGTGTTGTTGGTCTTTTTTTCACTCACCTTTCGTGTCGATGACCAAACGCGCTCTGCACTTCTGAATTCCCGTTATGGATGCGAGATGCGATGCCTGCAAAGTTGCAGTTGATCGACTGACGCACGCGAGATGCGATGCCTGCAAAGTTGCAGTTGATCGACAGACGCACGCGAGATGCGATGCCTATAAAGTTGCAGTTGATCGACAGACGCACGCGAGATGCGATGCCTGCAATGTTGCAGTTGGTCGACTCGACAGACGCACGCCTACACTTCTATGTCTGTCTCTCTCTCTCTCTCTCTCTCTCTCTCTCTCGCTCTCTCTCTCTCTCTCTCTCTCTCTCTCTCTCTCTCTCTCTCTCTCTCTCTCTCTCTCCCTCTCTCCATGGGCTATATGAGACAGCCCCCTCCGTCCCATATAGCTTCTGCATAAACTGTCTTTAGTGCAGTAGCACCGGCCGAAAAAGAGAAGATGCATTAAAAGTTACTCCTAAATCCTAACATATCCTCAATTAAATATTAGGCAGGTAAAATTCCTAGCCTACATCTGTAATGACCTGCTTGCTCTAGGATCAAGCCAGATATTTGCCTCTATGGTATGACCGTGAGCACACTGTTATCTATAGTCCTTCAAATAGGCCTACTGTACAACTTTTTACCTAGAACCTATAATTACGGTAGGCTACTCTGTTCTAAATATGACTTGCTTCTAGTACTACCCGGCCAAGCAATTCAAAACAGCCCAATCTGACTTATAGCATCATGTCCTTGTCCAGAACAAACATATTAAATATGCATATGTAGGCTATAAACTGTTGTGCAAATCAAATAAATATTATCTCTCATCATGATGTGCACCTGTTAATTGTGTGGACAATGATATGGCTGCTAGAATAATCTGTTCATGGAGCCGCTTTGACCTAAGTTGCCCTTTTGGATGACTAGGCCTCCCTCCCTCCTTTCTCTCGCTCTCTCACTGCCTCTCTCTCTCTCTCTCACTGCCTCGGTGCCTCCTTATCTCATTCTCCATCTTTCTCACCATCCTAAATTATATTATCTAGTTCATCTCTCTCTTTCCTACCGGAAGGCTTCCATATAGGCCAGTGGAACTATACGCATCTGCTAAAATTGGTATTTCACACACTAGTACAGGGGCTGGAAACAAACAACCATGTGGTTTGATTCGGGTAATAACTCAGGACGTTTGGAAAGTTAAGATTGGCAAACATGGAAAGACCACAAAATATTTGTCTTGGGAGCATAATGGAACATTTATTCTCCATGTTTACATTTTTATCTCCAACCAATTCATAGAGTTTAACAGTGTGTAACGTACATGGTGTCATACTGTAGGTGGAGATGCATATAGTCTAGAGAGTCGAGACCTTACCCCAGGACTCCAGGAAGTCTAGAGGCTCATCCATGTGTCTATAATGGGGATCCTTTAATACACATAGCAAATAAAGTTAACTTGGAGCTTAGCACGTTCGGTTTTGGCAGATGAGATGGGAATAAAAGAAAGCTGTGTTTTTATCACAAAGGAGACTCTTTGCATCTCCATAGCGGGAACCACTGCTGGTCTTCAAACTAGTGGCTTGGGAATGCTACAAAAAATAAAAATATCTATGAAAGTCTCAATGGGGTGAGTAATGAAAGTCTCAATGGGGTGAGTAATGAAAGTCTCAATGGGGTGAGTAATGAAAGTCTCAATGGGGTGAGTAATGAAAGTCTCAATGGAGTGAGTAATGAAAGTCTCAATGGGGTGAGTAATGAAAGTCTCAATGGAGTGAGTAATGAAAGTCTCAATGGAGTGAGTAATGAAAGTCTCAATGGGGTGAGTAATGAAAGTCTCAATGGGGTGAGTAATGAAAGTCTCAATGGGGTGAGTAATGAAAGTCTCAATGGGGTGAGTAATGAAAGTCTCAATGGGGTGAGTAATGAAAGTCTCAATGGAGTGAGTAATGAAAGTCTCAATGGGGTGAGTAATGAAAGTCTCAATGGGGTGAGTAATGAAAGTCTCAATGGGGTGAGTAATGAAAGTCTCAATGGAGTGAGTAATGAAAGTCTCAATGGGGTGAGTAATCGATAGGGCAATAAAGTTTCTGTGGGTGACCACAGGTTGCGGAAGAACCCCCTCCATTGTAAACCACTGAAAACTGTTGGATTTTTAATTATGTCCCCTTATCAATACAGTACAGAACATGGTATGGTATGGTAATGGAGGATTTGTGGGTAGTGAAGTTTGGAGAAAAACTAACTTCTAACCCAAATACGATATACACTTTTCCCAATCATATACAACACACTATCACAAATAAAGGGGCATTACTACGGTTATCATTTACATAAATATAAAATATAAATCATATAGCTCTGTCAAATTCTTTAGGTAGGTCAGAGCTATTCGGTTAAGATCTCTCTCCCTCTCTCTCTCTCTTCCAAAGAAAGAAATGTATGCTGAAACATGATTCTACAATGAAGCTACACTCATAAAATGTGAACAGAATACTGTACAATAGTAAATAAAAAGTACATACAAGCTGCATACAACTTTAAGCACTGATGTTATGCAACTGGTCAGGTCACATACCACATCCTAGCCAGCCTCAGCCTGTGTGAAAACAACTTGTCTAATCACGACACACATACGTTGAAAAACATTCAATAAAGATTTATATTTTCATTTCCATGCATCCCAAACATGTTTGCCGTTTTGCCATGTATTTTAAAATTAGTAACACCTTTTATAATGTTCTGTTACTGTACACGTCTTTGATATAAAAAAATAATAATAATACTAAAATAAGTGTGGAAGTTCTATAGTTGATTCTGTCACTGTATTATTCACTAGACCTGAACTGAATATTGTAGTTCAGGGGTCTTCAATGTTTTTCAGGCCATGAAGGACCCCTTAGCTGGACTGGGACCCACCCCCACTACATATTGTACAAGATTTTGTTTGTAGATTTCATCGATCGCTTCGTACACTTGTTTGACAACACTATCATTATTGTTGTTTGAATCAAACATTTTCAGACATTTGCGCTATTTTTTTTATAAAACAATTTTTGTAACCCATTTTTTCACCCTGTGCCAATTGCCTAAACTGTAATCCTGGGTTACTTATATCCCTCTGACAACGTGGGGAGATCCCCGAACTGAGCTCATGCTTTCCTCAATGCATGAGGAGTGAGGAGGCCACTTCTTATCATCTGACAGGGGAGAGTTTCCCCCGTAGGACGTATCGCGTGGAAGGAACACGTTAACCATCAGGTGCCCCGGCTGACCACGGGGCACCCGGAGGCAGTATAGAGACCAGGATTACTGCATGTTTTTTTATGAGTACCTACCCTAGGGAAAAACTACGCTTTTTTCCCTCTCCACTAAATCTCTTTGCCGAAAATAGCAAATCTACAAGCCCACAATGCCTCGCGGCTCCAACATCAGCTATTTTTGGATGTTTCCATCAAAATAGGGATTCCAGGGTTCAAGTGGTTAATCACACCCGTGTGATCTCATTCTGGCCAATCACATTTGTCTTCAATGTTTGTGTTTACACAGAAGCTGGACATACTGTAGGTAGTAACTCTGTGGACCACCTGTTGAAGACCCCTGCTGTAGCTGTTGGTCACATGTTACTCTAGATTTGGTTACAGCTTGAGAAAAAAACTCACAAGAATAACCTCACATAATGCCAGTGTCCTGACTTGCCATGCACGTGTGTGTGTGTGTGTGTGTGTGTGTGTGTGTGTGTGTGTGTGTGTGTGTGTGTGTGTGTGTGTGTGTGTGTGTGCGCACGTGCATATGCGTGCATGTTAAGTATGTAATGATAGAGCTGTATTGTAACAGGTTACCAGGTTCTCTTTTGTCTATTGGGTTACAAGACTACCGGTACTAAGTCCCAGTCCAGATCTGATAAAAATAGACAAAAAGAAAGAAAAATAGCTTTAAAAATCCAAACTACAAGGCCATAGAGGTATAGATTCTAGAGAGTTCTAATGGTATGTGGAGAAATGTTTCTAAAGCTAAGAGTCATAATATATGCCTGTTTCTAGGGGACCTCACATGACAAGACTACATGCATGTTTAGTTTTAATGAGCGTGGGTCCCTGAGCATTGGTCCCAGCAGTGTTTCTCTTACCATTGACTAGGAGCCACCACCTCCATAAAAGCTTTTTCTATATACAGTATCGGTTTCATTGAATTTTCATGTCATATCACCTAAATGCTGGTAGATTCCACCACACCAATAAAAATGCATGGGTAAAGGACATAATGTAATGTTATTATATATATATGGCATAAAAAAACCACCATTTAAGAAGCCCTTGTGTAGAAGATCCCACTGGTGGTTCAGATCTTGAGTGTGTGTGCATGTTTCTTGCAGAGAGGTTTGTCTTTCTTAGAGAAGAAGGCTTGGCCTTCCAAAGTGGTGCAGCAAACCTGGAATAGTTAAAACACATACCAGCACACACAGGAACATGTTAGACATTTCACACAGATATTCCTTTTTGGAATAATGATTATAAAATGATGTATACTGCATTGGTACTGTAAGGTCATTACGTACAGCACACACAAAGCAGGTATCATGCCAGGTGGAGCCAAGAGCCTCCAGGAATTTGTCTCCAGCCTCGACGGGGAACTCACAGCCGTGACAACCAGTCCCAAACAAACTGTAGAAGTCTGTAAAGAAAAGCAACAGGACGCCAACTAATTATGAATCAACTACACCAAATTAAAAGCTTAAATCAGATGTTAAGTCTCCTCCTGTGTGTCTAAGTGGAATATATGTTCAGATTTAAGCTGCAGAAGTCTGTCACAGTGAGAACACACAAACTAGAATTGCACTCTGTCGAGGTGCCAACTTGCGCCTTGCACCATGTATGGCCTACTTGTGCGCAAGCAGAGCACGCCATGAGGTGCGCTCACAAGTCACAACTGGCATCACCGCTTCATGGCATCACCGCTTCATGGCATCATGGTGACGTAACCAAATCTGTTTCAATCATTAATCCTATTGGAATTGAAGTAGAGACGTCATGAGGTGCGCTCACCACTGGCATCACCACTGGCGAAGTGGCGATGCCAATGACATCACCACTGGCATCACCAGGAATACTGGTCCCTCATTGCTTGTTGTTAATAATGACGTTGCCAGAGATGCTGGTCCCTGATTGGGCTACGGTCTTAAACAAAAAAAGACACCGACATATGTATATACCCAGCCAATCGCAGTATTTGAGCGCTCTGCTTGCCCAAGTAACAACTAAGTATCGGTGTTCATTATCATTATTATTTTAACATAATAAAATAAGCTCAGTGTAAATGCTTTCAAAAACATTTTCACACTTAAATAAAAAATCTGAGAGTGTAAAAGGGGAGCCCCTTTTTGTGTGCACTGTGCACTGTACTGTATATGCACTTAGCCATAGCCTCCTTGTACACGGCTTGCCTCACCAAAAGAAAAGACAGCGGCCATTAGCCTGGTGCGGCCAGACTCATATGCAGGGAGGAAGCGTCAGTGAATCCTTGCTATGAGTCTGGCCGCGCCAGGCTAAGCGGCCATGTCCAATGGGTGAACTCCTCACCTTGTTCACAGTAGGGCTCGCCGTCCTCCATGTGAAAGGTGTTGTTTCTGATTGGTTGCTGACAGCAAGCACACAGGAAGCAGTAGACATGCCACGTCTGCTTCAGGGCGTTGATCACTTCCTATTTAAATAAACAAATACATGAATAAAATTAAAATTACACAAGTTTAATTAGGTACAGTGGTATATGTTCATCACTGGCCTTCATCAAGCCCTGGATAGCCATAGATGGAGAAGACGGAATCATCACCAACATCTGCATATATGGAGCCGGCCAGCTGACCTCAAACCTCAAACCCTTAGATCTCCATATATGGAGCTGACCAGTTCTGACATTCCATGTTGATCCCACCCGTCCTTCCTCTTCGATGTCTCCCTTTTGACTGAAACCTGTCCATTCAAACTATTAGTGCAGCTGCTCCCGGCAACCGGCGAAAACTACAGTTCTCAACAGGCCCGAAAATTAAGGCCCGGCCCTAGCTGGGCCCTCATCAAACCCTGTACACTCAAGACACTGCCATCCTTAGATCTCCATATACATCATGGAGCTGACCTGTTCTGACATTCCATATGTTGATCTGACCTCATCTAACCCTGTACACTCAAGGCACTCTGACCTCATCAAACCCCATATCATTATGGTGATGGTGAGACTGATGGTGAGATACAGTACTTATTTAAACCAGTGGTTCTAAAAGTGGGGACCAGGACTGGGACACCAGAGCCCAAAAGGGGGAAAATAGTGAAACAAATTTTCAAAACCGGCCAAATCAATTTAGGGCAGTCTAGTCTGCTTTAAGGGTACAAAGAGTACATCCAGTGGTAGAGGTGAGGAAGAACTCTAATCAGGGTGCCTTGGGAGTTGGGGGCACATTCAATAGTGAATACGGAATGACAGTCTGGTTAGAAATCAGTAAAGCCATCGTCACATAAAGCAAAAAACATTGTGTTGGTGTGTAGGGCTAGCTGGGATTTTGGGAGTTTTGCTTCTAATGTTGGATCTATGTTCACTTATTTGTGTTTTGTGTGCTCTACTTGTTTGGCCAACATGAAAAAGACCACAAGAGAACGTCAGCATATGACATCAGTGGTCCTTCCTCCATATTGCTTGCCTTTTCTGGAGCCGCGTGACCCGGCTTAAGAGAGACACACCGTTCCCACCGTTCATCTGTGAGAACAGGACAGGGCAAGGGATCTGTGCGGGAATGGGACGGCTGGCAGACGAAAATGAGGGATTAGGGAGGGAGTGAGAAAACTGGCTAATAAAGAGGGTTAAGCTGGTTGAAGATGTGTGAGAAGTGGAGGGTTGAAAGGGATTGAGGCCTAAGGAGGTTAGAGCATGTGAGGGATAAACGTCAGAGCTGATCTCTGCTTCCTGACACATGAGGTTCAAGCTCCACCTGTGGCCTATAGGTCGCTAAACACACTCCAAAATTCAGAGTGTTAACCACCCTGGCATTCCTATTTGGAAACATTTCTAAAATTCTCATCATTCTTATGAAAAAAATGAAAATAAAATAGATAATCTACAAGCTCACAGTGTGTTGCATTGCAGCATGTTGTGAGCTTGTGGATCGGCAATTTTCGCATGGCATATGAAGAGCTTAAAATTAAATCTTTGTCTGCCACCTGGTGGCGGGAGAAGGTAGTTAAACCCTGCCAGGGATTTTTCCATATATTTAGGTAGTTTCATTTCCGCCATTGTAAAGATCGGATAATATTAGCATTAACTCACGCTGTTTACCTTTCGCCAGAAACGTGAACATGTCAGGAGCGATGCGATAGAAAATCACAAATCACATCCGAACATCGGATGGATGACTGTCACCTATAGTAGGACAGCGCTCGTAGTTTCAGAGTTATGAGGCATTGGAAATCCTACTTTCAATGGTGGTCTATGGCGTGTGTGAAAAAAGCCTGGTCCTGGGGGTGACGGAGGCGTTGCCTAGCAACCGGGCCAATGTAAAAAGGTGGTATTCTGATAAACCGTTTCATATTTGGTGTAAAGCTTTAGGTACGAACATGTTCGTACTTAGCAGATAACGTCCCTAGGGGGAGGGGTACGAATATGTTCGTACTTAGCAGTAAAAGAAAGAGGCTAATTTACAGTAACTCTGAGATGGGTGCCTGGTATGCTCCTGGAGAGTTAAGTTGCAAGGACATGTTTTGCATGTCTTCCCACCCTCTGCCTTTGAGTTCCATCTACTCTCCTACAGTAGGCCTATGTAAAATAAAGCATCAAATGCCAGTGAATTGTCTTAAATTGTTAAATTAACTCTCTGGATTGCTGCAGTGTACTTGCATCTCTGGCATCCCAGATTTACAGTACAGGGGCCACCCCTCTCCTTTAACACTTAAATGGACAAGGAACGGATAGAAACACACAGATGGAGACATACACAAGCATAGTAGCATACAAACATACACACACGATCTACATTATTGCAGATCTGCTATTTTTGTTGAATGTTCCCTTTTTATGATATGTCCCCCAGAGTAGGGATGCTAGGGTTCATGTACCACTCTCTGAGTTAAATGAACACGGAGGATTTTACTGTGCACAATATAACTCACCCCCAGTATCTTGGCCTGGCAGCGGCTACAGGTTGGGGCGAAGAACTCTTCATAGCAGTGTTCACAGTGGACGGATCCTTGCTCCTCCACAAAGCCAATGTCTGCAAGGGACGTATGGCAGTGGGTACAATTGAATTCCTCCTTATGCCATGACTTGCCCATGGCTACCAGAAAGGGTCCTCTGAGGATAAGAGACACACAGAGTCAGGCTGACAGACTGGTAATCGGACAGAAATACATTTTAATTTGACTGGTATAGAATAACAAAGTCTTAAAAACAGTGTTGAGTTGCATGAAGTGGTTTCAACTTGGTTGCCAACTTGCCAGAGATGAAAGTTGTTAAAATAAAATAATTTAGGATATGGAATTTACTACACAAAGTAAATTTAGTTGCATATATTCCATTCATAATTTGTGGTTGTCACTGTCACAAATTCCAGGTGTGCCTTAATTGACCTGGACTTGTTTGAAAACCACTGCGCTAAATTGGGAGACAGCATCCATGCCACGGGGGAGTTGTTTAGAAATGACTCTTGAGGTGTCACTAGAAGCCCACTGTAACTACCATGACTCACTTCCATTAAGTCAGCAGCTTGTCCCTATCCAACCTGATGATTAGACTAAGTGGTAACACAACAGAGACTAATTTTCAGTGCACAAGCGCTAACCTGAGCTAACCTTGATACTGATCCAGGTTTGGCAGCCATTAGCGTCTGCTAGCAACTCTATCCTCCGGATTAGATGTAATGCAATGCTACACAAGTTGTGTGATAATGCTATAGGCTAGCACAGTCTTATCTGTCGGAAAGGAAAGACCAAGACCACAAGGAGGAAGAGGGAGGAAACGAAAGACGAGGGGAAGGTGTGAAGTGCAATTATTCTGGTTAAAATGTTTGTGCGTGTGTGTGTGTGTGTGTGTGTGTGCATGCGCACATGCATGCATGTGTGCCGTCTGACAATAGTGTTTGCGTTCATGTGTGTGTTATGACGAGAGTACAGTTGTATGTGTGCGTGTGTGCGTGCGTGCAAAAGGAGCATGACAATAAGGAGCATAAAGCTTAGTACTACTAGATACGGTAGGTGTCAGGTGTGGTGCATCATTAGCCCAGAGTTAGAACCTTCATGTTCTATTCATCACTTCTAACGCTGAGCTAATGATGTACCAAACCTGACACCTATCTAGTAGTACCACTAAGCTCTATGCTCCCCTTATGTCATTGTCCTTTTACGCACGCACACGCACACACACACACACACACACACACTCTGACACATTTATAGTGCTACGAGAATCTAGCGTCATGTTGCTTTCTGACCAGGTTTCGGATTAGGTTCCCCAGGCAAACTTTTACAAGACCCCTTTACATGAACCAAAGCCAAGTCAAAGGGCAAAGACAACATAATCCCATTCTTGTGTGTGTGTGCGTGTGTGCATCTGTGTGTACTGTATGTACTGTACACGGGCGCAAACATCTATAATCTACATGTCAGTGAGTATGTGCAACTTAATTCTTTCTTATCTACACTCCTGTCACATGTGTTTATTGGCTGACTGCCTCATCATGACAGTGAGAAGGGTCAGACTCTACTTTCCTTTTCTAAGCGGGCCTCTCGAGTGTCATACACAAATCATTTTTCCAATGTGGGTTCGATCAATTATTGTGCGTTTATGCACAATTTTGCTTGCCTCGGGGTCCTCATATACAGTATACTGCAGTGTATAGACAATATACATATGCAGTTCCTGTCTGTCTGAGTTTGTGTCTGCCTGGATAGATATGCCCATATACGCCTGTATATGCCTATGCCTGACACACACACACAGTCACACAGCCCATATATGGCCATGCCTGACACCAATCAAACATAGTCTTTGTCTCACAGTAGCATTAAGTCATTTGTTTGTATTATGTTCTTCCATCCTCACCTGATTACCATGTTGCAATGGGCACACATGGGTGTGCGTGTCCCAGCAGGGATGTGTTCTGCCATCTGGACCAATGAGTCCTCGTCCTCCGGGTGGGCCTGTGGTACGGGCCGGGCCGGGACCGGACCCCTCGGGACACTGGCGGTGCTGTTGCCTCTCATGCCAAAAGACGGGGTGATCAAACTGCCTGGGGGCGCTCGACCTTCAGCAAACAATTACAACAATTCATTAAATGGATGGAGAGGGCGAGCGGAGCGGAGGAGGGATACAGTTATTGATCAAACTAAAACAAACTGTTTAATCAAAGACATCTGTGGACCTGGCAGACCTGGAGCAACACTATCCTTTGATTGATTTATTGAATACTGTATTAGGCAGAAATGTAAACAGTAGTGAAACACTTAGGGCTCCATCTTGCGCCACCCCTTACCCCTTATCCCTAAACTTATTTGCCATTTCTTACTATTTTAAAACATTTAAAAATAGTTAAACTAGCCAATCTACATCGACACATTGTTAGCTTGTAGATCGGCTATTTGTACTATTTTAAAATGTTTTAAAATAGTAAAAAATGGCAAATAAGTTTAGAGGTAAGGGGTAAGGGGTAAGGGGTGGCGCAGGATATAGGGCGTAGTCTAAAAGGATACCATTGAAAAAAGTTCTGTCATGACATGTGCTGACATTGCCCATCATTCCGCTCAACAGGAATTTGTGTTTATATAATGCTAACCTCCTGCAATGTTATCGTCAACCACTTAAACTCCATCATCCGTATTCTAGGGCAGGGGTTCAGGGAACTCCAGAGAAGAAGGGAAGATATAACTTCATTGTCAGCTCTGTAGCAGTGGCCGGCAAACTGTGTTCTTCTGGATCGGACTAGTGAAGAAACACGGGGAAGGTTGCCGTATATTAGATTATAGTCTAGTAGCCAGAATGTGAACCCGGACATGTTGAGTACACCATTTTATGTTAGAAAATAGAAATGTTTAGTATGGGTCCCCAGCATGTAGAAACTGTCGGATGCTAACTTATTATGTTGAGCAATTTTCATAATTGGCATAATATGTGACCATACCATTAACAACATATGTGACATGTGACAATGTTGTGACATTGCACAAAAAACACTCTTTAGGCTAAAACGGCCATAGCCGTAATCACAAATGTGTAGTAATGTGTAGGTAAGTAACTATGGCCGTTTATAGCCCTATAAGGCCAGATCTGGTCTTGCGCCCTCCTACATATCAGATTTCCTCAACCCAGTCCCAACCAATGTGCCAGCCAGTCTCTGCACATCTTCAACCAAAGCACTGTTGATCCAAAGTTCTGCTTGAAAACTAAAGGTGACCTTGCTTTTGTAATTAGAGCTCCAATATTATAAATGCCTTGCCCGAGGAGGTAAGGCTTGCTGAATCTGTGCCTTTGATAAAACTGCTTTCAACCCACAGCCCAATTCATTTTAATGTGTCTTACTTAGGTTATTGTGATGCATTGTTCTGTTTTTTATCTTTGTGGATTTGTCTATAGTGGCTATTCACTTCGCAGATTTGAGTAAAGGCTGGGAACGAGGCTATGCTGAAGCAGACGGACGCGACCCCGCCAGTGGATGAGTCTCAAGGACACAGATGATCCAAATACACATACAGTACAGTACAGCAAATGCTATAGAAAAGGTAACGTACACCCTACATACACGTTAAGTACAGTTCAAATGTAAAGGTCATAATATTAATGTAAAGGTCATAATATTATGATGCCAGTGTTCTGCCATAGCTTATACAGCTCAAGAGTGTAATTGTAATTCTAGCCATTGGGCACATTTTGGAAGGCAATTATAGCCTGTCGTAATGTAACATTTTGTATGATACATGTTATCACATTATCAAAAGAAAATGCTAAATCACCTACAAAATGTAAAGTCCATGGACTGGTATATGGCACCACTACGAGACTGATTTGTGGTGGAGTGTCTTCTTTGGCTTACTGGCTGCATGCCAATCGGTCCAGAAGTTTCAGAGATTAGCTGGGAGCGCATGCACGCACGCACGCACGCACGCACGCACGCACGCACGCACGCACGCACGCACGCACGCACGCACGCACGCACGCACGCACACACACACACACACACACCTTAGAGTAAAGTCCAATCCCAAGTACTTGTTTAGCCAGGTGTCCGTGTTTTATTCATAGGAATGTCTCAGAGGTCTGTGTGTGTGTGTGTGCGTGTGCGTGTGCGTGTGCGTGTGCGTGTGCGTGTGCGTGTGCGTGTGTGTGTGTGTGTGTGTGTGTGTGTGTGTGTGTGCGTGCGTGCGCGCGTGCGTGCGTGCGTGCGTGCGTGTGTTTGAGTATGCGAGTGTGCGTGGACATGGCGTATCTTTTGCAAGTTGAGTCTAGGATCACATGTCATGCATCAGTGACTGTGTTTCAGCTCTCAGTATGTAGGGATGATTTAGAGTTGTGGTTCTGAAACTTTTAATTTCAAGGAGCCCCCACAGTTTGGTATGCATTGGGCCAAGGACCACCATAACTCTGAGAGCGTACAAATGGAATCAAATGGATCCGCAATGGTCCATTTGGTAGGAGTTGGGGTTGGAGGCATCTGTCTTTCTGCCTGTTATCTGAAAGCTTACGGATGCGAACTGAACGTAACCTCAAGGTGCAATACCACAGGAAACCATGGGGGAAGTAGTGATCCCCTGCAAAAAGTTGTGAGGAGAGGCCATGCAAACTACTTTGAAACTATGTACATCGCCCAGAACACTGTGACTGCACAGCAAGACACAGGTGTTCCAGAACACTGTGACTGCACAGCAAGACACAGGTGTTCCAGAACACTGTGACTGCACAGCAAGACACAGGTGTTCCAGAACACTGTGACTGCACAGCAAGACACAGGTGTTCCAGAACACTGTGACTGCACAGCAAGACAAAGGTGTCCCAGAACACAGGTGGGATGAAATGGTCAGCATTTGCAAAGATGGAGGTCCACACGTGATTGTTTTCTTACCCTATCATGCCCTCTAGTGGATGGAATGGGTGAACCTCCATTTGGAGGTCAGGGCGAAATATGTGAGCAATGCCACTTGCGTTCTGAATGTACATACATATCCGTTCTGAACGGAAGTATAAATGGGCCTTAACTGTAACTAACTGTGATGCTGTTGCATAAGGAGAGGGATGGGGTTGGCATGGAAAACCGGGTAATCCCCCAAACAGAGTTATTAGGCTTCCGGGTTTCACACAGATCTGCTAAAATGCACATACTATATGATGGTGGCCTAATGGCCAAAAAGGTATTGTATTTAAAGCAGTTGATAATGAAAGAAGATTGTGTGCGACTCTCTTTTGAATGAATTGATGTACATATGTATAAAAAAAAACACTCCCGAGCCCCGACAGTCAGAGCTCAGTATCAAACTTGCAAACAGAGCTATTGCTGTTGTCCTTGCCTTTAAACCGATATTCCTGAGTCCCATCAGATTCCTTCAGTAAGTGTTATTTTGGTCACAGAGTAGATCTTGTACATGCGTGACTAACAGTAGTGGACAGAGGGAGGCCTTCTCACGTGTTGAACGGGCTTCCACGGAGGAAAAAGAAAAGGAATGAAAATAGTCTGTAATGACCTATTTTACAACATATGTCACGCCTCGTCCATGGAAAATTAGCTTCTTTCCTCTCACTAAATGACTGCAACAACATTAAATCCTATGCCAGTAAATCACAGTTTTACACTTTGCCATGACTTGAAGGCAAGCACTGATGTATGAGGGAAAAAAAACACATTTAAACTGTAGGGAGGAAGTACATTAATCAATCAAAATACATCTATAAGACAAGATTTTATTCAATCCCTAAATGAAAGTTTATTTTTCAGAATCTATTTAGGGGAAAATCTACATGCTGGGTATGCATACATTCCCCATGACTTACACTAAGAAAACATTTTCTGGTGCCCGAGCTTGGTTATATTCCGCCTGTTAATTTACTGACAAAATACCGCAACATGCCTATGGTAAGGTAAATTACATACTGTACAGTCGTACACACATACGTTCTGTTGGATTTGGCAGCTGAGCATTCATTAACGTACACTAATGTACACTTCCACAGATTACATATGAGAACAGTTGGTTAAACCACTAATACTTTGGCACTGAGTTTATGTATGCCTTTCATTCATGTGAAATTTAAAATACAGCATAGAGGAATAGGGGTGTAACAAAAGTAATGGTAATACTAATCAATTTAATCAATACTTTTTTAAATAATTGATTACCGGTAATAATTGATCTCTATCTTGGGCTTGTCATTACAGGGTAAAAGTAAAAATAAATAAAATATAAAATAAAATATATATTTCACTATTTTTGAGCCGTGCACACCACTCCAATGACTTTGTGTGTCCCTATGTATGTCTGTTTGGGGTATGAACAGTACTGTTGGGTGACCTCAAGTTGCACTGTTGAGCAGCCTACAGGCCCGTTCACACCGACCACTATAACTCAATACAAGTACCATACAGTAGGCTACAGTACAGAGTACAGTACAGTACCTATCACAATAAAAGTATAATTGCACCGCTCAGTTATATGTGAGACTAGCCGCTAAGAAAATGTAATAATGGATAGTTGCAGCCCTATGGAGGAATTGCAAGTGGTGCACAGTGCAAAGGTTGGCATGTATGGTAGCCTACACTTGTTCATTAACACCATTGTACAACGTTTTTTAGTGTAATTAGGAGAGAGGCAGTGTGCAGCTGTGTCGGTAGAGGTGCTATGCACACATGCAACTGTATCTACCTTGTGTACACATGCACACATATACACACATGCAGTACATACCCATGCACGCGTCTTACCCTTGTTGCTTGCAGGTCCTTTGATCATGGTCTTGACAGCAGCAGACTCATGGCTATTGATTTCAGGCTCCTCCCCCTGTTCGCTGTATGGGGACAGATGATGGACATATAAGAGCAGAGTTAAATGAACATGAATGAGAATATCCCTGCTACCCTAGCTTTCCCAACAACTCAAATCATCACACTAAAATCATCACACTAAATCATCACACATCATCATCACTAAATCATCACACTAAAACGCCAAAGACTATCTCTCTAGTGTTGTGCATTTCCGATCAGAGTTGTCTCTGTCGCTCTCTCTAAACTCACGTGCGTGAGCAAGTGACTTTTCTTGACACTTTGCATAGACGCTGAAACAACCCCATACCATACCAGCACAATTGAGCTGTAGCAATCCATGCCAATTTTACTTTAAAATGTAGTCAAACTGTCAAATTCTCCTCTACAGCTAAAAAAAAGAAAGGAAAAGAAAATAACTTTCACATTACTGTCAAATTACAGACAGATTGCAGACCACCTGCTGACAACATGGTACTAGCAAAAATAACACAGTGCTCAGCTAGAACCAAAACACTAGAGCACTCTTTCTACCTTTTACTACGGCATGCACGAAAATGTTCCTTCTCAGAGTGTGAGGTGCCAATTTCACACCAGAACAGTTTCCAGAACACCTGCTTAATGATGGATAAGTGACAGCACACTCTTTCAGAACGAATGAATGAATACCAGGCTAATTAACAACTAAGACTAATTGACTACATTGATTTCACTGTCAGTGTAATGATTATGAATAAATGGTCAATTCAACAAGACGACAGAACCCAGACTGACCAGCAGGGAAGACATGGGGGAACCTCTCCTGGTACAGTACACCAGAGCTGGACCATGTTCTTTTCACTACAATTCCAACCATAAGTGATGCTATCACTTTGTATCAATAGCTGGTAATAGAAGAGCACGCACAACACAGCAGTGCCAGTACAATAGCCAGTGATGGAGGACTTACTCTATGTTTAAGTAAAAGTAGCAATACCCTATTGTGGACATAGTGTGCAAGTTCAGTTTTGACAATTTACTTGAGTAAAAGTATGAGTATTGGTATCAAAATATTAAAGGAGAAATCCAGACCAAAACACATGAATGAGCCTATAATCCTGTCCCAACATACATGTTGGCCTTGAATTGTTTCATAGATGCTCCAATGTGAAGTTGGAGGAACACATCGGCTCACTGGCCTTGGAACATCTCGGGATCCCCCAGGAGGAAGTCACTAATGTTGCTCTGGAGAGGGAAGTCTGGAGCACTCTGGTGGAGCTGTTGCCCCCGCGACCCGACTACGGATAAGCGGTTGAAGATGGATGGATGGATGGATGCCCCCTGTTCTTCATTTTCCCATCCCTCCCACAGTAAAATGCAGCTAGAATGGTAGAAATGGTGTCCTGATACTCACACATTATACTCACACATTATTATAAATAAATAATTCTAATGTATCTCGCTATCCCTCCTGGTACTCCCTCCTGACACACATGGTGTACCTGTTAATGCTTGTTCTTTTAGAGCTTGTCACCGTGTCGAGTTAGTGGTAGACTAAATGACTAAATTAATTTATCTACTGTTCCAAAAAAGGATTTGGGTAAAAAGACTGGCATGCTTTGAAAAGGACACAGAAGGCTTTCCCAGCTAGGGTTATGAGTAAGCTCTTCCATCTTTCCAAGTCCAATTTAAGCTCTGTGTGCGTGTGTAGAGATGGGAAATATCTGATAATTGTCTACAGATATTCACACCTAAATATAAAAAATAGTTTTTAGACATTTTAAAGGGAAAACACATTTCTGGAATTTGAAGAGCTAAATTATTTACCGTTCACTCTTTGAGAGGTTCAATGTATAACCAGAAAAAGATCCAAATCTGTTAAATAGTTCAACTGTCTGGGGTATAACGGTTAACGGGTCAGATATAAATAATAAGTAATCATCTGCATATAATGAAAGAACGTGTTCTGAGCCACCTCTATGAATCCCTTGAATGAAATTATTAGATTTAAGTGCCATAGATAGTGTATCCACCGCTGCGGCGAAGAGCAAAGCGGACAGATTGCATCCCTGGTGTGTGCCTCTGCTGAGCGTAAAATATTGCAACTTTGTGCCGTTCGTATTCACTGATGCATTAGGTGAAGAATAAAAGTTTTATCCAGGATATAAACTTAGAGCCTATAGGATAACTAATAAGTGTTTTCTTGTGAACTATTTCTCTGTTGAGAAAACAGTGTTCAGCTTTAAGGAAACACATGCCTCATGAGGAACACACAACACAACAGACTATCAGCGGAAGTTGCAGGATTTTAGCGGAAGTATTGCCCAAGGAAATGACGTTGATGCTTTACAAAATCAGTTTACATTCTCCGCGAATGAAACTGATTTGAAAGTGTTGTGATTGGTCGGGAAAATATCGTATCCGGGGGAAATACATCTGACGGATATTCCGGAGGATACGTCCACTGATAGCTTCTCTGCCTTACGTTGTGACCAGGCTTTTCTTTTCGCAGATAAGTAAGCCTGGGACCGAGGCTAGGGCAAGCCAAGGTTTCTTCATGCTAAATAAAGAATTGTCTCTTTCACCAGCTTTTTTTCTTTGTGCAATGAATTGCTCTTTGAGTAACATGCATTTTCTTGGAACAAGTAAAATACAAGAGTAAATCATTTTTTCATGATGGATATGTTTTATAGTGCAAGGAAACACATTCTCTCTTGGGGAAGGGGATTTAATGCCCTGTGCACACTGAATTCAGACTGCACAGGGATGCCACAGTTCTTCACACAGAAGGGAGTCAAATCTCTCACCTCCTCACTTGCGTCTTGCCCTGAGACCTCAACCTAACCGCTGGCTTTTTACAAGAAGCACAATGAATGAACCCTCTATTAGTCACATGCTCTGTGTGCGTGTGCGCTGGTTTGTGTGGGTGTTTGCCTGCATGTGCACATAATATGTGCACATAATATTGTGAGTGTGTAACACAGGTCATTTTCACCAACTGAGACACTTGGGTGGGCCAACAATCTCTCACTCAGTCATTTTATACCCATAACGCATCGATGCGACTAGTGCCAACTGTTGGATCATCGCTGTCTTCTCCCTGTGCCTGGTTGTTAGGGGACTCCTGGGACATGAGTGTTATGGTAACTGCTGCCATGGTTCTGGTGAGTGGTATAGTATGTGTATGTGTGTGTGTGTGTGTGTGTGTGTGTGTGTGTGTGTGTGTGTGTGTGTGTGTGTGTGTGCTTGCATGAGAGAGAGAAAGAGAAACGTAAGAAAAGCAGGCAAGAGAGAGAGAGAATGCATCTCGTGTGTGTATGTCTGGATTCAACTCTGTGGATGCTCTGTGTTCTCAGCTGCCATCCTTGCCTAGCCTTGACATGCCATGGCGCACACTCGCACACGTCACGTCACGCGCGCGTGTGTGTGTGTGTCGTGTGCAAGCATGCATGCAAGCACACATACATATACACACACAAACACATACACAGTCGTCGGTACACGCCCGCACACAGACAGAGCACACTTGATTTAAACGCTGAGGACATTCATAACATCAATGGTCTCGAGCACTGAGGTTTACTTTAGTTCACTCTGCCACCCAGGACTCCATCCAAAACCATTTAACTCACACTTTCTCCAAAAGCTGGCCTCCATGTACTGTAGCTTAAAGCTGCACTATGCAAGATTTGTCAGCAAAAATAATAATCAAAAACATGTACTGGATTTGTTTCTACAACCACCTAAAAGAAAGTGACCTAGATGCACTCCATAACAAGGCACTCACACACAGTGAAACTCTAGAGAGATGCCCCCTCAGCCAGCTGGCCCTGGAACTCCGGGCACAAACACAAACAGAGCCACGAGATAGAAAACCCATTGGACTAAACCAAATTATAAAACAGCAAAGGGAAAACTATCTGACACATTGGAAAGAAGCAACACAAAAGCAGAGTAAACTAGAATGCTATCTGGCCCTAAACAGAGAATACACAGTGGCAGAATACCTGAGCACCGTGACCGACCCAAAACAAAGAAAAATCTTAACTAGGTACAGACTCAGTGAGCACAGTCTCGCGATCGAGAAAGGCCGTCATAGGCAGACCTGTATCCCGAGAGAAGACAGACTATGCACCCACTGCACACTAAACGAAGTGGAAACCGAGCTACACTTCCTAACCATCTGTCCATTGTACCAAGACATCAGAGACACATACTTCCCACAGATTACAACCACACACGGAGATTTTGAAAACATGACCAATGACAAAAAACTCTCATACCTGCTGGGCGAAGTACAACAATGTGCAAACACAGCAGCAAGATTTGTGAGTTGCTGTGATAGGAGAAGGATATCAAATGGAACACAACCACCCTTAAGACTAATCATTGTGTATATTCCTGCACTATACCTGCATCGAGTTATCTTGGTACACAGAAGTTGATCTATTGAAGATTCTGACCTTCAAAGTACATAATTTTTGTTTTGATTGTATTGCTGTATTGTTGTATTGTTCTTTCTGCTTTGGCAATGTAAACGTATGTTTTCTCATGCCAATAAAGCCCTTTGAATTGAATTGAATTGGATTTGAAAACATATAGTGTAAGGCCATTGATCAGTCCATCAACCACAATTAAAATGCTGTGTATTTAGCACAATGTCTATGAGCTTCAGTGGTCTCTCATAGAGGCAAGAATATCACCCCAATAAGTGTGATAAAATAGCTTAACTTCATCCCGCATGAATAATGAATTGCATTTAATAATGCATGGGTTTGGGTGCAGTGTCATAACAGAGATGTGCATACAGGGGACAGAAGACTTATAGAGCATATACCTAACAGAGCAAAGCTCCAAAGCAGAGGTACAAGGGCCGTTTCTCAATACCAATAAGGCAAAGAACATACTAACTTAGGAAGAATAGCACGTTAATTTGGGAGAACATAGAATGCATCTTTCTGGTTTGATAAAGACTTGTACTTGAGGTCAAATGATCATGCACTGCAGCTTGCTGCTATAATCAGCTGAGCGTGTTTCAAATTGTCAGCATAAAGCAATTCATTCATGAAATAAATTATAATGTTATGACTACTGTTGTTGTTATTGGTTTATACAGTATCATGATAAATGTCTGCGCAAATATGTGAATGAACAATGTTATAGTATTGTGAGTGAAATATTTTATTTAACTACAATATTCTAAACCTACACTGTTGATTTCTTGCCTTACATGTATGTTCTCATAAGTACCGGTAAATGTTATAAGAAAATAATGGTTAATATGTAAGGGCCGATTCATACTCTTATTTTAGAGCCGAATAAAAGTCGGTTCGGCTCTGTAGAGCCTACAATGTGACATAATTTGAGGCTCGGGGGGGGGGCGTGTACCGACGAGCCGGAATCATTTCTGCACTACAGCGCAGAAACAGCGGTAAAATAGGAGTATGAATCGGCCCTAAGTTGGGCAAAACATTAGTTTTTGCCCCCTGAATGCGTGTGTACCCATGCAGTGATTATTTGTAAAGAAACCCTTCTAAATACACATCAGCCTCCTCATTATGTAAAACATGAGTATATATTATTTTTAAGGGGAAAACATACAGTGTTGCCAGATGTATATTTGTATGATCATTTTACCCTATTGATGTAGGATCAATAATTCCAAAAATGCCCAAATGTACAATAATTTCTCCATATCACAAAACAAATCTAAATTCCCTGGCTGCTGATTCGGTTTGGATTAAAAAAATAAGTCAGTAAATCGGTATAGCCTCGGAGACTTTTTTTTTCCAAGGAAGAAAAGTAAATGAGTAAATCTGACCCTAGGTCTGTACTGGCCGCGTCTTTCCAGTCCAGTTTCCGGCATGGTCCAGGATGCATATGTGATGCATTTTTGACACATACAGTAGTATGTGTCTCAAACAAGGTTATTTTTTACACTAAATAAATACACAATTTTTGGAGAAATTACAAAGGATTTCTCATTTTTGGCTGTGTACAGTAGTTTTCTTTCAAATACGATAATAATGTTAGGCCTCCAGTGGGATAATTTAACATTTCAAAAAGAAAGGAGAGGGAAGAACAGTAAAAGAGAGTATTCTCCTTGTTTTACCTAAAAACATAAACAGCATTGACTGGGGAGGAGAGAAGAGGGTCTTCCACACCTGACGTCGACTGGTGCCAAGACACTCTTTGACGTGCGAGTGGAGATGATATGATACAGAGATGAAAAAACAAAAGTATACAATGAGGACAGAACAAAATGAAGAAAGATCAGGAGAGAAATTGTGGCTTCAATATGCTTATTATTGTCAGTTATTTCCAGTCTGTTACTGACCATTGCAAATAAGTAGTACTGTAGGTGTTTCCACAACTATATTTAGTACACAACACAGTAAAACATAAATGAATGAATCAACAGACCAAGTAAGTTGTACAAAGCGTGAAGAAACTAGAAGTAAATAGCATCTAATCAAATATGGGTAACTAATTAATACACATGCAGTTAAATGATGGGAAACAACAACATCATGATTATTATGACAGACAGACATTGTGATAAAGCACCCAGTGGAATGCTGTGTTAGCATCCATTCCAGCTAATTAGCCTATAGGCAATGCAGGCTTCAGTTAAGTACTCTCTATAGGAAACAGACTGCCAGACTGCTGATTCTTCTCAGGCACATCAATATGTGCTCCATATGTCTGACAGGAAACAGTGCATTGTACATACTTTAGTACTAGTTACCTACTACAGTAACCGCCAGAAAGGATTTGGGGAACAATCCTGAGACCACTGAACGTCTCTGATCTCATTGCCGTTTTAATTGGGAACCAATTCAACATACGGTAATAACAATACTGTATTTTAAAAAAGGAGGCAGGCCTATAGCACTATAAAAATCACACATGTGTGAAATGAGGGCCGCTCTTATCATCGTACATCATCATGACGTAACATATGACGTAAATTCTCCTTTCATTGTCAATATGACACGAGTTGTGACAAAAGGCTGTATATAGGAGGGGCTAGCACCCCTCAAAAACGAAGTGAGGGGCGCTCTTATGATTGTACATCATCATGACATGCCTATTTGCTCAGACACTATGACAAAATTCATCTCAATTCACCAAAAAATCACAATCCCTGATTGGCCGAGGTAGTCACCGACATACACAGCCGAAACTAATCACAATCCTTGATTGGCCGAGGTAGTCACATACGCAGCCGAAAACAATACTTAATACCTGGTCAACTGTGAAACAATTTTTTTTTAAACTTTCACTAGATTGTTGTTGATGACGAGGCTTTAGCTTATCAAAAGCTAAACCTTACATTAAGCAGTGCCTGCTTTGTGAGATCCATTTATTTCTGTGAAATTATACTGACCGTTGCACCATCTATCCCCATTAGCCAGGCGAACAAGCCAACGATATTCGTTCACATTAGCTACGCTAATGGGCTAACAACAGGTGACAAGTAGAGCAGGAAACAAGATGCTCCCCAGCCCATCGTTCATTACAGCCAATTACAGCACAGCTCGTTAATATACTCCACCAATCAGGCCAATTAGATGGGTGGGTAATTGAATTCCCCTAGACTGTGATTGGTTGATTAATGGAGATCTCTGCTGGTCTGATTCAATGGGATCTGGTTAGAGCGCTGACCATCTGGACTTCCTGGGTCTTGTTAACTACATGGGTAATGAAGGAGAGACAGAACACTGCAGGGATGGAGGGAAGAGGAGAAAACGGTGTGTATGTATGTTTAGTCTGAATGGACCATAGCTGTCTCTTCCTGTTGGTTTACAAGTTAAAAAGACAGCTCCATTGATCAGATATTCATCCGTAGGACACCCCCCCCCCCCCCCCCAGAGAGGACGTATAGGACCTTAGTACTACTCCTCCTCCCAGCCCAAATCACACAAGCATGAGTGTCTATTTCAAACAAAGTGTTTTTTGACTGGGGGTCATATTTTCATAATTTGACCCCCCAGTAGTCTGAATGGTCCATAGCTGTCTCTTCCTGTTGGTTTACAAGTTAAAAAGACAGCTCCCCCCCAGGTTGGCAGAGGAAGTGTAGCGCCCAGGATTACATTAGATAATTGGCACTGGGTGAAAAGAAAACTGGGTTACAAAATCGTGGGATAAAAAATAAAAAAAAGACAGCTCCATTGATCAGATGTCTTTTTGAGGGGTGCTAGCCCCTCCTATATACAGCTTTTCGTCACAACACGTGCCATTTACAATGACAGGAGAATTTACGTCGTATACGTCTGAACAAATCGGCTTTCTGTGGCAACACAAACATTATACCATTGATAATGAAATGATAATTTACGTCATATGTGGACGAGCAAATCGGCTTTTCTAAACACAGTGCAACAGCTTGGGGCTTGTATATATATTGATTTTGATGTATTTTTTATCTCACGATTTTGCAAACAATTCTTTCACCCAGTGTCAATTATCTAATGTAATCCTGGGCGCTACACTTCCTCTGCCAACCTGCAGCGGACTGACCTCATCCCTCCTTCTATGCATGAGGAGTCCAAGCTGCTTCTTTTCACCTGACAGTGGGGAGTTTCCCCAGCCGGACATATCGCATGGAAGGAACACGTTATTCTGACCAGTTCCTTTCCCCTCCATCAGGTGCCAGGGAGAGGTAGTTTAGAGACCCAAGATTACTGCATGTTTTTGTGAGGTATACCTACCCTAGGGGACACAGGGAGAACATGCAAACTCCACACAGAACGGCCCTTTCACCAACCCCGCCTCGGGTATGGGCACTGATGACGCGCAGGAGGGAACACGCCCCCCCAACCATATTTTCTTTTAACATTGTATCATCATGATTAAAAGATAATAACATAAGTTGACAAATTAGTTCATGGGGGAAGTATATATATTTTTTTTATTGAATGATGTACGATGATAAGAGCGCCCCTCACTTCACACGGGTGTGATTTTTTAAATCACAGTGACCCGTGTGAAGTGAGGGGTGCTCTTATCCTTGTACATTATCATACATCATCTCATTCCATTCCAGCCAATCACAATTTGCGTCCTCACCTTCGTCATCATTCATTGTCAATGGTAATGTAATGTTTGTGTGGGACAAAGTTTGTGGACTCACACTAAAAGCTGAACATAGGAGGGGCTAGCGCAACTCAAAAATCACACTTGTGTGAAGTGAGGGGCGCTCTTATCATCATACATCGTCATACATCACATTCCGTGCTCAGCCAATCAAATCATCAAAAAAGTCATTCACTTTTCTGCCCGCACTTTTATCTTCAATATGTACTTTGCTCAGCCAATCAAATCATCGCTATGGGGTGATCACCCAATCACAAACCAATGTTTGCGTTTACACAAACCCGGAAAGCTGGGCATAGGAGGGGCTAGCGGCTCTCAAAAACGTAACCTTGCTTAACAGTGACCTTTTTTGTTTGATAGCATTAAGGGATGGTCAGCTATGGAAAGTAGAATGTGCTCAACAGCTGTTCATATACAGTAAAGCTCTCATGTACATGTAGCTACAACAGAAACTTGCATTATACAAGTCATAAACGTGTTGGTCTGGTTTGAACAATGAACAAATGGCCCATTACGATAGCAGCGCAGTGCCCAAGGAATCCTCCCCCTGTACAACAGATGGTTTATACGCATTGGATCAAATTATTTGGATCAAATTCAAATCTCATAAACTATAGCACTCTTGTGGGTACATTTCCCACACACACATTTGTACATAGAGACATCCATACATACACAGACACCATCTCTCACATGTTCTCCCTCCTCTCTCTCACTCGCATGTACTGTACACACACACACACACACACACACACACACACACACACACACACACACACACACACACACACACACACACACACACACACACACACACACACACACACACACACACACACACACACACACACACACACACACACACATCTACAACTTGAACCCTTTGCCATATGCTGCCTAAGTTATCTTATAGTGACCACAGCACATCATAGCTGTCATATGTTGTCATTACTGATACATGTGGTACTGTGAATGGAACAGCCCAGTTGTTGTAGAACATGTACAACACAAACAGGGGAATTAGGGGGGGAGAACATTGCATACTTGGCCTATTTATTTTCCATCTGAATTCGTCTCAATCCCTAATTGTTGGATCCAACCAGTAAAGTATATGATAGCACTTCACTAGTCCTAAACCAATGCTAGGACTGTTGAAGTAGCCATTTCTTTATGTTAATCCAGAGGTATCATCTCCATGCATATTGTTGATTAGCTTAGTGTTAAGCGTCACTATGTTCAAACAGCAGTTGAAGTGTAATTATTTTAAATAAATCAAAATAATGATCAAGACTTTCACAATTAATAATTTGGGTAATTAGGTGACGTTAGTATAGAAGTGGGAGGGGAGTGGGGGCAAGTGTTGATTTAGCTGTCCATTGGTTTACAACATTTTAAACTGAATTCTCTGTAATTGAGAATAATTATGTTGACAGGTCCATTTTGCCCAGATCTGATCTGTGTGTCTACCTCTTGTTCTTGGGTAGGTGAAGGTCACTGACACTTCGACGCTTCTTCTTCCTCAAGCATAAGGGTGCGTCTTTGGTAATTGGCGTGATTAGAAGGGCATCCAATAAAGACTTGGAAAATGACAACTGAGGAGGGCTCTGATAGGTTGAACTGACCAGCGAATGTCAAAAAATGTAACAGATTAACATATTATCATAGAATGAAGACATCATTATGAGGAGTTCAAACAAAAGACAAAGATAAGCTAAAGGTATCATTAGGAGAGAGAAATTAGGACAAGTGGAAGAGATTGTTCAGAAGAAAGGGAACTAGAGGATATTAATGATAATTTCAACACCATAACACAAAGGCACGCAGACACTCACACATGCACACAACTGCACACCCACCTGCCACGCATGGGTCTGAGGACGTTGGCGAGTGAGTTGCGTGCAGGCTGGGTGGGAGCACTGGGGGTGAGTGGAGGGGGGCAGGGGGCCGCTTTAGGAAGGAAGTCCAGAGGACTCAACAGGAGCTCTCTCCTGAACACACACAATACAGTACAGGTGCATGTACTGTATTCATGTACTGTACAGAAATGATGTATACATTATAACAAGAAAACAATAAGCCGAGGTGGGGAGCTAAAAACATACAATGCACCATAAAGATAGAATTGATCATGGTTTAAATCCAGTGGCTCCCTTAGGCTTAAGCGTTATTCATAGTCTGATTTATCGGTGTTGAGGTGACCACAGCAACTACAACATGACGTCACGGAGCCGCGGTGAAGAGCAAACCACCGCTCTCCCCAGCCCTTCTCTCTGTTATTACTCACCACCACTCCACGTTATTACAGCTCCGGTGGTCACCTCACCACCGGAGCGGTGGTCACCTCCCCAAAGAAAATCTAGACTATGAATAGGCCTTTAGGGTGGGCTGCTTGTCAGAAGTGAGGCGGATGACAAATTCCACTGAAAATGTTTGAAACCTTTGTACCTGACTGGTTTGGGCTGAAAGGTTGGGGTATGACAGAGATGAGCTTTCACATGGTCTGGAGAACTACAAGGTGGATGTTTGACATAGACATGGTAGAAAACAAGACAGACAGAGGAAACCATTACCTCACAGCACTGAAGGCTTTCTTTTACAAGTTAAATAAATATAATATAGTCCTACAGTAGCACCTGTGTTGAGATGAGAGCTCACAATGAGCAATATCTTCTTTTGCTGGCTCTATAGGAGTATCTAATTCACCATCATGGCTAGTCCAAAGCGCTCTGGAATTAGCTTTTTCTGAGCCTGTGCTGACATCTGGTGGCGGCTGTGGAGAACTGCTAGAGCGAGGTAAAACAGAGGAGGTGAAATTATATGTTGACAACAGATGTTTTAATGCAATAGGATGTCCTATGCCAGATTAATATAGTGCTGAGAACTTGCACAGAGCAAACCGGCATCTGTGTACCTGTCACTGATTACAACAGCAGGCAGTTGAGAGCTTTGTGTCTTCGTGAGAAGAGCATCAGTGACAGCTGGTCTCAGATCAGATGCAGAGTATGGTTCAGAAGAGGCACAGGTTGCTGGCATTTGAGTTGACAGGAGTTTGCTATCATTTAAGGAGTATGCCACTAGTGTTGGTGCTGGTGGGAGACTAGTTATACTGACACGGGATTCTGCTTTCTGGGGGGAATCGGGGTTCGAACACAGAGAGCCGTTGGATGTATTGGCTGGTATTAAGATGGAAAATGGGAAAGACTTCTCTAGAGTTTGGGCAAGAGATATTGGTATTTGGCTCAGGGTCGAGCTTGTGGACACTATGGGTGCCGGTATTGGAGCCAAAATGTACATCGTGTCAGGTGAATGGGTTGTTTGTATTCGACAAGGCATGGTGATAGGAATTGAATAGGACATCGCAATGGAAACTGATAGAGGACTTGTTGTAGATGACACTTGTAAGGGCTTGTCATCAGGCGTGACATTCTTTCCATCCATTTGGACTGGTATGTGTTTGGAAACATTGGCTGTAGGCGTAGCATCCTCCTCTGGACAGTCCTGAGTGGCTGTTGATGAGCCCACTGTCTGTGGCTGCGGTTGGGAAATGTGAACAGATGTGGGTATGGCCTCTACATCACAGAGTCCACTGCAGATAGTGTGTGGAATGTCTACTTCGTCAGATGGTTGAAATGTTGTATATCTACTACTGACAGATAGAGAGCATCATTATTAATGTGTCCATTGATATATAATACTGATAGAGAGACACAACATGGAGCACACTTTGTTAACTGAAAGGTGAAAACGGAAGCATTCTTTGTGTTTACATCAGCGTAACCTTAGTGTAAGCATTAAGCAACCTCTCAGTCTATCAAATTTGTTATCTAATTAAGAAATGGGATAACAAATATGTTATTATTAATAGATAACTTTCCTAAAGGGTTTGTGTGCAGAGACAGTTGCAGTGTAAGACAATGCAAGGTGTAAGGTGAAAAGGTTAAAGTAAAAGGGATGGGTACACATCGAGTGCTACAGTTTGTAGTCCTAAAACCTGGAAGTGAGTTTACCATGGGTTCCCTTGACAGATTTCCAACATTAAATCTATTCAGAAAATAAGTTTGGTTGTTAACATACTGTAAACCTAACATCGCTTGTGCTACCACATAAACTACAGCCAACAGCCGTAGACTACAGCCAGTTGATATACCGACCCAAGAAAAATTATATACTTTTATCAACACTATAAATCACAGCAAAATGGATATACAATATACAGTATACAGATTTCTTTATAGAATCAATTTGTAATCACATTTTGCGTAGCTGTCTGTCCCCTACTTTGTCTTCGAGTAGGCCTTGTAATGTTATAGACTACTGTACTCGTTTTGTCTTTTAATGTCTGGAATTGTCACGAGTTTAATGTCACCAAAACTCTTGACAAAATGTGTCAACCAAAGCGCATTCTTCTATTGTTTATTTGTGGCATACTGTTTGTGTTTTCACTTGGTGCCTCCTGTGTGGTGCGCGTGGGGGGAGTAGAGAGGTACTGTACTGTATGAAAAGCTGTCCCCTAAGGCAAGCATTGACATGACATGTCTCTCCCCTCAAAAGTACACGAATTACAGCTCACAGCATTACAGTAAATGAATCACAAAACAGAAAAAAATAAACAAATGTAGTGTACAATTAAGTATCAGGAAATGCCTGGTGAAGTGAAAGTGGAACTCTTGAAGAGTGTGGTTGATAATCTAGCAGTTGATTATCTATGCATGTACAGTAAGAACTTTGCCACTTTTCCTCACAAACTGCACATAGTAACTTACTATCTATAGTTCAAGACTTGAAAGGGACTCAACCTTTCTAAATAATGCTGTGATTTGTGGACATTTGAATTGAACAAAACAAAACATGTGAACAGATTAATTAGTTTGCTACTGAGCGTAATTTATCCAATATCCAATGCAGAACTTCCATTGGAAGCCTGTGGTGGGAACCCATGGCAGCAATAACTTCCGGGAGTGTCTACAAAAGAATCCTCCCTGTAGCACTCTATACCTTGCTATGACTATACCTGGCTTCCCAACTGTTTGTCTCAGGTTCAGTAGGGCAGCTAGCACAAAAAGGAGGAAAGGACGGAGTAAATGAAGGATGCAAGGAAAGCAGGTAGGAAAGAGAATGAATGAAATAAAAAGGGACACCAGAAAAGAGAACAAGAAGAAACCTTCATCACTTTATTAGCAACAATACGGAATAATGCTTTTTGTTTTGTTTTTACTCAAAACATACTGTAGAAGAGAAACTTGAAGCAATGAAAAAGGTTCTAAGAAAGAAAACACTGAGCCATTGCTGCATGCACAGTATAGTTGCCTTTCTGTATGTGTGTGCGTGTTTCTTTTTACTTTGTGTAGCATCTATAATCATACAATTTTTGATAGTTTGTATCATGTGGCTTCCAAATGTTTTCATTACTATATATAAAGAGATAATTCAGCCACTACTGTAGATTCCAAGCTGTATGAAATAACAGAGTATTAATTCAAAAAGAGCCTATATAAACTAATAAAAAAGGCATTATAATCAGAATTTGCATTACTTAGCAAAACCCTTGGTATACAATACATGTAAAAGGCACAGTAGAATATCTTACAATTCAAATGCCTTGTTGCAAAATAAAACCTACTTCACAAACCATATCTCATTATACAGTCAATGATTGCACCATTGCACAACATCAAACTGAAACAACATGCCCCCTAAAAGAGCTTCTCTATACAGTATAATCCATAGCCCACTTTATAGTCCCAATCGGAGGCTATCATGTGTGCAAAGATGGTTTGGACTTTCTGACTTTCACAATTTTCAGATAAGATTTCAGTAAAAATTTAAAAATAAAGCACAGTAGGTCCATTTTCCTCCAATGTTTACAATCCACACAGATGTAAACAAGCCATAAATAGCTTCAAAATGCATTTCCAATACCAACTCAAATTTCTTGCTTGTCAAGTGAAAGAAATCAGATTTTTTTTTAATTATATTTCTAATAGACACATTTAGATTACCCTGTTTCTTTGCTCCCCCAAATTCCCACGAGCAGCCGATATAAACACCTCCAGACTCTAATGTACGGTATATCTACCTTAAATTAACACTGCAGGATTTTCCTAAAAAACTTTCTCTCTGGGGTGGAGCACTGCTGCAGCAGCGTCCGTCGCCATTTTACTACCATACAAATTATTCTCACATTCAGCCTACCAAACAAAGCTGCACTAACAAAGTCAGCCCAAGGAGAAAGCAAGTGTATAGTAATTGTACAGGTCTGTTGACATGAATACAGAGATATTGTAACTTCTACACTGCACTAGGACAGAATGTGGGCCTGCACTATAGATAAAGTGTATGTGTATGTGAATACAGTAGGTGTGGTTTCTAATGTAATGATAATAATAACATACTATACAGTATTTATTTGAATTTAGTTATGTTCAAATGCCTCCGTGCTTGTCACATTCCATGTTTCAACGTGTACATTATTTGTGTGTTGGGTCCTGTCAGCCTTTTCTCATCACCATGGGAACCACTCCCGTATAACATCTTCACCATGACAATCTCTGATGATAGATGCATTCACGCACGCACACACGTGCCTCAGTTCTTTTTTTTATCTTTCTTCCTTTCCAGCCCTTAATTATGTTCTCATTCCTACGACCTCAACATTTTCAAATAACCTTGGACAAACCAACTGAGATTTTTGCATATGCACATTCTCTCTCACACTCAGCTCTCTCTCTCTCCCTCTCCCCCCCTCTCTTTTTCTCTCTCTCTCCTCTCTCTCTCTCTACTGGACATTGAGGGTGCGAGCAGACACTCCATGGTGCCAGTCTCTGAGTTCATGGTACTTGGGGCCGATCGTCAGCCGAGTGGTGGCCGAGTGTTGACCTCTGCCAGCCAGGACAGATGAGTACGGAGTGGAGAAGAGAGGGAAAGAAAAGAGGATGAGACCAAACGAGAGGTAAAAGAGTAGTTCAGATCCATGCTACACGGACAGCTTGATGAAGACGGACTGACGGAGCATTAGATTCAAGGTTCAAGAGATGAGATGTTTTTGTCACAAATGGGATGTAAAAAAAAAACACATACAGTATCATGATGACCTAATACTGTAGGTAATCCTCACTGCTCTGAAATGACCGATTCAGCCAAGACACCACACACCAGAACATAATGTGAACACTCACAAGCACTTGACCATATTCACATGTTGGCCATTTTGCTCCTCCAGTTCCTTCACACCCTGAGCTAAATGGCCGTCATGTTAATGATCTAAGGATGGCCTCTCTAAACGTTTAGGCAAGTGATCACAGATACATGTTGCTCAAATGTGTCACCACCAGGAGGTAATGGGTAGCAAATGGTCACACAACATAGAGCCAAGACCACAATCCAGCCATGATTGTCAGAGCACTGCAATATGAATCAACACGTCCACAACCAAACACACAAGCGACTATGAGGACCGCACAAGCCAACACACGTACATGGGCGTTGATGCTTAGACAACTCAGATGAAAACACGCTACAAATGTAACTGCATGAAGGCATTCCAGATCAGGCTTCAAACATTTGAATGAGGCTCCATTTACTATAGCATATGTACTCAAACGCCAAATGTCTCATTTTCAGCTTTTAATAGATAGACCTGGTAGATCTGATTAGATCAGTCAGATCAATTACATCTTATTAGATTTGTTTGATTATACCACGCTTGTTCTAATTAGATCAGATTTTTCATAAAATGTACAGACTTGTACCACCAAGATTAAGACTCATATTTCCCAGTGCTGTATTTGGATCACCAATTCAACGTAGTTATTGGAATGAACAAAACCCAAGGCCAGTGGATGGGAAAGATTAAGGCATCAGTGAAATGTTACTCCACACAAAAGCAGTATCCACGGTTACAACACGGCACAACCACAGCACATAACAGTTCATCAAGACCACATGATCAGAGACAAATATCTTCTCTATGCACTTACTTTGCCTTCTTTCCATCCTCAGTTTCTGCTTCTGGAGCTACATGGGGGAAGAATATAGGAACATGCATCAGTGCCTTTTTTAGTATGAGCCGTATGTGTATGCAAATTTATAATGAATAATTGGCCACTTTTCCACCGAAATAACTTTGGTTCTAGAACTGGTTCCGTTCTTTATTTTTATTCCAACCTGAATAGTGACGCCCACTTTGGTTCCCACTTCAGGGCAAGAAGAAGATTATTTTGTTTTCCATTATCATTCATATTCATCATCATTTATTTAACTCACAACCATGTTCACATGGTATGGAGCACAGATTCATAAATAGTGTACGATAAAAAGTATACAATACAATACACAGTATTACAGTAGTATCAATACAATACACAGTAATACAGTAGTATCAGAAAAGCACCCACTTTGTAGATTACTTTTTGTTTTTCAGATTTTAGTAATGAAATTAATTTGAACGGACGGTTTATAAAGTAAATTTGACAGGTATTTTTGCCTAAAGTTCATAATGCTAGTATTCTTACAGTACATTCCAACATAACATGATACTCATCTCCAACTCTGTTTTCATTACATGACTCCTGCCTTTATATCTGCCAGTGACCTTTGGGATTCTAGTGTTGTTTAACCTAAAATTGCTTGTCTATAATTATGCTATCCAGTTCTGAACCAACTTTTAGGAATCTGAACCAATTCATTTGGTTTAAAATTAGGTGGGAAAATAGAACGGAACCGGTTCAACCCCAGTGGAAAAGGGGCCTGAGTGGGGAGTGTTGGCTGATGAATGAATGTCAACATCCTAATACAGCCGAATACTGGGGGGTCAAAAAACACTTGAAATAGAAACTCATGCTTTTCAAGGTTTGATTTGGGGTCTCAAGGATGAATACAAAATGAATATCAACATCTTAAAACCAAAATGTTGAATTGTGGGTTTGAGCTCACATGCCCTTTTGATGTAAATCTAACTACCTGTGAATGGGGAGTGTTGGCTGATGAATGAATGTCAACATCTTAATACAGCCGAATACTGGGGGGTCGAATTATGACAGGCAATTCCTACTGTCAAAAAACACTTTGTTTGAAATAGACACTCCAAGGTGTGATTTGGGGGCTCCACTCTGCCATCCGCGCCCCCGGTTTGCCTATGTTCAAATAGCTGAAGTATAAAATGCAATTCCCTCAAGGACTCCTGGGGGTCCCTGGACGCCACATTGAGAACCACTGAGTTTATGTAACCATACTGTATCTGTAAACCACGTTTCTCCATGACTTGCTTCTGGGATTTAACAAGCCATTATGCATGCATATGTACAGTATATGCAGTGTATAAATGTACTCACGGTTCTCAGTGCCCGTGATCTGAGCCAGAATTCGAAAGGATCTGGACTGGGTGGTGCCGCTGCGTGGGCGCCAGTCTTCTGTGTCTTCCATGATGCGCTTCCTGCTGGCGTCACCGTGAGAGGGCACATGATAGAAGTGGATGTCTGTTTCCGTCACGTGCTTCCTGGGAACCCTGGAAAAGGACAAGGCAGGGCAGGCATTTCAGTATACAGGAAACTTAACTTCTGAACACCTCCATAACAAATCAGCATATTTCAACTTTTATTTGTTTTCTTTTCCTGCAGCCTAAATGAATGCCCTACTTTGTTGTATGACAAATGTAGCAAAATTATCCAATGTAAAAAAGCTTATTGGATTAAGATATTTGAAACACTCTCTGATATTTTGATTATTCATATTGACCCTGATCCTGTACTAATTATTCTGGGTTTGTCAGATTCCATGCCTATGTTGACGAGAGCACAGAAACAACTCCTCTCATATGGTCTGATTACAGCAAAAAAACTAATTTTGACGCACTGGAAAAAGGAGGCGGCTCCTGCATTTAAGCATTGGCTAAATGTATACACTTCATCTTGAGAGAATAAGGGGCCAATTTGATAAGGTTTGGCTGCCCCCTTGTCCACTTGAGTAGAAACAATTAATAGACAGGATACCTTTTCAGACTGGCTTTCACTAGGATTGAGGGTTTTCTTTTTTTTGTTTTCTATAAAAGAATAATGTATTTCATCATGTCATAATGTTTGTGTAACAATTTACAACCTATTTGACAAAAGAAAATGAAAATCTACTAGCTCACATGCACCGTGATCTATATTTTCTACAAATGTTTGCGTATTTTCCCAAAATGTTTTCATATTAGGCTATGACATGCCCAGATTGAGGACGCTATAGTCTCGCGTAATCAGATGATGAGAGATCTCCACTGTTACGTCTAAATCTAAGTTCAATGTATGGGCTTGAACAGTGGAGAAAATGGCACTGTGAGCATGAATGTATTTTCTTAAAGATATTTTGTGCAGAGTGAAAAATGGAGGGGGCCCAATAAAGATGCCTGGTCGGCCCTGGAGGCATTATACGGTACCTGTAATGGTTTGGCTAATTAAGTTAATACCAGACTATTGGCACTTTTAGAAGATATTTACACGTTAGAATGTTTTGAGAAACGATCATTAGAAATGAGCATATGACAACCAAATAGGTAGTCATTCAGGTTTTTTTGCGATTATTTTAGTATCTCTTCTCATTAAAAACAACAGGAAGGCGATAGTGATGATGTGAGGCAAGCCCAAGATAAACAGATTAGTGTTTTAGAGGGTTACTTTAAATCAAGGTTTTAATATAAACAGCTTTCCAGAATTCAATTTGTTAGATTATCTCATGTTTAGAAGGGATGTGATGATGAGTGTTAGTCCAGTCAACATCACACCACACTGTGTTATCCATAACTGACAGGTCTGTTATAAACAGCAGTGTTACCTGGGTGGTGGGGGTTTTCTAGTAAACAAATGAAGGAAAGAGAGAGAGAGAGAGAGAGAGAGAGAGAGAGAGAGAGAGAGAGAGAGAGAGAGAGAGAGAGAGAGAGAGAGAGAGAGAGAGAGAGAGAGAGAGAGAGAGAGAGAGAGAGAGAGAGAGAGAGACAGAGACAGAGAGAGACAGAGAGAGAGAGAGAGAGACAGACAGAGACAGACAGAGAGATAAGTGAAGACTACAGAAAGAAATGGGAAAACATCAAGTCATACCAGAAATGTGTGAAAAACACTTACTTCAGAATACTATGAGGTCCACTGAAGGGGAAGTAAAGAAGAGGAGAAGGAAGAGGTAGAGATATAAAGGTTTGATGCAGGGAAAATATATAATACGCATAATAAACATAATTATGTCACAAACTAGGTGAGAAAAAACTACTGCCTGTAAAGTAACCATCCAAGACCAGTTCAATGTTTGGCCACAAGGGGGAGCTCACTACCTTTCTCAAGGCTTCTACAGTTCATGAGAGAAACATGAGCTGACCAGATATGAAGACTGATGGAAATGTTTTGAATTTTAGAGATTGTTATGGATATGTCAAAGTCTTGTCTGTTGACTAACCTATCATTTCAGTCGAGCATGTGCGTGCATTGTTGGGACAAAACCAATGAAAATAAGCTAACAATAAATGCAAATGCACAGTACACACATATACCCCACTACTGTATAAATACACACACACATACACCACTACTGTATAAATACACAAACATATACCCCACTACTGTATAAATACACAAACATATACCCCACTACTGTATAAATACACACACATATACCCCACTACTGTATAAATACACACACACATACACCACTACTGTATAAATACACACACACATACACCACTACTGTATAAATACACACACACATATACCCCACTACTGTATAAATACACACACATATACCCCACTACTGTATAAATACACACACACATACACCACTACTGTATAAATACACACACACATACACCACTACTGTATAAATACACACACACATACACCACTACTGTATAAATACACACACACATACACCACTACTGTATAAATACACACACACATACACCACTACTGTATAAATACACACACACATACACCACTACTGTATAAATACACACACACATACACCACTACTGTATAAATACACACACATATACCCCACTACTGTATAAATACACACACATATACCCCACTACTGTATAAATACACACACATATACCCCACTACTGTATAAATACACAAACATACTGTACCCCACTACTGTATAAATACACACACATACACCACTACTGTATAAATACACAAACATACTGTACCCCACTACTGTATAAATACACACACACATACACCACTACTGTATAAATACACACACATACACCATCTCTCTCATAAACACACACACACACACACACACACACACACACACACACACACACACACACACACACACACACACACACACACACACACACACACACACACACACACACACACACACACACACACACACACACACACATTTTAACAAAGGGGACTTTGTAGGAAGAACTGTAAGACTGTTAGGGTAATGACACATGCACACACGCACACATGCATGCACACCTAAACTATTGAAAGGATTGGTTTACGAATAGGCTATCATGTATTGCTGTAAATAAATCAATACTCACACACACACACACACACACACACACACACACACACACACACACACGTTCATGTCACCACCCAGGAGCTATGTGGCAGTGGGAGTGTCCCAACTATGTGTGAGTTTGGTTTATAAGTATTTCATATTTATATGTCAATTTGCATGCATGCGCGTGTCCGTTCTGCGTGCGCATGTGTGTGCTTCTCTGTGTGTCTCGGTTAGTCAGTGTGTATGTGTCAGCCTGTCTTGTGGGACCAGTTAGTAGGTGATCTGTAATGTACATGCTGCCTCAGCATTTGTACACAATACAGCTCCAGCTACATAAATTATGACATGCATGCACACACGCTCTCATGCACACACATACACACACACACACACACACACACACAGAGACGACAACATTATTGATTGTATGGTAGCTGACCTCACACACGTGTGTTGCTGTGTGCCTGAAATCGGGTTATTACATTATGATAGGATCAGGGACATCTCATCGACCTTGAAACCTATTGCTATTATGAATTAGCAATATGGGCATATAATTCGCATTAGCAAACCTTCCTAAAAAGAAGGATTCATAAAATCACCTACAGTAATGGTCTGGTTTATTTGATTACGTTTTATTTTGTACAGATAGGATTACAGTACAGTACAGTAGGTTATAATCTTTACTAGCACACTGTTGTTTCTGGTTTGCCAGCTTCTATCTTTAGGGGCAAATGTGAGTGAAATACTACTGTACAGCCCTGCAAATCATGACTCAGAAAGATGGATTATAAGGACAGACCACATTCCATAGGGACGATTGTTCTGCCAACTGTCCATTAAGTTGATTATTATTGATAAGTATGGTATCCTATAGATCTTAGGCACAACAATTCTGTAATTGGCTAGTTTGTTATTAGGCCAACCGGCCAACCAATGTATTAATTACATAGTTGCAGACAAGCAGACGGACAGCCTAATAATCATAATGTTGCATTGCTTGGCAGTTAACTAATAATCCATTAATGCTTAGCTTTCTAGTAATTCATTCAGAAGCAAATGCATGCAGATAGGAGCTACTGTGGCCATGACATACTCCACACAGAAACAATCAGACATGCTTGAGACACTAACTTTGTGACTCCAAGAGTTGCATGTGTCTGCAGAGCAATGAGAGAAGATATTTAGAGCAAGAGGGGACGAGAGAGAGAGAGAGAGAGAGAAACACTGACTTCCATTGTTCAAAACTCTTGTACAAAAAGCCTTAATGAGAAGAAAAAAGAGAGCACAAAGTTTTTCAGGATAAAAGATAAATCTAAGCTTTGAGAACATTGATAAAAATGACCCCTTTGAAAAGAAGCTCACTACACACAGCTCACACATGCATGCAACGTGCAACTATGAATACACATGCACACCTGTAGCAATACAAATAAATACATATATTGACTGATGCTGGGAAGGACTTACACTCACATAAATTCCACTGTAAGAAAGACAGGGTGCAAATGGGAAATGTGCTTCTATTACAATACTTAAAGGTCAATTTATGCTTGGAACGATGCATCACTCGACACTCCAAGCATATACATTGACCTTAATTCCCAGAAGAAAATGAGTTAATAGCCAACAATATAGGCTAACACATTAAAGCGCACATAGGAATTTACATAATAATTTGTTTATGGAAGCAAGACAAGGCAACAAAAAAACAGTACCTATGTTATAATTTGGCATTCGCATACACTACAAATATGTTACATACATTTTGGAAATCGGTGTTTGAAGAGCTAAATCCTCCCCGCCCCCACATTTCCCAAACTATACTCACTATTGATGTCAGGAATCAGTGGAAGAGGTCCACCTGGCAAACTCACCCAAGCTCAGTATAAACGAAAACAGGAAACAAATACTTATAACGTCAATTAATTCTCTCAGTAGAAAGTCTTGAATGCTAGACGTTATGACTCAGTCATATAGCACCCTCTTGACCTGATGTCACAAAAAGACATATTGCAAAGACCTTTGACAGTCTGTCAGAGATGAGAAGAAAAACAGGTAAGGAGGATCGCCCAAGTGACCCATGGATGGATCTACTTAAGTGCAAAAATGTGCGTACATTTTGCTCAGATTTGTGTCTGAATGATGACTAATCTGTGATGTCTGGTCTGGTCTGAGAAGAGCTACTGCAGCATTTAGACTGGATATACCCTCATAAATCTACAGATGAAAAGCTAAGACCATCACAGACTAACTGACTTTCTGTTCAGATGCAGAATACCCTTGTAAATTTAAATAGATCCAAAGCTAACCTTAGCCTTACTGAACGACTACCTAATGCACACTGATCCCCAGACATCTAAAGTTACAGACCCAATACAAGCTAAATATACACAGCTTAGTCATGGCATCAGCTACACCAGTCGGGGGGGTCAAATGAAAGAGAGAGGGTTTTGGGGTCGGGAAAGTGAAAGATAACACAGTCGAGATGAGATTACTATAATGGAGGGCAAACGCAAGAGAGAGAGAATGTGAAAAACAGCATTCAAGGTTCAAGGATCAAGCATAGCATAAAGGAAGCAGAAAAGTCAACATTGGCGTGAGGGAAAGAGACCAATGGACACATGAGGTGAAGATGACAACAACTACAGTTAATGTGTGTCTGTCTACTGCCACTGTCCACTACAAATTATAGCATATGCAGTAAAAGTAAGTTATAGAAATTCATTCATTGATTGACTTTTACTACACTACGACTCCTACAGTACATTTTCACAGGACATGCTGATGTTATTTTAGTGGAAAGAGCCAATAATACTGAAAGGTTGGAAGTGGCGAATGCAATGCAATTGTAATTGCAGTCTCGTTTCCCTCCTTATAAGAGCCAGTCTTGTTCTGTATCATGTGGCATTACCACATAACCTGCCTCATTGCATTTCCATCATATTTGCAGTGCTATAACAGTATAAACCTGAGGGAATGTATGGCAAATGCTAAGACAGGTTTTGACTGCCCACTGCCTGCAGCTGTGGCTCAGGAGGTAGAGCAGGTCGTCCAATGATCCATGGGTCGGTGGTTAAAATCCCGGCTCCTCCTGTCTACATGACAAAGTGTCCTTAGGCAAGACACTGAACCCAGTGAATCCAGTGGTTGCCACCATTGGTGTGTGAATGTGGGAAGTGAGGACGCTGGCATGACTGTTCGTCACTTCACCTTCCAAATTCCCAATGTATGAATGAATGGACCATTGTAAGCACTTTAAGTAGGCATGTAGTGCATACAAAAGCGCTTTAAAAATGCAATCCAATAAAAAAGAAAAGTGTGGGCAAGCATGTCTGTTCCAGACAAGTAGTATAATTTTTCCCCCAATCATCAATACAGAGAAAGTCATTGATCAATGACGCACCAGAAAGTGATTAATTTGTGATTAAAGTGTCGGCCACTCACCCATTGAATTGCGGTGGCAAGGCTCCGCCCTGACTCTCCAACAGGCCCTGACTCTCCAACAGGCCCCGCCTCTGCCCCATGGCCACCTCACATGCATTTTCATTGGAGTAGAGGTTGATTGGCGTGTTATAGACCGACGGCTGGGGCGCCACAGGGCCAGGGGGGGAGGAGGAGGAGGTGGAGAAGGAGGGGTGAGAACCAGGGGAAGGGGTCGTACGGGAGACGGAGGCGGGAGTGAAGGCGGAGGATGGCGAAGGGATGGAGGCGGTGAACGGGGACCGCGACGGCGGGTAGTCACACGCCGTCCCACAGCCTCCATACGGTTTGGGAGGCTTGTTGAACGGTACAGTGGGGTTGATGGAGGAGAGGGGTGGGGGATGGTGGGGTGGGGGAGGGGGATGGGTGAGAGCCACTGGCTTTATGATGTTTGATGATGTGTCACCCTATCAGTGTAGAAACAGCATGCAAAATACACACACATACACAATCACAACGCAGATGCCTCTTAGGATTTTTGTTGGTCGTTAAAATAAGTATGTTGCAATTGCTAAATTAAGACTTTGAACTAAATTAAGAGATAAGATTTATTCAGTAACATAACATAATACAACATTATAAAAAAATGTAATACTAGACTATTCCACAGAAGCATCATTGTTTTCACCTTTTTATCTCAGAAAGGATAATGACAATGAGTTTTCCATGCAACACAGAGGTACAGTATGTAGTATAGCATCATTTCAAAAGGGCAAAATAAACAATTAAAGATAGATAATCAATCTACCAGCAATCAAGCACAAATGTTAAATGTAAAACTACCGGTATTTACTTCATATACTTATATAATATAGTAGTTTTGCTGTACAGTTATGCTTTCTCTTCAGTGACATCATACTATACTGTACCTTGGGCGCTACAGGAGGTGGCTTAGGAACACTGGGAGCCCTGGAGAAAGAAAGACAGAGAGAAAGGACATGAGATAGTTGCATAACTAGTACTTCATATGAATTGAATTCATTCATTTCAAAAGGTCGGTATTTGATATATGAACATTTAATAGTTGCTATTATTATGCACTTAAGTGCCCATCCGCTCACTTGCTGTTGGCAAAATGAATGAAAGTCACCTCAGAGGCATTCTCCTTTGCTAAGATCATATCATACTGTATAGTTTCTGAGGTTGCAGAAGGAGTGGTGGTTATGGTGAATTACCAGGAGAAAGTTTAAACTTGAACTCTGAATACAGATTCCAGATTCCAGAGCCAAGTGTTGAGGTTGCTGTCATCGGCTATGACACCATCCAAAATGTTTGTGTCTCACTACGAAACTTGAGTTGCCGGAACTGTGTGTGTGTGTGTGTGTGTGTGTGTGTGTGTGTGTGTGCGTGCGTGCGTGCGTGCGTGCGTGCGTGCGTGCGTGCGTGCGTGCGTGCGTGCGTGCGTGAAAAGCCAGCTGTTTTTAGTCTATAAAACTAAATCTATCTGATACTCTTGGAATGCTGTTTGATGGCGTGTTGAGCTTCTCTAACAGTCATGAGATGGACCTGCCTGCTAATTTCCACTTAAAACTACTAAAGAAATAACACGAAACACCAACCATAACAGTAACCATTTAGAACCACCCCCAAATTCAGTGTTCTTAGTGGATGCGATCTGCAGGATGAAAAATCTTACATTTATCATTATGTTTACAAAAGTGGTTTGCTGTTGCTACAAACTCATTTCAACTAGACTGCTAAGTTTCATGTGAGGAAATAAAGAAACATGCCAAAAGAAACAGTTCCCAGGCACATTATGCAAACTATACGATTTAAAACCTGATTATAACCCTAATTTGGTCATAATGACTGATGTTCAAGATCTGCACTGGTCTGCACATACAGAGAGTATGCACACGTTAAATTATTACACAGCTTGGTTTAATTTTGTTTAATTCTTTATTCTTATTGCTCAATAAAGGGATTCTGTGGTCTTTTTTTGCTGATAGCAGGCCACCTGTTTTGAATAGGCTTTTCCTCTGCACCATGAAATGGTGATACAACTCCAATAACATTTTCATTTGTGCACGGTTTGTCTCTCCCTCGCACAGAACACTTTAACAGATGGTCCGTTGGCACGGTTGCTTAACCATTGTATGCATCAACATAGCCAAACCGATCCGGTTGAGGGGAATAATGATGTAAAGTATAGGTGTTAGGCTCTGCTATTGGAAATCACTAAATAAGTCAACACAAAAGGCTGCTCCAACTGCGTGTATGATTTGTACTACTGCTGATCCAAATCCACTTTTTTTTAGCTATAATTGTCTCCACCAGGCCGAAGGCCTGGGGAGAGAGTATGTTTTGCACTCCGTCCGTGTGTCCGTCCATGTGTCCGTCCGTCCGTCTGTGTACAGCTAATCTCCGGCACCATTAACCTGGTCGATGCCAGATTTTGCACACATACTCCCTGGATGCCAATGATAAACCCCTGCCCCAAATTTTCCAGAACGGCCCGCCACCTGTGATGTGACAATATAATATAGATTCTGATTCAGATACAGTAGATGTTTCTGCAATTTATAGATAGATAAATACTGTGGTCCCACGACTAAAACTACATTGATGTCACTAGTTTTTCAAAGGGAGTTCCAGTTCCCACTGCAGTGGAAACACAAATGATAAGCGTTAAAACACAATTCTCTCACAGTATGGCACAGACTTGTTTGTTTTGATGCCGTAGTGTGAGCTGGTTAGCAATGGAAATCTGAACAGAGCGGGATGTCAGAAATGGAATATACAAAGGTCACTGTTAATTGTATGATGCAGAGTCATCTTTTCACTGTTGGTTAGATTTTACAAGTCTGTGTGCGAGATAGCAGAGATGGCTGTTCAGTATTCTATATCACAACTCAATTGAATAGAGAAACTCCCACACAGAATACCTCCAATTGTAACATAAGACAAGTAAATGCCAGCAGCCACACATTCCTTTCAGACCAACCTCTCACTATTCTGGAGCACATCAACATTCTAGAAAGCTCCTCTGACTGGGAGGATCATGGCTCGCTCCCCTGCTTGAATCCCAACCTGGCAAACTTGTAGTAGCTAAAATTGTGTCTGTCTACAGGTGCAGTGGCACCCAGATAAATGCTTCCTTCCCTGTCCCAGCTGATATCACCATCATGTTCATGCAAGCACAGGATGAAAGGGGATAAGAAGAATAAAAACATTCTACTATAGAATTTATCCACTTGAGACAACGTGTGAAATGCTACCCTAAGCACTGAAGCAGTCACTTGACAACTCTGCTGCAATACATAGACCTGAGCCCCTACACCCTACAATACACAGACCTGACCCCCTACACACAACAATACATAGACCTGACCCCCTACACCCTACAATACATAGACCTGACCCCTACACCCTACAATACATAGACCTGACCCCTACACCCTACAATACATAGACCTGACCCCTACACCCTACAATACATATTCCTGACCCCTACACCCTACAATACATAGACCTGACCCCTACACCCTACAATACATAGACCTGACCCCTACACCCTACAATACTCTTAATTCTCTTAATAACATACAAAGCATTACACGGACTGGCTCCAATCTACATCTCTGAATTACTGCATGCTAAACCTAACACACGTTCACTCAGGTCCTCCGATAAAGGCCTTCTGTCTATCCCTACAACCAGACTCAAAACGAAGGGTGACCGCGCATTTGAAGTGGTCGCCCCCACTTTGTGGAATGCCCTGCCCCTTGAACTGAAGAATGCAGAGTCTGTCGACGGTTTTAAGAGATTGTTAAAAACGTATTTATTTCGCCAGCACTTTATTTTATGATATATATTTTTTGCTTGATTTGTTGCATTTTAATGTTTTACCTTCTACTGTTTGTTTCGTGCCCTTGTTTTAACATGATTATTTTACCTGTTGTACAGCACTTTGTAACTTTGTTTCGAAAGGTGCTCTATAAATAAAATTTACTTACTTACTTACTACAATACATAGACCTGACCCCTACACCCTACAATACACAGACCTGACCCCTACACCCTACAATACACAGACCTGACCCCTACACCCTACAATACACAGACCTGACCCCTACACCCTACAATACACAGACCTGACCCCTACACCCTACAATACACAGACCTGACCCCTACACCCTACAATACACAGACCTGACCCCTACACCCTACAATACACAGACCTGACCCCTACACCCTACAATACACAGACCTGACCCCTACACCCTACAATACACAGACCTGACCCCTACACCCTACAATACACAGACCTGACCCCTACACCCTACAATACACAGACCTGACCCCTACACCCTACAATACACAGACCTGACCCCTACACCCTACAATACACAGACCTGACCCCTACACCCTACAATACACAGACCTGACCCCTACACCCTACAATACACAGACCTGACCCCTACACCCTACAATACACAGACCTGACCCCTACACCCTACAATACACAGACCTGACCCCTACACCCTACAATACACAGACCTGACCCCTACACCCTACAATACACAGACCTGACCCCTACACCCTACAATACATAGACCTGACCCCTACACCCTACAATACACAGACCTGACCCCTACACCCTACAATACACAGACCTGACCCCTACACCCTACAATACACAGACCTGACCCCTACACCCTACAATACACAGACCTGACCCCTACACCCTACAATACACAGACCTGACCCCTACACCCTACAATACACAGACCTGACCCCTACACCCTACAATACACAGACCTGACCCCTACACCCTACAATACACAGACCTGACCCCTACACCCTACAATACACAGACCTGACCCCTACACCCTACAATACACAGACCTGACCCCTACACCCTACAATACACAGACCTGACCCCTACACCCTACAATACATAGACCTGACCCCTACACCCTACAATACATAGACCTGACCCCCTACACCCTACAATACACAGACCTGACCCCTACACCCTACAATACACAGACCTGACCCCTACACCCTACAATACATAGACCTGACCCCCTACACCCTACAATACACAGACCTGACCCCTACACCCTACAATACACAGACCTGACCCCTACACCCTACAATACACAGACCTGACCCCTACACCCTACAATACACAGACCTGACCCCTACACCCTACAATACACAGACCTGACCCCTACACCCTACAATACACAGACCTGACCCCTACACCCTACAATACACAGACCTGACCCCTACACCCTACAATACACAGACCTGACCCCTACACCCTACAATACATAGACCTGACCCCTACACCCTACAATACACAGACCTGACCCCTACACCCTACAATACACAGACCTGACCCCTACACCCTACAATACACAGACCTGACCCCTACACCCTACAATACATAGACCTGACCCCTACACCCTACAATACACAGACCTGACCCCTACACCCTACAATACACAGACCTGACCCCTACAATACACAGACCTGACCCCTACACCCTACAATACATAGACCTGACCCCTACAGCATACAATACATAGACCTGACCCCTACACCCTACAATACATAGACCTGACCCCTACACCCTACAATACATAGACCTGACCCCTACACCCTACAATACACAGACCTGACCCCCTACACCCTACAATACATAGACCTGACCCCTACACCCTACAATACATAGACCTGACCCCCTACACCCTACAATACATAGACATGACCCCTACACCCTACAATACATAGACCTGACCCCTACACCCTACAATACATAGACCTGACCCCCTACACCCTATAATACATAGACCTGACCCCAGGGACGGATTAGCCTCTCAAGGGCCCCTGGGCCGATCATTTTTGAGGGCCCCCCTGCGCAACATTTATCAGCAATTATTATTAGCAATTTGCACAGCGCACAGATGAGAACACAAAATACAGTGCGCGACCGTGCGCCGGTGCGCGATAAGGCATGCAGCATAGCATTAGCATGATAGCACAGATTCAGAAGGAATTGCTTGCAAAGTTTGTTTGTAATGTTCAAAGTTTAAACGTAGGCCTATCTTACTTTTAACCAAACGCGGGTGAAACAGCGTGCAGCCGTGCACGCACGCGCGCGCACACACATGGAGTGGACGGATTGATGTTTATCAAAAACAACCCTTGTTTAGCGTTTGCTTACAAAAGCGTGTGCCCAGCGTAAATGATAATGCGAATGACCGAACTGGCTGGATTACCGTATTAATATCAGTCAGTCAGTCAAAGCCAAGGAGAATGTTACAATACTAATTCACCATCGAGCAGCCTCTGCACTGTCTGAATGTCACACTAACATGATAGCAGGATAAAAACGGATAGCCTGTCTATCCATCCATGAGCAACATATTATCTATCTAGCTCTGGTCCATAGCTCTAATGTGTTGCACGTATTAGAGGTATGGAATGGAACAGAGCTACTATCGATCTATCTACAAAGTATTAGCATAAAACAAATTGATTATATATATTATATGAAAACAAACATAACAATGATATGATGAATATCACTATTTTGTGATAATTGCTGAAAAGATAGTGATATAATATTTTGACATATTATTTCCATTCCTACCTCATATCACTTCATTAAAGAAAAATCACACCCATGTTAAGTGAGGGGCGCTCTTGTCATCATACATCAGATATCATCTCATACTGGCCAATCAGAATGCCTGTTGCCTGTGATTGATTAGCTGATTTGCTCGTTTACATATGACATACATTTTCCCTTCAATGTCAATGGCGTTTAATTTATGTCATATTTAGCAGAATTTTGACGAAATTTCTCTGTTGATAATTTTATTCATTTCACTAAGGTCCAAGGCCAATAAGGGTAACAAAATACAAATACAAAATATGTAATTTTCTCAACAATTATGACAACATTTATTTAAAGTAATAAGTGTTATCTTAAGTACCTCTCGGAGAGAGTCATATGGGGTCCAAGCCACTAGATGGCGCAGGCACACAGCCTAACATACACTCACGGAACAATTCCATTGGATCGTGAACTGTCGCTCATGGCGTGGTTATGTCCCCACCCACTGGGCATATAACCCAAGGTCCGCCCTGAGCAACGTCATTCCTCGCTTTCTGTGCTACGCATACACGTCTTAAACAAGAGAATCACCTTTTCGACTGTTGAAAATTGTTTTCCATAAAGGACGGGTTTCAAACTTGTGCCGCGGAAATTCGCAGTCCTACGTTGGTGTCCTTCTCTCACTCACGGACGTTCCAGCTTTAAAAGCCAGTAAGTTATTTTAAGGACATTAAAACTCAAGTGGGCCGTACGGCGGCTTGTGGTTTGTCCTCTTGCTAGCTATCCCCGAAACTTTGTTTCCCCCTTGCTAGCCACGTTGCGTCCCTTTGTTCTGCTAGCTTAGCCTTAGTCTACTGTTGCACAACGTAGCACTACTATAAGCTGATAAGCATTAGAACGAGGCCCGAAGTTTTTTTTTCTCTAGCTCACCTGCCCAGCTACAAGCTAACCAGCGCTGCTCTATCTAGCCTCCGCAGTTTCGCTAGCCCCTTGGGTTAGCTAGCTCCCGCGAACGCAGCCGCTAGCCTCTTAGCTCCGCGAGACGTTAGCTAAGTTTCCAGCCGTCAGGCGCTAACTTAGCCCTCTCTAGCGTCCCTCGCACGTGCGGGTTAGAGATCCACGGCCCTACTCTACGTGACGCAATCCACGCTGCCGACGGAAGCCCTGCTGTACGTCGGACCTGATACAACAACAGCGTGACGGCCTCGCTACGCGAGTCCCAGGCTTTGCGGCCTTCCCTTCTAGAAACAGCAGCCACAGTTGCAAAACGTGGTTTTCTCTCTGTTTGGACTCCTGTTTCTTCAACACTGTTTTGTGAGTGCCAGATCCTTCTCCTCACACTACATTGCTGTTGCAAATATATATATTATTAGTTGTAAAACAATAATATATATACTGTGACTTTATCCTCTTATTGTTGTAATATATATATATATTATTAGTTGTCAAACAATAATATTATATATATTATAGCTTTATCCTCACCGTCTTCTACAAACTTGTGAGTACCAGATTTTCTCCTCACTCTTTTTTACTGTTGTATTATATATTATTAGTTTTTAAAACAATAATATTATAATATAACTATAAAAGAAAAAGAAGTTTCCTCTTGGGCTACCGTTTCTTCTCAGACTACAACCAATACCCAAGATGGCCTGCGGGGGTGGCGACAGCCCTCCCCAGTTCCCAGTGGAGCACCACGAGTCCTACTCTTCTACTCCACCAACACTTTTCTTCTTCTATCCGGTTGTGAGTTACAGACAGTTTTCCTCACAACGTTTTGGTTATTTTATATATTATTATTTATAATGATATTATATTATAACTTAAAAGTGAAGTGTTTCTACAATGTCTTGGACTGCTGGTTCCTTCTTCAAGCTACACCAGCACCCAAGATGGCCTGCGGGGGTGGCGACAGCCCTCCCCAGTTCCCAGTGGAGCACCACGAGTCCTACTCTTCTACTCCACCACCACTTTTCTCCTTATCCGGTTGTGAGTTACAGACAGTTTTCCTCACAACATTTTGGTTATATTATATATTATTATTTTATAATGATATTATATTATAACTTAAAAGTGAAGTGTTTCTACAATGTCCTGGACTGCTGGTTCCTTCTTCAAGCTACACCAGCACCCAAGATGGCCTGCGGGGGTGATAAGGGCCGCCAACAACAAGCTCCACACGCTCTTCACCACACTGGTAAACAGACCTGTGGAGCCAGACCCAAGACATCAGCCAGGCCTTGCCGGCTTGCTCTGGGTGCTGCTCTCCCTCCAGCGGGATCTCGTCAGCCCACCACCTCGTCCTCTCTCTTCAGACCCCTCAACCTTGACGCGTCTCAGAGACACAGTGACGAGTCCTTCCTGGGCTCCTCCCCTGCCGGGAAGGCGGCTCGGACCGCCAACAACAAGCTCCACATGCTCTTCACCTCACTGGTAAACAGACCTGTGGAGCCAGACCCAAGACATCAGCCAGGCCTCGCCGGCTTGCTCTGGGTGCTGCTCTCCCTCCAGCGGGATCTCGTCAGCCCACCAACGAGGCTCCCCTGAGCCGGGTGGTTGCGACAACGGGGTGTCGGATGCAGTCCTAGGCCTCCACCGACACTACTACTACTTCACGCAGCGGCCGAAGGCACGAGTCTCAATCGACGTGGCTCCCCAACGACCCTCGACAACCGACTGCTTCCCTCAACATTACAGGTATGTACATTGTGAAGCTAGGTTTGTTTAGCTGTTTAGCTAACCTTTTCGAGGTCGGGAGTAGCAACCTCGTTGGATGGCCGACGCCACCCTAGCATGTTTAGCATTCCAGATAGGCTGTTTTCAAGGTGCCACACCAACTCGTCTATGACATAGCCATAGCATCGGAGCTACTTCGGCTATTGTTTCACGCTGCTCTCTTACGGTCACTGAATGCCTCACGTTGCTGTCCAACAGCCAACATGACGGCTGCCAGGATTACGACCGGCACAGCGTCTCTGGAGGGGCCAATCGGACCCTGCAACTCCGTCTCCAGGAGGAGCGTGCTCAGACGCTCTCCCATGCCTTGGGCCCCGTCCAGGGTGTAGCAGCCCCAGACTGCACACCGGGACCGCTCCCCAAAGAAAGGCAAAAGCTCTTGACACAGACCCCCACCATGGGTGGGTCTGTGGCCAAGCTGCACAGTATGTACACGACAAAAATCACTGTCGGGGGACCACTGCTTCCCCTGTCCCAGGTTTTTCAGAGCACATTACACGGCTAGCTGGAAGGAGCCCATGACTCTCCCGGCTACTCCGCACTGCTCTCGTGTCCCTCCCCCCGTAGTAGCGTCTGGGAGGCATCTCAATGCTTCAACGTTACTCCAGGGCTCCCAGAGCTCCCTTCTTCAGGAGATGGGCCACGCCCCTACTCCTGAACAGTTGGCTAGAGTTCGTCGCCTACATGAGAAAATTGTGACCTTCACGTACTGACTCACCGACCTGACCGGCCTTATGGCCACGGCTTCCATCACCTCTAGGTGGCTGGAAGCCTCACCTGGTCTGGATCCCGTTGCCCAGAGAGAGTTCTCCGAGGGTGCTATCATCCCCGGAGACCTCTTCAGAGGCGCACTCGAGAGGATGACCCTCAACGTGGAGGTGCAGCGTCCAGGCTGCGAGGCCCTGACCAGCAGCCGAAGTGACACACACCCTACCCTCCCCCCATGCGCCGGGCCCAGCACCGGACGTAGCAGTCTCGGACTGCACGTCCAGTCCGCCCGCAATGCGCTTCTGGACCATGGCACAGGTGGGCGTCCTGGACGTCCCTGTAGCCAGGTCCCTCGATATTGTTTGCACAAGTACAGCACTTTTTTCTGTAGTATAGTACACAATACAAAAAGACAACAAAACAATATCCACGGAGGGGGGTGGACATGAACCCACTGCCACGGGGGCCCCATGGGCCCCCCCGACGCAGTGGGGCAGGGCATATTGGCATAAGGTCAGTGGCGTACCAAAACGCCACTGGGGAGACGGGTCATGCCCAATTTTTCTCCGACATGCCAGGGAACACTACCTCCAGGCGGGGCGTGCCTCCCATAGCCGGAGAGAACCCACTAGCCAAGCACCTGGCACTGTGGGAGTGGTGCGGAGGATCCCCGTGGATCCTCAACACCATAGCGAAGGGCTACAGACCCCAGTTCGCCAGAACACCCCCGGCGTTTTCAGAGGTCATCTTCACCAATGCCAGGGGTCCGGAGGGTCTGATTCTCCAACAGGAGATAGCTTCCTTGCTGGAGAAGGATGCCGTCAGAGAGGTACCCTTGGCCCAGCGTCGCAGCGGGTTCTACTCCCGCTACTTTCTGGTCAAGAAAAAGGGGGGGGGTCTACGTCCCATCCTGGACCTGCGGATACTCAACAGGCACCTCAAGTCTTTTCAGTTCAAGATGCTGACGGCCGAGTCTCTGGTGCGCTCCATACGCCCAGGCGACTGGTTCACATCCATAGATCTAAAAGACGCCTATTTCCACATCCCTATTTACCCACCTCACAGGAAGTTCCTGCGGTTTGGGTTCCAGGAAAAGGCTTACGAGTACACGGTCCTTCCATTCGCGGTGTCCCTCAGTCCCAGAGTGTTCGTCCACTGTACGGAGACCGCTCTGGCACCCCTGAGACTTCTGGGTCTATGGGTGTCCAGTTACATAGACGACTGTCTCCTGTGTTCGGATTCAGCGGAGGAGGCCGCGAGGAACACGACTCGGGTCGTGTCCCATGCGACCTCACTGGGTTTTCAGGATAAACCTAGCCAAGAGCATGATGACGCCTACCCAATCCACAGATTTCATGGGCATCACTCTGGACTCTGTCTCCTACAGGGCTCCGCTGAGTCGGGACAGAGTCAACAACCTGAAGTGCATGACCATGTTCAAGTCAGGCCGCACACTTCCACTGGGTACGTGTCTACGGATGGCCTCTGATAGGTCTGGACAGACTCCATATGAGGCCTTTTTCAGCGTTGGCTGAAATCCCTCTTCCACCCTTGCCCCAAGGACCTACACCTATGGGTCTGGCCCGTGAGAGGCTAATGCTGACTGAGGCCGGTCTCCCTCCGAATGTTGTCTCAACGATTCAGGAGGCCAGAGCCCAGTCGACAATGACCCGCTACGAAACAGCCTGGGGCGTGTTCGAGCAGTGGTGCTCAGAACGACCTAACCAGGTTATCCCATTCCAAGCTTCAGTAGTTTACGCCCTGACATTCCTGCAGGAGTTCCCAGACAGAGGTCTAGGCCTCTCCTCAGTGAAAACCCACTTAGCAGCCATCTCGGCCTGCCAAATGGGCGTTAACGACCAGACAGTATGGAGACATCCGCTGGCGAAACAGTTTGTGAAGGGCGCAGGGTACACAGGATCAACAGACCACTGGTCCCCTCTTGGGATCTGTCTCTAGTCCTCAGGGCTCTAACAATGAGCCCTTCGAACCACTGCAGACGGCTGACCTAAAATGTCTTACACTAAAGCCAGCCCTCCTAGTCGCCCTGACGTCCGCTATGAGGGTCAGCGATCTACACGCACTTTCGGCCAGAGTGACAGTGTCCTCGAACTGCACTCTAGCTCTGAAATGGTGGTCGAACTGAGGTGTTCTGACGGAGGGGATCCCGATGGGTCTCCCCACAGTCAGGAGGTTGGTCACCACCAACGCCAGCCTCTCCGGTTGGGACGCCACCCACGACGGGAGGATGCCGTGTGGGATGCCGCATTACGCTCCTCCCACATCGACTACTTGGAACTACTGGCAGTGTTCCTGGCACTCCGAGAATTCGAACAATTCCTCAGAGGTCACCACGTCCTGGTTCGTTTCCGAAAACACCACGACGGTTTGTTACATCAACAGGCAGGGGGGACTCCGGTCCTCTCGCCTGTGTTCTCTGTTATACGTGTTCCCCCCGTTGGAACTGATTCCGCATGTCCTAGCCAGGGTGCGGGATCAGGGATCAGAGCTGCTACTAGTAGCTCCAGCCTGGGGATCTTGGAGACAGGACATAGTCCCTCTCCTGTTCAAAGAACCAGGGCAGCTCCCTCTGTGGAGGGACCTGCTGACCCAGGCCGGAGGAGAGATCTTTCACCCACGTCCTCAGGACCTAGATCTCTGGGTTTGGCCCGTGAAGGGGCGTTCGCTAGAAGCGACTGGCCTGCCTCCGAATGTCGTAGAAACGACCCTTGGTGCCAGGGCTGCCTCCACCAGACGACGCTATAACACTGCCTGGCATGTGTTTGAGCGTTGGTGCTCGGACAGACAGGAAGAGGTCTTCCCTTTTCAGGCGTCTGTGAGACACATTCTGATTTTCCTACAGGAGTTCCTAGACAGGGGTCTTGGCCTCTCCTCAGTCAAGATCAACCTGGCGGCCATAGCGGCCTATCAGGTTGGTATGAACAACAGACCAGTCAGTGAACACCTGCTGATCCGTCAATTCATGAAAGGAGTTACACGCCTCAGGCCGGTCGCCAGGTCTCTGGTCCCCTCGTGGGACCTGACAATAGTCCTGGACTCCTTAATGAGAGACCCCTTCGAGCCACTGGAAATGGTGGACCGGAAGTTCCTCTCTCTGAAGACCGCTCTGCTCGTTGCCCTGACAACGGCGAAGCGGGCTGGTGACATGCACGCGCTCTCAGTAAGCAGCAGCTGCTTGAGATTCAGTGGTAATGACACCAGGGTCACGCTCAGGCCGAACCTTTCGTTTCTACCTAAGACTTTTCCCGCGGGCTGCTCGCCCGTGGATCTCGCGGCCTTCCATCCTCCTCCCTTCTCTTCGGTGGAGGATAGGAGACTACATTGTCTCTGTCCGGTGAGAGCCTTGAAAGTTTACAGGTCAAGAACTGCCCCCTTCAGGCTGGGTGAGCAGCTCATTGTGGCCTGGGGTTCCCAATGGAAGGGTAAACCCATTTCGAAAGTAAGACTCTCGCAGTGGATTGTGGAGGCTATACGTTTAGCCTATACCTCGTGTGGTACTGAGCCCCCAGAGGGCCTACGTGCACACTCTACAAGAGGTTTGTCTGCATCCTGGGCCCTGGCCAGGGGTGTCCCTATTCAGGATGTCTGCGCTGCGGCGGGTTGTCTTCTGACCGGCGGGGCTGGAACAGCAGAGCTGTCGGCCCTTGGTCAGGGACATTTTCACGAGGTCAAGTGGTCCCTTCTGGCCCCTGACCGTTAGGGATGGATGACCATCGTGTTTCTTGACCAGCGGGGCTGGAACAGCAGAGCTGTCGGCCCTGGGTCAAGGGCATCCTCATAAGGTCAAGAGGTCCCTTTCTGGCCCCTGACCGTTATGGGTGGATGACTATCGTGTTTTTTGACCGGCAGGGCTGGAACAGCAGAGCTGTCGGCCCTGGGTCAAGGACATCTTTTATAAAGGATGTCTCTTTTGGGTGAACGCGCAGGGTTGGCTTCTTGGGCCTCCTTTGCGTTTGGTCTCTCTCCAATGGAGATGATCCTAGGGTCGAATATTTTTCTATCAGCCGAAGGCGATCATACGGGAGCGTTATGTTCCCCATATGACTCTCTCCGAGAGGTACTTAAGATAACTTCGGGTTACTTTAGTAACCTCAGTTATATAAGTGACTCGAGAGAGAGAGTCATTAAGTCGCCCTTCTGTCTTCTTTAAGACGTCAGAAAGCAGGTTGATAGGAATGACGTTGCTCAGGGCGGACCTTGGGTTATATGCCCAGTGGGTGGGGACATAACCACGCCATGAGCGACAGTTCACGATCCAATGGAATTGTTCCGTGAGTGTATGTTAGGCTGTGTGCCTGCGCCATCTAGTGGCTTGGACCCCATATGACTCTCTCTCTCTCGAGTCACTTATATAACTGAGGTTACTAAAGTAACCCGAAGATGATAGCCTATAAAGTTTTTGGTGCTGCACAAAAAAAATCACAATATTTAATTATTCATAATATATTTGAGCATTTTGAGGCAACAACATATTAATATTTGCAAATCTGCCTGAAACAAGTAATCAACATAATAATCCATTATATTTCTAGTCTTTATAGCTTCAGGATATACCTATAACTCCTGGTGGTCAGGGACGGGGTGGGAGTGACTCCCATTAACTTACAGCCTTCAAGGCCCCCGGCGGCCTGTGGCCCCTCTTCAATGGGACCTCCAAAGTGGGCCCCACTTTGGACCACAGCTTCACAGTACGGTGGAGCAGTGGTCTGCAAAGGGCCCACTTTGACGCCCAGCCTGTAGGGCCCCAGCCCCCAGGATCCTGCGCTGCGTTTCAGGCTCCCCTGTGGCCCCTCCTCAATGGGACCTCTCAAAGTGGGCCCCTTGAGGACCACTGCTTCACAGTACGGTGGAGCAGTGGTCCTCAAAGGGCCCACTTTGACGCCCAGCCTGTAGGGCCCGAGCCCCCAGGAGCCTGCGCTGCGTTTGAGGCTCAGACCGAGGGAGAATACAGAGCAGAGGAGGGGCCCACACACATTTGAAATTGGTCCTCAAAGGGCCCACTTTAAGGGGTCCCTAGTAGGGGACCTCCATTCTGGGGGGTGTTAGAGGCCGGGCTCCAGGGGCCCTTGTCAGTGCCTCAAACCCAGTACTGCGCGACGCGGTCCAGTTTCCCGCGAAGGGCCCCTGGGAGCCAAGGGCCCCTGGGCCGCGGCCCAACTGGCCCTATGGCTAATTTGTCCCTGCCTGACCCCTACACCCTACAATACATAGACCTGACCCCCTACACCCTACAAGATGGTGCTATACAATACATAAACCTGAGCCCCTACACCTACAATACATAGACCTGACCCCCTACGGGGTGATCAAGTCCCGATTTACGTCCAATAAGCTACCCTCGATCAGACCCACTAGGGAAAGACCAGGGCCACACAATCCGTTGGAACCACTCCGGAACTACTCTGCCGCGACTGGAAGGCACAATTCCGGCATGTGGAGGAACTAGGCTCTCACCAGGAGTACAGCTAGGACCTGTGCGTTGCACCAGACTCCCAGCACCAGACACTTCATTCAGGAGTGGATGATTATTGAGCCGCAATGGTTCTGCAGGCTCCACCTGGGTAACGGTGGTACTGCAGGCTCCACTTGCGGCTCGAATGGCCCTCCTAATCACGAAGGTTTTTTGGGCTTCCTCCTCACGGGGGAGGATGCAGGCTGGGGCGCTAACCCATACTGCTCCCGGGGTGCCGTCTACATTCCGACTGTCACCCGTCTCTCCGGTGGTCACCAGACTATACCTGGTTGTCACATAGTCTATTCATAGTCTAAAGATCACCTGCTGTAAAATTGTAAAAATGTCAAATCAGCCTCATGGTGGCGCTATAACTCGTGTTTTACCCCTTACTGCACATATCTGTGTAAAACATGTATGCGCACTCCCTAGAGGCCAAGGAAAAACCAAACATCTGCGCCACCAGGAGGCAGACTTATGTAAAACACATTTTTCACACAAATCAGTACTCATGATCTCTATAGTCATGTGATCAAGACAGGTCAGTTGGATTTCTCATATTCCATCCCTATTGGCTAAGTTTGACACCAGACAGTAGCCTTGTGGTTAGAGTGTCCACCCTGAAACTGGGAGGTCGGGGTTCGATGGCACGGCTGTAGCTCACTGCTCCTTGGCTGCGGCTCACAGCTCCAAGAAATAGGTCAAATGCGGAGAACAAATTTCACTGCGGTAACGTGTGTAACAAATTGTACGACTTTGACTTTGATCTTTACAGGAGTGGCCCGTTTCGTACAAAATGCCACAGCGTCCAATTGCGGTGAAACTATGCACGCATATTCCTACTAGGCTGAGGAAGAAATGCGGCATGCCACTTGACATTTTTCAAATCAGCCTCATGGTGTCGCTAAAACAGGCCCAAACAATGCATGTCCACAACAAACGTTCCTGACCTGGTGGAGACCTGAGCTCAGAGGAGCACTATTTCTAGTATGTTTACCGTTATTCCTATTTTCATCTTCATACCTATACCTGTCCTGTTCTTTTTTAAGCCTACCTCTTTCCCCACAGGCATTTTCCAATATTGTTTCCACCAAATGCTATTTCTTTAATATTTTACATATTTTTGGAAGTATGTTTACATACTGTTATGGTCTAAACCTGTCCCATATGTAAATGGTAATACTATCTTACCCTCTGTGCAGTGCTTTGCTATGTTTATACACTGACTGATGTTTGGTGGAGGATGCCATCCCTTTTCAAAATCATTGCCTCACTCTTAAGTTTGTTCCAAGATGTCTGATCTGCAGTTTCATCTCCCAGATGTTGTTGTTCCAACTATAGATCAGCTATGTATGCATATGAAGTACAGCATGTTTGTGTTTTTGGAGGTGTGCTGGACAGGGCGAAAACCGTTTAGGGGCCTGGAGGTCCGACAGACATGGACTGGGTTTTATTAGAATCACGTGACGACGTGGAATCTAAACACAAACTATAATACTCACACATACGCAGGGCAGGCACTAGATCACACGCACACGAACAGGCACACCATGTATGTTCTTATACTGTAGGTATTTTATGGGTGGGAGTGACGCTCACACACGTCTGGCTGTGTGTAACTTCTCACAAATAGAATGCGTTTTACACTTTCCACCAAACACGGCTATAAAGGCTCTATTCGGCCAAAGTAAAAACATTCCACCCTCACCACACAAACTATGCATATGCACACACACACGCCACCACCATCTTTCATCTCCTTGTCTGTCAGTCTGTCTGTGTAGGACCAAGTAGGACAAGCACTACTCAGACGTACATAACACATGAACAGCTCCAGGCAGTATAAAGCACTACGCTGTGCTGCCATTTTGTCTGCAGAGCTGTTAAAGGCAATGAACCAACTCCCTACTAGGTTTATGGCATGGTCTCTCACACACACACACACACACACGCGCGCACGCAGTCTGTCTGTCTGTCTGTGTGCGTGCGTGCATGCGTGCGTGCCTGTTTTGAGCGCATTTTAATCTGGGACATTTTTGGACACTGTTCTGCAGAATGTGTGTTTATTCACAGAGTCAACGGTTTGATTCCCATCCCTATGCTTTTTGAACTGCTGTGTTCTACTGCTGGTCTATGTTTAAAGTCCAATGTCACATTATGCAAGCCTTCATGTTATCTTAGACTGGTCTAATTATGCAAGCCTTCATGTTATCTTAGACTGGTCTAATTATGCAAGCCTTCATGTTATCTTAGACTGGTACCTAATTTGTCTCGTTACGAATATTGTACTGGGTTTCACATTTCTGCCTTAGATAAATACAAATTGTTTCTAAGAATGAATGTGAAAACCAGCAGATACGTTAATGACCTCAATACCTTTCATGGTTTATATTAATCATGGAATCAGATTGCTTAATAAGGTTGGACAAATAGTTTTAGTATTGTAGATTGCTTGAGTGTGAGTGAATGTGTAGAGTCTGTTTGTGTGCATGTTCTGCACACAAAATTACTAATGGATGGATGCAAACTTGCTGGAACTAATCAGTCGGCTGCCCTGAAGAAATTATGTTTTGTCTCCAAAAGGTCAGAGGTCTAAAGATGTATGGGACCAATGTAAGTTTGGGGGTCCTTGACATGAAAAGGTTTGAGCACATACAGTCGTAACATGTGTTTTTCAGAAAACTGTTAGGATTTAGAAGTCGGTAAGTGTCACTGTTGCGCAACACACACACGCACACACAGTATATATGATGATTTCGGGTGTGACAATACAGTACAGTGACAGTACAGTACAGTACAGTACAGTAGGGAACCCCTGGGGACATCCACACGGTAACTCTCTAAATTCTCTACATTTTCGGATGCGGGCGTAGTTTCTGTTTGACCTATCGCGCTTTTTCATTCTTTCTTTAAAGTGAGGTCACCTTTTTGGATGCAAAAAAGTCGTCATCAGAGGTCCCCTAGAATGTATGCAGAATGTGGGACACATTCCGAGGCCATCTCTCTATCTAATTATCTTTCCTTGCCTTTTTAGGAAGAAGTAGAAGAGTGTGTTTGTTTGGTTTCAGCGGGGGTTTGAGTTTTTACCTTAAAGTGGAGCAGACAGACAGACGTGACCAGGAGACGATGTCAGGCCACCAGCTAAAAACTCTGTCTGACTGGCAGAATTGTTGCCACGTGTGTCTGAGCATTCAAGTGGTTGTGTGTGTGCGTGTGCTCACGTATCGGAAAGAGACAAAGAGAGAGAGAGAGGGTGGGGGAGTAGAATAGGAGAAAAAGAACAGAATTGGAAATCTGAGAGAATGGGAACAATTGGCTTTCCCTTGATTCTAGCACCTCCCTCCACCCCACATCTCAACCCTCTACATTGCATTCTAATGGGGTGACTATATCCAAAAACAACCATTATGCTATTTCAGGACCAAAGTGCAAGTTTATCTAGAAATAGACTTAAAATATCTCTGGAAGCAGAGTCTGTCTGCCTTTATCTGGCCTCACACTAAGCAGGGCCAAGAGAACAGAGTATGTGTAAAGCCTGAGTTATACTTAGTTGTGTGCATGGGTGTTGCAAACCAAAAATATCAGATCTACAGTTTGTCTGTGTTTGAATGTATGTGTGCTTGTCTATAAGCACTATCAGTACATGTGTGTGTTCGTGTTCCTCCCTATGTCTATCTAAATGCTACTTCCTGTCACCAATAACTCTGCTGAAGCCTTAGCAGGCTGTTCCCTGGAGGATGATGTCACATACTGTAGAGAAGGGACCTTGATATTGACCAGACCAATGGGGAAAGTATACGCCATCTAAATCGGTAGGTGTTTGTTATTTGAATTAATTACTAACTTCATCCATTTTAGAGATTACAGGTGCTCTAATTCCATTTGTGGAGCCCTTCAGTTCAGGGGCGGAGCCAGGAACGAGGTAGTACCGTACATAGCAAATATACACAAAAGGTTGCTCGACTGAGGGAAGGCACAAACGTTGCCTTACTTGGCCTATTTATCCACGCCTGCTTCAGTTACTCATTGTTACTCACAACACTTGAGGAAGGCTAATTTAAAATTTGTTGAGAGTGGACCACCGATCTGTTCACCAATTACATTCAACACTACAGTGTTGAATGTGTTCCCATCTACAGATGGGAAGTGGTCCATGTCTATCCAAAGATCAATATGACTAGACAAACAGCCTTAGGGTAAGACAGACATGTAGCTCTCAGCATAGATTAAACAAAGACACAAAGAGCCAGTCAACTCAAACACTGACCTGACCTATACAACTCACTGGGGTTCTTCTATTCAACATTCAAGTTGTCTGCTGTAATATGTTTTGTAATATTTTCTTCAACCCATACAAGTGACATTTGTGTTTAAGATATTTTTCAAGAAAAGAAGAGGAATTAAAATAGAACATCAAATTGTCAGTTTGCTTAAGAACACTTTGAGGGCTTTATATTAATACGGTATATGACATATACCGAGGCTGCCGGGATTGTTTAATTACCTTTGGAGCATACGCTGTATTTGCGCCTTTGATCCATGAAAATCCGCTTGAAACACTCCAATGATTTGTTATTGAGCCGACAAAAAAGCCACTTCCGTGATCCGGGTCATAGACAAAGAGCAAAGCGAGCTAAGATTGTCCCTACAGCCTCGTAGGGCAGTGAACGTGGCATTGCGATTTAATTAATGCTGCAGTCGAACTGTTAATGCTTGGAATGTGTTCAATGTTTTTATGTGTCCATGGAACAAATGAGCTGATTCTGGACATTCTGTTTCTATTAGTGGATAACTGGGGTTTTTCCTGTTTCTAAAACCAAGGAAGTCAATTAGCATGAAAAAGTCCTAAATGTACAAATGTTGCAATGAGTTTCTGAATGGTCACACAGCTGTTTGTATGGCAGCCCGCTCGCTAATGCACGGCAATGGATGTGCAACCAAAGACGTCTTATAAAAGTGGAAGAATGAAAGGTAACACCAGAGCATAGAATAAGATGCTGTGTCTACTGTACAGTATTAGACTGTAGAGTGTGACATGTTGTCATCACAAATGAAATGACATTACAGTGTTATAGCTATAATAGATTGCCCGTGGAAAAACCCACATGTAATTCTGAACAGATTGTTGTCATTCAATGTGGTTGTTAATTTGTTGTGCCAATTAAATTAGTATCAATCAAAGGCTGCAGTTTGAAATGGAAGTGTCCGATTATTTTGTGCAGCCCAACAGTCACTTTGTGAGTCTTTAGACAGGAAGTACTGTAACTCTTTGACACTATGTCTACACCGATTGACAGTCAATTGTTCATGAAACTAATGGAATTGTAATGTACCATGCAGGGTAGGATGTACACAAACTATATCTGAAAGTTGGTGCCATGCCATTAGTCCAACGGCCCATTGTTCCTATGTACCATTGGTCAGACAGCACGCATTAAAGCTAAGCCTACACCTTCCTATATCAGAACACCTTGGAGTATGTTCGCTTACACAACTTTTCTTTCATAAATGCTTCTTTAGACATGTATAAATCATGTTTATAACAATGCTGAAGGAAGGCACTGGAGCAACTCGGATAGTTTCAGCCTTTTTATTGAACAAGGTGCATGGTGCAGGTAATAAAACGGCAATGTTTCAATGTAACTATAACATCTTCGTCAAGTCACTTATTATATCATATTCTTTAAACAAAATAATTCTTCATTTTATTATTTACTTGCCAAATGGAGTGTCTATGTGAGGACGTTAGCGGGTTCTGTTCATGTCCTCAGTCTCACTGGCTGTTCTATCTGTGGAATCACAGCAGGCCACTTAAGTGGTTGGAGGAGCGTCTGTCCTGTGTTGTCTTTTGAAATCTAATTTAAGCTTTTATAAACGCACTGTGCTACAGACTGACAAGACCTACAGTAATATACACAGAAGCATGCACACGCACGCACGCACACACACACACACACACACACACACACACACACACACACACACACACACACACACACACACACACACACACACACACACACACACACACACACACACACACACACACACACACACACACACACACACACACACACACACACACACACACACACACACACACACACACCCCTTCAGATCACAATCTTCTTGAAACGAATCACGGACAGAGACATTCTAGACCTAACACAGCGCTATAACCTGTCAAGGCCAAGTTAACGAATTCACGTCAAGTTTATTTAAAGTACATTTTCATAATGCATTTCTGAAACTAACTACAGGTGAAAATGTGTTGCGGTCCCTAAAGAGCACACTCGATGTCTTTGTAAGCACTGGTTTCTTCTTTCTTTCTTTCTTTCTTTTGTACATTTTTTAAAGAGTGGGTGCTGATATGAAAAACGTTGAAGTATCATTGCCTTAAGGCAAATTCAGACTAGGGCCCCATAAACTGGGGGAAGGAGCAGCAAAGGTTCAAGAAGCCAGTGGGTGTTTCATAAATAGTTCATTTCAGCAGGGATTTCAATCACGTAGTTGAAATGTAATATTCATGTATTCTATCTGATATCTAGGTGCAGTAATTCTAAATATATTTACAAAAAACATAGTAAATGTTTACTCTGCTTGCCTGCAGCAATGGTGTGGCAGGGTATTTGACTGATTTCTTTGTGTTGTTTTTTAGCGATACAACTTGAGATCAGTTAAGCATATTTTCCTGCAACTTGTAATTATCAGTAGGGTACCCTGAAGAGAAGCGATTATCAACTTTTGGGTATAAAAGTTGATAGGTCAAGGTCAAAATTACTATTGGATGGACGCAAACTTGCTGGAACTAATCAGTCGGCTGCCCTGAAGAAATGATGTTTTGTCTCCAAAAGGTCAGAGGTCTAAAGATGTATGAACCAATGTAAGTTTGGGGGTCCTTGGCATGAAAAGGTTTGAGCACATACAGTGTCTTCAAAAAACTGAAGACACTTTTTAGAATCGGCATCATGCAGGTCTTAATGGGTTAAATTATGAGGCAGCCTAGCCCCTGTACAACACCCCCCCCCCCCCCCCCTTCTCTCTTTCAAATGTGTGGTTAAATGTGAAGTCAGTGAAAACAGCCGGTACATCCAACAGAACAAAGATCACAGACAGAATGGATAGGATTCCAGCTGCGCTCGGACAGTCTGCCAATCAAAATGATCCACAACTGGACCAGGAAGTGTTTTTCATATCCCGCATCTGGCGATCAGCCTGACTGAGTGGGGATGTGAACGTCAACATGATTCACTGGAGCCGGTGGAGATTCACTCAAAAGGATATATTGTTTGTCCCGATATTTCCACCTTTGTCTATCATTTTTTCAGGTTCAAGTTTTTTTCCTGCTGCTATTAACAATCTGTCAATGTCTTAGTCTCACACGCACGCACACACACACACACGCACGCACGCACGCACGCACGCACGCACGCACGCACGCACGCAGCTGATATACAGCATCACTTTCAATGATTAGGGAGCCCACAGTATTTGACAGGGATATGATGACGACAGTATAAATGAACCTGGCCCTGACATTGAAGTCATGCCTGGAATGCGTCCATCTCTTTTTATTTCCACTATAAAGAAAATCACATGACTTTCAGAAGATAAAGATGAGTGAAGAAGGCAATGATGGAAAGAGCAAAGGAAGGGATGAGAGCTCACGAGGGAAGAATGCAGCGTACACTTCAGGACCATTAAATGAGTAGGTCCTGATGTCATCCAGTGACTGTGAGAATGTACAAATGTTTACATTCTGAGTAAAAAAACAGTGTACCGATAGGCTATTATGTCTGCCCTGTGAGGCCAAAGTGATTGATAATGTGAGATCAAAGTGATAGATGATAATAATGGATTGCATTTTCATAGTGCTTTTCTATGCACTGTGTGCTTACTCAAAGCGCTTACAATGGTCCATTCATTCATACATTGTGAAGCGGCGAACAGTCAACGCCAGCGTCCTCACTTCCCACATTCACACACCAATGGTGGCAGCCACTGGAGGCAATGCAGGGTTCAGTGTCTTGCCCATGAGGACACTTCGACATGTACTGTAGACAGGATTCGAACCGCTGACCCATGGATCATTGGACAACCTGCTCTACCTCCTGAGCCACAGCAGCGTGAGATCAAAGTGATAGATGATGTGATGTATCATGTATCAAGGCACGTTGATTACAATTCATTATGGACTCATCATATAGTAAGTCACTTTGATGAGTTATTTATTTTGTTAGTGGTGAGGTTGTTAAGGAGACACTTCTGACTGTGGATTACACTACCAAATGCCTTTAGAAATATTACAGAGCACTCGTCTGATGTGGTTGCTTCCTTCTCTTTAATTTATAGTATACTCCAACCATGCAATGGCGTCGCTTGCTGACAAGACCTGATCTTCCATCTAACAGTTATTTAGCTTGAAGATCAGATCTGTTGGGAAGCAACACGTCATCATTTAGATTTAATCCCAGCAGAAGATTTCTCATACCTTCCCAACTGTCTATTCTGTGTCATTGAATCTCCCATTAATCAGCGACCAGGGACCAGTAAGGTTACTGGATCTGTATTGTCTTTGGCAAAAACAACAGACTAGCTGTAGACAGGCAGAGACAGGTGTGCCTGCCTAGCTGTAGCCGCATTCTCCTGGCATTAGGATATGTTTGGCATATACAACAAGCCAATAGCCAGAGATGATTGCTTTCAGTTTTGAACTCTAGCAAATACTGAGCAGTGAAAGACAGAGGCAGGTGAGCTCAGTTTAG
>NC_137867.1:22188561-22308561 GCF_963924005.1 Protomyctophum bolini | reverse complement strand
GTGGTTTAACCACTTAGCTTCCCTATTTTGGGCATAACAAATCTATGTACAGCAAAGCGTTTCGGTGTAGCGGTGTAGAGTCAAACTGAATCAGAATCACTTCTATTGACGCAGGTGTAAAACAGTGCGTGAAACTTGTTTTTGTGCAAGCTCTATTTTTTTGTTGTATCCAGAAAGAAAGAGAAAGGGGAAGAAGAGGGGGTCATGGGGGAAAATAAATAAATAAAAATCCAAAAATTGAGAAAGAGAATTACTTCTGATGAATGAATCTGAGTAAAGAATGAAATATGTTGCCTATTACATAAATATTTAAGAGTCCCTGTCCATGAGACAGTGGATGAGATGTTTGGGTTCAGTATCACATGATGTAACACACAGGCTGGCCAAGGAATGAATCCCACCAGACTTCCTCTTACCTCTGTGCTGTGTTGTTTAAATGATAAATGGTGCATTTATATAATGCATTCATCCAAAGCACTTTACATAGATTGTGCATTACATTCACCCATTCACGCACATTCATACAACGATGGCAGAGGAAACCATGCAAGGCACCAACCTGCACATCGGGAGCAACTAGGCGTTCAGAGTCTTGTTCAAGGACACTTGGACACTGACTTTGAGGGAGCCTTGCATCCGGCTGCTCTACCGACCATTCTACCCCTGAGCTACTGCCACTCCTGTATCTCTTCAGATTTTACAGTCCATCACAATAAGAGAAACAATTAGCCCACAAAAGCTAATAGGCTAGTTTGTCTTTGTAAAACAGATTGCATTTGCATTGAATGAATAGTGACACAAACTAAAAGACTTGATTGGCTAACTTGAGTGTGAACTGCCTTTGATTTTCAGAAATATGTAGGCCTATTGTAATTTGTACTTACAGATCTTTAACCAAATATCTATATGTAATATTTGGTTAAAACCACCAAACAATTACAAATTCAGGCATTTAGCAGATGCTCTAATCCAGAGCAAAAAAGTAATCGCATACAAAAGTAATTATCATGAAACATGCGTAAGCTAAGAACGTAACAGTGGAATATCTATATAATGAAACTATACATATATACTATACTACTATACTATACTATACTATACTATAAGCTGCTTAGTTGTCCACAGAATGTTTTAACTGTTTTTATTCTTATTTTTCTTTTAAATATTTCTGCCTGTAGCACTTTGAGATTTGCTTCAAAAGTAAAGTGCGTTATATATATATTTTTATTATTATTATTAATGGGAAGTGCATTCCATAATTTTGGAGCCAGAAGAGACCCAGTCATATGAAAAGCTGTTGTTGCTGATACCATGCATGATATATATGGCTCCGCTGTACTGCACCTAAACTCTATAAAAAAGTGTATTTAAAACACACTTTCCGTAAAAGAAAGAGCACATACGTAGATCACAACAGTCAAAAGCAGCAACATTACAATTTTTGTTTCTTTCTCTCTCTTTCTCACATCTGTAGCCCGTCTTTCCCCCCATCCCTTCCCCCTACCTAAATCATCCCTTTATTTGGAAAAGGCATAACAAACTGTCTCACACAGACACGTGCCCCCCCTCCCCCCCCCCCCACACACACACACACACACACACGCACACGCGCACGCCTATCTTCTTTCCACTGCTATCATTCCTTTTGCAGTCTGACCCGCTGACAAACCCAATCAGAAGGAGCATGCAGAAGGCAAAAGGAGACGGAGATGCCTATAAAAACTGAACCGAAACGGTGGAACAGATTGTTTCTTTCCATTACACATGTACACCCATTAAAGTCCAGATGTTGACCTAGGCATTACTCTGTCAGTCTTCAGCCCCAATGAATGCCACACAGCAAATCCATAACCCGATATTAACACACATTGTAAAGACAGGAGGGATTGGCGTCTATATGCAGCAACACAACGTGTTCCAATTGAAGATTGAAGAAACTGGGGTCAGCTAGCCCTGGATGGCCGCCTAGTCACAGTCAGAGACCATAATAAGATAATGATGGCACTTAATGAAACAAGCCATGTGCAGTAGTGATTCAACACACTCAAGGGGCTGATGTCTCCCACAAAGCACGGTGCAATGCAGAACAGATAATCCTCTAACGGGTTCCCATGAAGCTCACCCTTACATGAGAGTTATTCAATTACACCGGCACTTGGCACGTCTTTTAGCACCCTGATGAAATAGCTGAAAACAAACGTCCTCCATTTCAAATTAACAACCACCATTTCTTGTCCTGGTCAATGATGCATTTGATAAAACCATGAGCAAAGATAATGAGCAATATTACAAATATAGCGTGATGTTTTAAAGCTGTTAAGAATATTGCAGTTGAGTGAAATGTTTTAACAAAAAGGCCTTTTCTAGATTAAACATCCGTTTTCAATGTTCATGCTATATGTAACCTATGTAACCTATAAGTACAAAATGAATGAAGCTTTATATGCAAATGAAACCAGTAAGACGTGCAAACGCGGGAAGCGAACGCAGTTCGTACATATTTGGTTTTTTTAAAGATTTATATAAGGAGTCCCCAAAGCAGCTCCATATATGGGCACAAGTTGGACCACGCCATCACAGTCATGTCACCATGACTCAGCCATAACCATATAAGGAGTCCCCAAAGCAGCTCCATATATGGGCACAAAAGCGTGACACACGGACAGACAGACAGACAGACAGACAGACATGATCTGCTAGGTCTCATAGTAAGTGCTCATTGCGTTCGCAATAAAATGTTGCAACTGCCATTGTTACTCATGCAGGTTGCTTATTGCTCACTTGTAGCTTCATTTTTTTTACACTGTAGACTTGCATGTGCCAAAGCCAAATGGATAAGATGCTAGAATTTGTGGTGTGGGGGGGTTAAGTGTCTTGCTCTGGGACACTTCGACTTGGGCAGGCAAGGAAGCAAACCGGTGACCTTCTGATTATGGCCTAGTCTGTACCCACTACCGCCCACTGAAATGCAACAAATACATAAAATAACTTGACGTTATAATAAGTGGAAGAAAAATCCCGGATCGGAGCTTTAGGTCAATGACCTGCAACATTATGGCGGATAAATGTGCTGTCAGTGCTTCAAACCTTGAAATCCACCTACCGGTACTACATGTTTGAATGGGCTTTTGAGTGTGAATCATGCAAAAATAATTCCAGCTCCAGCACTGCTCCCACGGTTGTGGAATCTCTACATTGTTGTCATGGAAAATTGGTTTGCTGTTTGGTTCTGGCAGACTTGAAAACACAGGCCTTGCACTATAATGTATTAGGGATGTGTTCTTTAGCCCTGTTATGCTAAGAACTGTTTCTCTCATAAAAACAAGACTGTAGACCTCTCTCATTCACTGCGCACGCACGTGCACGTGCACACACACACACACACACACACACACACACACACACACACACACACACACACACACACACACACACACACACACACTTTTTGCACTACGAGTCCTGTACATCCATGTATTTTGTAGGCATCAGCATGAGATTCTATTTTCAGTTAGCCTCTCTACTCTCTCTCTACTGATGATTAAATTAGACGCTTAGGCACTACTACCAGCAGCCTTAAAGCCATACTTTTTAGTCCCATTTATTGTTGTCTTTACACTTCGGGAGCTTCTCTTGCATGCTTTAGTAAAAATGTCACTCTTTGACTGACAAGGGTCAGAGTTGTGGGTTAGGTTTGTAGACATTTTGGGGTATTTTAAGTCGCATGCTACGCAGTCATCTCTGACAGAGCCCGGGCGTGAAGTTGTTATTGTCATATCAAATAAATACTAAAGCCAAAGAAAAGTCCTAAAAATGACCAGACAATTCAAACCACATGACCACAAGAAAACTGCTATAAACCTCCTCTCTCTCTCTCTCTCTCTCTCCCTCTCTCTCTCTACCCCTACCCAGCATAGTGAAGGCCTTGGGGAACAGGGGTGGTCCACATATGTGATGCTTTCTTTTAGTGATATCAGTCACTTCTCCCTTCCAGATGTCCTTAGGGAATGGGGGATGGACCAGAATGAATGGTGGAGTAGCGTGTTAGAGCTAAGATGAACTCCCACAACAATAATGAACAGTGAGCACAATGCCTGAATGGGCTCAGTATGTGATTTGAGATGTTTTCATTTTGTCATGGTCATGGAGATTATATGGTCTCAGTGACTGCACAACCTGTACATGCAGTTCACAAGTAAAATATTTGCCAAGTGAATGTGTCTGTATCATTGGTTAACCCTGTGATATTAAATACATTTTAAATCATCACACTCACAATGTAAAATTTCAACTTTCTATGTCAAATCTAATCTAAAAATGTACACTCTTTTCAGGCTTCTGATCCTCTGGCATTTCATATATTATTTCAGCCTAGTAAATAACTGCTGCTGCAATTGTCTCCGAGGCGTTTTGCAATGACATTCAGGGGGAGTGGTACTGTATATCATGTACAGTAAACAGTGTGCCTGTGTGCTCCTCTCTTACTTCTGTAGGGTGAGGCTGAGGTCGCCGGTGCAGTTCTTGATCTTATTCTGGGCCTCCAGGTGGTTCATGCCCTCGCTGGCGATGCCATCGATGGACAGAACCAAGTCGCCCACAGCAATACCACCCTTGGCTGCTTTACCAGTATCTGTCAGCTGGGGAACAAAACAGAACCTTCATCAGTGCCATTATCATCATCCCTGACACCAGCTTCATTATCATCATCCCTGACCACAGCTTCATTTGACGTGAATTTGACCCCTTTAAGCCTACTATGCTTTGTTATGTATACATCAAATGGCAAAAATAGCCGCTGCTATTTTCACTGAATGACAGCCTATTATGGCATGAAAGTTTGCCTATTTTTTCTTTTTTTTACCCAGTGTCAATTATCAAATGCAGGGGTTCTCAACCCGTGTGTTGCGACCCCTTGGGGGGGTCCCCAAATTATTTAAAAAAAAAAGAAAAAATTGCAACTGAATGGCTGGAAAAATGGAAATAAAGAGTTTACATAGTACACATGCTGTAGTACATGCATAAACTTTCCTTAATGATTATATCTGGTTTCAGTATTAATTTATCTCCACCAGGCCGAAGGCATGGGGAGAGAGTATGTTTTGCACTCCGTCCATGTGTCCGTCCGTCTGTCCGTCCGTCCGTCCGTCCGTCCGTCCGTTATCAGCTAATCTCCAGCACCGTTGGCCCGATCCATGCCAAACTGTGCACACACACTCCCTGGATGCCAACAACGAACCTCTGACCCAAATATTCCTCAACGGCCTGTTATAGTGCCACCATGTGGCCGATTTAGGCAAAACACATTTATGCAGATAACTCGTACACATTTTATCCATACATCACACAATTCGGTATACTATCTCCATAGTCATGTGATCAACACGGATCTGCACAATTTCCCATCTTCCATCCTGATTGGCTAAGATTGGCATAAGAGCTAACTTACTCCACACAAAAAGGCCCTTTTGCCAACTCCACTTAGTGTATGAGCACTGATGACGCGGAGGAGAGAACACACCCCCAGCACCCCCAGCATCCCCAGTGGGAAACCCACTAGAGTCTGTGGTTCCGAATGGATAGTCATACCAACATGGACATGTACAAAAGAAAATCCCAAATAGTTGTCAGCTAGTTTTTATTGGAACTTAGCACCAAGCTTATAGGTTTCTCATATCACTCATGTTGTTGTTGTTTTTTAAATCACAAGCTATGTGGAACCATCCTGTAACAAAAGCATGTGGTGTAACCTCTAATGACAGACCTGGTTGTCTGCCATGTGGTAAGAGCTTACCTTCACTGATGCATGTCTAATAACAAGAGCCTTTTCCTTGAATTACCTTCTATTCTTTTCTTCTTTATGACCTGCTGTCACAATGGGCCTACAGGTTATTATTGGGGAGGAAGTTCAAAAGTGCTCTTACCTAGCCTGGCTAATAAACCAGACCGAATCAGCTGTTGGCAAAAAAAAATTGCCTGCCGACAGTGTGATTGAGGTTATTAGCTAGGCTAGCTCTTACCCACAGCAGGGTTTGGGAAAGCGTGAGTTCCGTTTGTGTCCGAGCATAGGCATGGTAACGCTCCGCCTGCCTGTGATTGGTCTACTGACACTGCCCGTCTTGACTGTCCTCCAAGACGCGAGGTTACTCCGTGGTGAGATTGAGAAATAAATAATACAACAAGAGAATGACAGCTTGCTTGGCACGTGTGACAGAATGCAGCCCTGTAACTAACTTGTAAGTTTTCTTTTTGTAGAAGAGGCAAACTTATTGTTTATGCGGCTGCCGTACTTGCTTTGATTGAAATCGTATGTTGTACTATGATTTGATTTGGGTAAATAAAGTGTTAGTGTTGATTATCGTGTATTAATCTAATTATAGTAAAGTGTCATTTGCGTCATTTGTATGAATTGAACGCAATGAGTGTACAGTGTTAAAACTGTCTTTGTATAACATTCTCATAAACAATAGTGTTTTATATGTTTTGGAAATAGGCATTTGTAGTAAACTCACAGTAAACTCACTCAAGCTCCATTATAAACAAATACATGGTTACTTATATCATCAATACACACTTAATTTCTCAGTTATTATTAGAAAGGGTTCCAGAGCATTAGAAATGTAGCTGGTTTTGACATTTACAATTTACATTTATAGGCCAATAAGGAGAAAACGGGTGCCTTGGGATTATGTTTTCTGTTTATTAAAGATCTGGAGAGATGGGGAATGGGGAAGAGAATAAAAATGAACAAACAAGGTTATATTGCCTACAAAAGCCATTTGTATTAGTTTTGGTTAAGTAGTAAGTATGGTTGTGTGGTTAGACAGAATGTTGTCTTTATTAAGTGAATGAGTTTCCTGGGAATACATAATAGTGAGAATGTATTGTGTATGTAGCTAGTTAACACCAGCTCAATGTGTGTGTGTGTGTGTGTGTGTGTGTGTGTGTGTGTGTGTGTGTGTGTGTGTGTGTGTGTGTGTGTGTGTATTCTTTATCACAGTGCAGGCAGGAATGAGGACCTGCTGCCCACTGAGTGCCAAGCTAGGGAGGCAACAAACACATGCCAGCTTTATGAGCTTTGGGGAAAGCACATTTACGGGCCAGACAAAACTTTTGCTCCCATGCATCATAAAACGCAAAAACACTTCATTTCTGGTGACTGGTTTTCAATGTCCTGCGTGATTTTTGTGGCGTACTTCAAATGCCAGCATCTAAAACACAACTGCCGCACTTCCACTCTGGAGGAAGCTCGCTAATTTGAAACAGATTCAAGATAAACGAATGTCCATTCAGTATGGCATGATGGGTATGAAAAAACAGTCAGGAATTCATGCACGTGTGCACAATAAGAAGCATCGTACCAGTTCTCCGATGGTGAGACCTAAAGGTTTGTTGTACCATTTTGTGGAATGAGTGCCACTTATTCCATGTGGCACAAATTACTCAATTAGCATAAATAGAAGTGCGCCAAAATCGCAAGGGAGACCAGATTTTGTAAGATTTAACTCTTCTGTGGCAACATTTAGCAGTCATACTATGATTGGTCCTGAATGCAAACATATTGATTCTGTTCTCTGTGTGTATTGAACCTGTAGTACAGGTGTTAATAATAAACTCTGTATGTTACAACCTTAGTTTTTTGTTTGTTTGTTTTTTGCTTTGTTTGTTTGTCAGCATGTGCTTCGATTTGATTTGATATTCTTTCTCACGGTTCTCCTCCCAATGTTAATATTGTCCAGGGAGTTTAAGCCCTTTTGTTGGCCTTGTCACAGAGAGCAACATCGTGTGTAAGTACCTCATATAAACCAGATCCATTCTTATCACTTGGCTAAGGTTGGACGACACAGACAAGTTTAGAAATGTAAGTAGGATGAAACACATGTTGTATCCCTCTTTCTTTCCCCATGACGCCAACTCATTGTATCAAAGTTGTAACACTTGGCCTGTGCCCCACTTCCTGAAATTAGTTATTTGTTTTAGTTTTTGTGTATTAGGAGTATTAGTACGAAGGTCACGTTTGTGTGCTGTATTTATTCAACTTTGCATCAGGAAGTAGGCTACTGAGAACTACAATACTGCTTGTTGATTTTACTCGCATCACTTGGGTAGCTGTTTTCTGTTGACGTTATTGGTAGAGTTGCTATGCCTAAAAGAAGAGGGACATTTCGATCAGTGTTATAAATTCATCCTACATGTAACAGTCAGTTTCATTGTTCATTCTATTATATGTTCATGTTTACAGCAACTGTACTGTACAGTATTTCATCATTAAACAAAATGGTAGTTAAATTGCTGATGCCCTTTACTGTACAGTACCACAAACCATCTCTACCGCCATGACCATTCTTGGTCACAAAGTAAATCCAAGAGGAACCAAAGAACTACTCCGCCAAAAATAAGAATAAACCTAGTGAGGTAATTTGTTTCTTTTGACATAAAGAGACCACACAGACCACTTCACTGAACACAGATGGACAGATGAGCCCAGTAGGGTGGCGTACTGTAGTTGTGGCTTTTCACACTGCACTCAGACATCTGAGTGTTAATTTCACTCTGAGAGTGCCATAATATGATCGTCATCATACAATGCAACCGCATGTACTGTATTTCAGGCAAATCTATCACTTCAAAATCTAGTCCGGTATTCTTATACAGTTTATTCCTTGCGCAAGCAGAGTGCGCAAGTACTGCGATTGGCTGGGTATGTATATACACAGGGGTGCACACAAGCGGTGCGCGAGTGAGCATGCGTCGTCAAAACGTTTGGTGAGTGGTAGATCAAAGGCATGGAGACGCATTTGCGCACCAGCTGAGAGACAGGGATTTAGAGAATGCTGACAGGTATTCAAAAGGAACTCAAATGAGATGTTAACGTCCTGTAGACTAGTGTTGACTGTTGACTAATCATTACAAGTGGCTCTTATTTTGATGAGGCAGTTTCTGCACAGGAAGTCCGTTTCACTTGTAAACAAGCTACAATGGATGAGCTGTCAAAGTGCTACTCGCTAAACCACGTTAGCGACCATGTTTACAATATGAAAACTGTCACTTAGACAATGTAGGTTACACACGCTGGAATTAAACATGGAACCTGCAGGCAGCATTAGATGAGTAATTCATTGTATATGTGTTGGACGTTTGTGGTTGTGCTAGAGATAAACGGACAGGTGCTGCCAGTGGGATATACTGTACTGCTGCTTAACGACGACACTGTCTGCGACTAGGTGTACTAGTGTAGCTTTGCATCAGTTGCATCTGCCGGTGTGAAAGCAGGGCAGATGGCTACATTTGCGGTCAGAGATTTGGTTATTTTCCCTCTTCTCTTTTTGTATTACCTGAAATCTACAATTTATTTTACTACGAAATAAACTAGAGGGGGGTCAACAGAGAGAGATTTAATTAGAGGTCATACACCAGGATTAGTGTTAAGGCCTTGCAGTCTCAACCATTTATAGTCATATCAGCTCTTACTATCAAATACTGTACCAGAGAGAGAGAGAGAGAGAGAGAGAGAGAGAGAGAGAGAGAGAGAGAGATGGAGAGAAAAAGAGGGAGCATGAATAGAATGCAAAAGGAAGAAAGCTGAGAATGAGCTGCGCACTGGGTACATAAAAAGTTGACAGATTTGATCTCATGTCCAGGGGTGTGGTCTGTTTGAAATAACCACCCAGGGCCTGTTAAGTACAGTACTGTACCTTAAAACTGCAATCCGTAACTTATATTTTATTCATTAACATAAATTTCCGATTGCAGCTTGAATGTTCACCACAAAAGATTCAGTACCAACCTTTCTGCCTACTTTATGTTGTCCTGATTCCTCCACCCCTTACATCCCCCCCCCCCCCTCTCTTTCCAAATGTGATAAAAGTTGAGAGAAGAACCAGTAGTATTGCATTTCATGATATGGTACAGGTAACCCTGGTGTGCTTTTTTACGCATGTCAGATTTTCTGAAAATGTGCAAACATTTTGAAAATAGCTGATCTACAAGCTCACAACAGCTATTTTCGCTGCACAACCCTGTCGCACAACAAAGACTAGAATAGAGCTTAAAGGGGAATACCGCTCATTTTCAACATTGAGTCATTAACATACCTTAGAGTTCGGTTTCCCTTCCGTTTAGCCTAGAATTAGAGGTTTAGAACTTGTGGTCATGTGATCAGTGACATCACGCCAGTGTACTCTGCAGGCCTAATGGTGTGTTCAAACGGGCAGATGAAACGATGCAATGACACGTTGTGAGTTGATTTGGAGCAGCTACATGCATCATTCCGTCTTGTCATGTCGCTGGCTTCCATTGACAATGAATGGTAGACTGCATCGTTTAATCTTCCCTGGGTGAACGCAACAAAAGAGTACACCAGCGTGTGATGTCACTGATCACATGACCACACGTTCTAGACCTCCAGTTCTAGGCTAAACAGAGTAAGTGGTTAATGATCAGATTCAAGTGAGTCAACAGTCAGAGTAGATGCACTGGGAAGTGGGACTGTATACGTTCTGGTTGGAAACAACCCGTCAGTGGTGGGTGTGTTTTTGGATCGAACCTCTCCATCTTATGAACACAACAGCAATAACGCATGCTTGTACAACTCTTCTTACCACAATCAGCTATTTGCCTCTGCCCTAAACCTAAACCCTAACCAAAACTGTTGTCTTTGTGGCCATACGAATGAATGAGAGTCATGACATCATATATTTGGTGCTCCACCATCTCAGCTATAGCTTTGCACAAGCACATTCAGAATTCAGCCAGCCAGTGAGAAAAAGTATCCAGCTAGGGAAATTTAATTGTTGTTGTAAAACTTGATTTTGGTGGCCTCTAGCACAGTCTAATACCACTATTCAAAATATGCACTGATCTTAATTAATAGCGAACGTTTAATGAGTTTGCCTATACCGATTGTAGCTAGTGAATGCGTCTAATGTTAGTCTTCTTGTGCGTTTTTCCCACACTGCTATGTTCATCCATCCATCCATCTTCAACCACTTATCCGTAGTCGGGTCGCGGGGGCAACAGCTCCACCAGAGAGCTCCAGACTCAGAGCAACATTAGTGACTTCCTCCTGGCAGATCCCGAGGCGTTCTAAGGCCAGTGAGTCAATGTGTTTCCTCCAACTGCGCCTTGGTCTGCCCCAGGGTCCCAGTGGGACATGCCCCGAGGACCTCCCTAGGAAGACTCCCGAGAGGCATCCTAACCAGATGCCCGAACCACCTAAGCTGGCTCCTTTCCTTTCGCTCTACTCCGAGTCTCTCTCCCGTGACTGAACTTCTCACCCTATAGATGCCAGCCACCCGTAGAAGAAAACTAATTTTGGCCGCTTGTATTTGCGACCTTATCATCAGTCATGACCCACACTTTATGACCATAGGTGAGAGTAGGAACGAAGATTGTTCGGTAGACCCCCGGAAATGCTTTGGCCATGTCTCGCGACCCCTGCCCCGCCCCCCCCTCCCCACCCCCAATACAAACTGACTGCAAAAAGAACCTTAATAATAGAGAAAATATATCATAAACGAATACTGAAACCAGATATAATCATTAAGGAAAGTTTATGCATGTACTATGTAAACTCTTCATTTCCATTTTTCGAGCCATTCAGTTGCAAAACAAATAAACAAAATAAAAATTTGGGAACCCCCCAAAATAAAGTAAGACCTGCGTTCTCTGCAATCAATGATCATCCATAATGCAGTCAGCATGCATGGAGGACATCCGTTAAAATCTGACCATTGTTCTCTTTACTATTACATAACTCAAAATAATAATCCTGCAGAAACATGTCCTTTAATGAACTATAGTGAGACAAGTGATGAAAAAGAAGTACTGGGATCTGTTTAGAATAAGCTGATGATTAGTTTTTTTTTATTGTCCTCACTGCGTGGAGACACCAAGGTCCTTTTTTATATTTTGTTTTAAAATCAAACCCCATTGAATGCATGCATTTATAGACGCAAAATCCCCCTGTTAATTTAACTCATGAGTGTATGAAAATGTACCTGTAAGGGTCATACTAAATGCCGAACAGCTCCATTTTCAATGGACTGAAAGTAACATTGCAAGGTACACATTAGGTCTCGTTTCATCACGCGACTATAAAACTCACCGAAGAGCTCTGTAAAATATGTGGCCTAAACGTGCTGTACGTACCCCAGCCAGCCTGAACGCTTTGAACAATGCCTGCTTTCAACACGAGGAGCGACAGAGATGACAGGCAGATGGTTCACATCACACTATGAACCGCAACGCTGAGAGCAGGAGATACAAACACTAGGGATTGTTTCCTTGTAACCAAAACATTACCCTGAGCCACTTCCATATGCCAGACATCACCACTATTTATTTCCTTTAGACACTGTTTTTCTAAAAACGTACCCAAAAAGGGCCGCAGTTGTACTTTTGCTGGGGTCCCACAAGACAAGAAGCAATGTGTTTTAATCCCCTCACGTAACTGTAAACTTTGCATATTTTGGTCCCAGGCTGAACATGTTTAAACACACCTGCTTATAAGAAGCTAGCCACATGGTCAAAACCTAGTATATGGCTGGTCACCATGTATGAAATGTCGGAACGTCTGTCATCTTATCAATCGTGATGTTCATTTACGAGGAATGAGCGCCTTATATACTGTACTGGAAAAAATAAGTGCCTGCAAGTACAGTAGCGCTTCTCTCTCGCGCGCGCGCGCACACAGGATATAATAGAGGATTATCCCGTTGGCCTAGCGGTAAAGGCGCATACCACATAGGCACATGCCTGACAGCTTGTCGCGGGTTTGATTCCCGATGACCTTTCCTGCATGTCATTCCCAGTCTCTCTTCCTGTTTCCTGTCTATCTCCACTATTATCAATAAAGGCAATTATTTATTTAAAAAATAAATAATAAAATAAGACCCGTCTGAAGTAAGTGCTGTGCTGTGCTGTGCTGTCTCTTGTCCCTAGCCTCTCTCTGTATTGTGTCTGTGTGTTAGGCTGCACAACAGTTACACTTGGTGGTGTGTTACGCTGCACAACAGTGACACTTGGTGGTGACAATATGCAATTTCCGTGCTCGGACCCAGGGATACAGCTAGGGACCCAGGACACACATAGCTGTGTGGTTAACAATTGAGGATTCTGATTACAAGAAAGCTTTTATATCTTTGAATGCATTCTCTTTTACTTTGGATGCATTTTTATGGTAGATTGAGGTTGTAATCTTTACTAACACACTGTGGTTTCTCTGGTTTACACATATTTTAGGGCCAAATGTAATCCTGTACTGTATACCTGCACAAAGAAATTAGGACAGACTACATTCTACACTACAGCCTGGAGGGACTCAGTCAGTCAATCAGGGACATTTGCGTTTATAGGGCTGGCTTGCTATTGCGGTCCAGCCAAAAATGTGTTGCTCATTTTGCTATAGCTCTGTGCTTTACAAAAGTGGGAAAAACTAAATGTTGTATAATTGAATAGTGCAATATACGTAGCTCAAGTAGTGCTCAAATCTCTAGACATCTAAGAAAACAGTAATGGAGTGCATGTACATTAGGCTATTTAAAGCAAAAGAAATTGAAAGGTAGCCTATAGAAAGAATGTGAGGAGAGTGGGGGGGGAGTGGAAGAGAGAGTGAGCACAAATGAGTGGAAAAGAGAGAGAGAGAGAGAGAGAGAGAGGGGGAGAGAGAGAGACCTCACCTCAAGACTAGCTGTATGAAGCCATCAGTGACACATCATAAACTACATGAGGGGAGTTTTCATATAAAGCACATTGCCGTGAGAGGTAAACTACACATTCAGTTAAGACTGCACCTGATACACTGTAGAACCAAGCCTGAGCCAGGGACAAAGTTAACTTTGTCCTATCTCATTCAAATGAAAACCATATCTTCATATTCCAACTTTAGAGTTTTGTCTGCTGCGGACAAGCCTTCATGAGGTAAAATAAAAACAACCATCGCTATGCAAGCCATGTAATTAGTTAAATCAACATAATAATCATCGCTGTCTGTGTGTGGAAACCGTTACGTATACAAAGTGTATGGTGACATCTGGAGAGGCCGGAGAGATGGCGACCTGGAGTGGATTGAGTTGGCAGCCCAAACCACTTCTTCCGTGAGGAACCCAAAAAGCTACAAACTGCGGTGAAACCTGCAAAGACGTTCTAAAATCAGCCTTGTATTCCACGGAAGATGTAGCTCAAGTGGCACAGAGGCTGAGATGTGTGCTGTTCAGTGGCAACGACGACGCAACACACAGAAGGATTCTGCACTTCTGGTCAGACGAAGGAAGAGCCAGGCCGGAGGCAAGCCTCCTGGTGTCGCCAACATCTCATCAGACATCTTCCCCTCTGACTGTCTCTGAATTAAATACTGTACTGTATGTCAATCCCAATCACTCAACACAATGTACAACAAAGCATCCTATAGCCAGATTTTTGGATGAAACCATGAACACAGATTTACTGCTCAAGTGTATCTCTTTTGTTTCACTGCTTCCATGAATTCCACTCAAGCATGACATGCTCCATACAAATATATCAAATGGAAATTGAAGGAAAGAATGCCATATTAAACAGACTCTAGAGATTCTCGCTCGTGTGCATAATACAGTAGAGTTTATACAGTATACTGTATATTCAACATGTTACAGCAGGTTTTAAACGTAACTGTTTGCCAGAGGACCTTGATTGAACATTCCTGTAATAGTATATGAACAGTGTGTGCATAGACATCTATGCATCACACAGACGTGAATGTGAATATGCCAAAACCCACTTTACACACAACCTAATGACTGCAATGCATCTGAAAATATCTCTGTGTGGTCCTTTTCCTTCCTGTTGTGCAGCAGCATCTAATCATCGCTGCTTGACTTGTATGTTAATACTAAAGAACCCTAATGGCCAAAGCCCACAGTGGTTTGAGTTCCCATACTGTAGATGGATCATTGCAACTACAGCTGCCAAACCCACAGAAAACACTTAATGGAACATGATGCCTTACTGCCTTTGTGCAGGCAACCTCTGAACCACAACCACACTGTGATGTGAGATAAGACCATGTTATTCATTGAGTTAAGCTTAGCTACTCTCTGGTGAGATCATTAATAGTTAAAGCAATAGCTAAAGATGCAACAATGTGTTTCAGATAATATGAAACCCAAACTGGAAGGCTGCAGATTTTCAAGCTGTAACAGACGGCCATGTTGAAAAAAGACATGGGCAACAAAAGACAAAAAAGAAACGTGCAACAAAAGACAAAACACCCTCATGACAACATCACCAATCCAAGCTCTGTCTTGTAAAAGCTAATTGTACTTCACAGAACTAAAACCCAACAAAGAGAGCATTCATGCAATTACACTTTCACTCCATAACAACATGGCGTTCATGGACACTGCTGCATGGTCAAGCACTGTGGGTCTGCGTAGGCAGACCCGAGGCGCAGACCTCGAGTGGCTTATTGCTTTTCTAAAACGGTTACAAACATATAGCAATATTAACCTAATAAAACTATTTAATTCACAAAAGTAGCTACGCTTTGCGCCACCAGAGCGTGTGCTCGGCAAGTAGGCTATGTGATGGGAGAATAGCGCTTGATGTCTTTACGGGGCTGCCTGGAGCCACACATTCACAGTCATATGAGCCGGGCGGTGCTTAGACGCCCGCACGGCATGGGTTTGTAAGGCAATCAAGTGCTCCCCTTCCCCAGTACAGCTAGCTGCGAATAAAGCCAGCTATGTAAGTCTAGGCAATAGTTATAAATGCCAACTGAAGTCACAAAAAGTAAAAACGATTATAATAATAATAAATAAGAAATAAGAAATAAAATAAAAACCTCTATACTAGGGACACACTTTTGATTTGATACGTCTAAATCAGTAGTAATTATTGGCTCATTATTATGTGTATACAACATTAATAAGCTATACTGTAGTCTTTGGTGGCACATACACACATCATAAAAAGGGAAGCGGATGACTTCTGTTGTTAGTCCAAACATTTTTCTATTTTTCAATATTAAACTTGGCTCCCAACCGAGCGACAGTACAGCCACTGTGACTGCAGTCATATTTAGGTCAGTATTGGTGTTGTACCAATATCATTATGAATGAACACTTAGACTATAGCACTCTCTTGAGAGCCATAGTCTAAGAGGAAGACAGAGGAGACATGCTGTATTAGCAGCCACTGGAAAATGCATTTAGTGCCATGAAACAATGAGGCATTCAAGGCCCTCCATTGTGTATTCACTGCAGTTACATGTTATAGTTTGTTCTGCCAGGAACATAAGAGCTTTGGCATTTAAATACATAACATATTACAGTTAAGTCAGAATGTTTGTTTAAAACTTCTGGATGTGTTCATAACTTCATATTATGGCCTCAATAATAAAATAAAATCCTCATAAGGCCTCACTCACTCACTCAAACTGTATTGGTATAGACTGAAGGTTCACTTTTAAGGCTAATGTGTGGTTTCAGGAGTAATATGAGCACAGCACAACACAGCCTTTCAAGACTTCTTTAAATGAAGAGGAAAGACATCACTCAACACTATAGTTATGGATGATAAAGTTGCCAATAATAACTCCTTATTTAGCTGAATGCAATGTGGCGTGGAATTCATGTTATCATGGTTTCTTGAATCGTTATGTGTAACAGGGCTTCACTTTATGAACTAGCTAGCCCAGTGATTTCAATTTCACAAATCTCAGTTTGATATGCATTAGGACCTCCAATTGACGCAGTTTTTTAAATCTCTGGGACACCAATCTACATTGTAAAATTATTTTACTCTCGGTGTGCACCAAATTGAGCTGGGTCCATTTGATTCCTAACTATTAATCATTTACTGTAGCATGAGACCCCATGGAACCCTCTAAGACCAAAGGGGGTCCCCAGACCCCATATTCAGAACCAGTTGCCTAGCCAAACAACTAATCATCCTAAGGAGATGAACATAATACTGATAAGGTAACTGATATGACCTGATAAAATAATAGGTTAGCCAATGGAATACAACCACCCTAAGGACTACTACTGTATCTGTACCAAGTAGACCTATCTACTAGACCTATCTACTGCTCATATAAACAGAGCTGCTACCTTTAAAAGCATTTAGGCTTTTTTGTATATTATTGAAATCATTTAGAGAAAATCTTTTGCCCCGCAGTGACCGCAAAATATTGCTGCCATTTGTTTAAAAAAGCTTTATACCCTGTAGATAAATATGCGAAGTTGTGCCCTGTAGGCCAGCTGTATGCAATCAATGCTGGACTGCGCTTAATGTGACACTGCAGATATGATTGCACCCAAGGCAGCCTGCACAGATTTGTCTACTGTAGTGTATATACAGCATAACGACGCAATGTGACATAGCTCTGTTGCTGTACCCCCTCCAACTTTATATACCGGTACTTTCCCCATTTTCAACAGTTTGTATTATATTTTGACACTTGCTTTGGCAATGTAAACGTAAGTCTTCTCATGACATTAAAGCTCCTTTGAATTGAATTGATGTGTCATGCATTCTGATCATTCTGGAGAGCATTGTTTTAATCCCTCGCTTTTTTCTATTCCTCATGCTGTACAGTGCCTTTTCCAACCTCAAAGGAAACCCCTCTTAAAATGTTTCAAGGCTATAACCAACTTATATTGTGTACTATGAATACAACCTGTACAGTACAGCATATAGCACATGTCGTTAGTAACCATAAATACTAAAGGCCTAGAATGACCTCTCCCACTGCTGTGAACGCAGTGCCCTCCTACCTCCCATATGGAAAAAAAAGTAGAAGAAACATATATGTTGTCCTGTTGCCTCCAATAGTAAGTATTTACATTTTTTATGTATGTCATTTACATGTATGTCATGTAAAGTACATACTAGATTTTATATGTGAACTCTTGAAAGTGGCACCTTTCATACAATCCTCATATAAGACAATAAAGTGAATCATGTATGAATCAAGTAAACAATATGTATGTGATCTATGAGGTAAGTACATGGCAAACTGTATTTTCCTTACATGTTCCATACAATGTTTGTAGTTTTAAATTATATGAGATATATCCTTTCCATATATAAAAGAAATACCATTATAGTATGTATTTTATAGTTTGTAACCATTTAATTTACAAGAAAAGTATGCTTCTTTTATATGATTTTTATAACATTGTTATATGTCAGCCAATACATTATACCTTATAGTTATAAAAAAAACATATGTTTTATCTATGACTATATATAAGTTTTTATATGAAGTGTATGATAGGTATAAAAAACATATGCGCTATAGACCCCTGGGAGATGGTTGCTGAGATAGAGCACCACACCTACTATACCATCAACTCCCAATTCTTCCCGCATCACTTGCCGCACCCAAGCTGTGCTACTCATACGCTGAGTTGCCAGTGCCCAGGATCGAACCCACAAACTTGTGGTCTTAAGGCGAGAGCTCTACCGACTGAGCTACCCAGACACATCTTGACATATGTGAAGTGTTTGATATGCTCTCTTTATGTTTTTTGTTTTTTTTAGAAGATTCTTATAAGTTACCATAGCAGTATAAAATAAAATGCATTGGGAGGTACATGGGGGGACAATGGTGGTGACACTGGCTGGGGGGGCACTGGCAGGGGGGGCACTGGTTGGGGGGGCACTGGGGGCTTGTGTCACACTGCAGGGGGGACACTGGCTGGGGAGGACACTGGGGGCTTGTGTCACACTGGGGGGACACTGGCTGGGGAGGACACTGGCTGGGGGGGGGGGGGGGGGGGCATCACACTGGGGGGACACTGGCTGGGGGGCACTGGGTGGGGGGTGTCACACTGGGGGGTCACTGGCTGGGGAGGACACTGGCTGGGGGGGGCACTGGGTGGGGGGATCTTAAATAATGTAGGAGTCATAAAATGTAAAAGGGAATACAACTCATTATTTTGTCATCTCATGTTATTTCATTGTAAGATTAGGTTTTGTTTAATTTGGATGTCTCTGTGACATACATGGCCTGTATTGTATGGTTTCTATACAATATCCTATCAGATTTTGGTTTCACTGATGTTTGCCCAACTCTACAAGTTTGACAACACACAATTACTAAGGATTTTGTATGTGGATTTACTGCAGTAATTATTTATAAGTTCATATGTATTTCAATTTATACTAATTTACTAATAATATTGTATGTGGATTTACCGTCACATAGGTCTTATAAGTTACAAAATTATATAGGTTTCACTTTACAAAAACTTACTATGGCTCTTATATGTGCTTTGACTGTTATATATAGTTCCTATAAATGACAAAATTATATAAGTTTCACTTAACAAAAACTTACTATGGCTCTTATATGTGCTTTGACTGTTTTATATAGTTCCTATAAATGACAAAATTATATAAGTTTCACTTTACAAAAACGTATTATGGCTCTTATATGTGCTTTGACTGTTTTATATAGTTCCTATAAATGACAAAATTATATAAGTTTCACTTTACAAAAAAATACTATGGCTCTTATATGTGCTTTGACTGTTTTATATAGTTCCTATAAATGACAAAATTATATAAGTTTCACTTTACAAAAAAATACTATGGATCTTATATGTGCTTTGACTGTTTTATATAGTTCATATAAATGACAAAATTATATAAGTTTCACTTTACAAAAAAATACTATGGATCTTATATCTGCTTTGACTGTCATATATATTAACTACAAGTTTCATGTAAAACATATACAAATTTAGTAAATTTTTTTCCATATGGGCTGTCCAATATTGCCAAATAAAACATATCTGCGCCACACACACGCTGACAGATTGATTTATGGAAGAGGAAGTTATAGTGACAACGTGTTGATTCTGGCAGTAGACATCTTTCGTTAAGACAAATAATGACTCATGGATGTTTTGGTGGAGATAAATTAAACATTATTCAGTCATACAGCATGGAAGAGCTATCAACTACAATTATGCCTCAGAATATTGATGAGAGAGAGAGAGAGTGTGTGTGTGTGTGTGTGTGTGTGTGTGTGTGTGTGTGTGTGTGTGTGTGTGTGTGTGTGTGTGTGTGTGTGTGTGTGTGTTATTTAAAGAACATAATTGCCTTTGAAATAGACCCACTGACCACCACGGTAATTTGCTATAATCACATGTTGAAGGGTCATCTCTGGGGAAGTGCAGCCATTACTGATGCTGTTCCAGGAAAGACATTCTCGTTTGAACAGGTTATAAATATCCTACGTTTTTAGAAACTGTAGCACTGTTTCATTGCTGCTTCTCCAACACCTTTCTCTCCCTTGCATATATTTCAGTACATCTCTGCCTATCAGTAAATGTAAATTAAATCTAATTCCTTGCCAACCTATGTGTAGTGATAACTACAGCATACACACATTCTACAAACAATTTACAATTCCTTACTGCTGTATACAGTATTTTAATAGATTCCACAGTGATTCACCCACTAAATCCAGTAAATGATTTATCTTCCAAAAGGTTTCAATAACTTTGTCATTGTTTTTCTCACTGGTTATATTTTGAGTAAATCATTGAAATGTTTCTATATTATTGCTTCAGTGAAATGCACTAAACTCTGAGACAAACGTATTGCATATATGCAAATACAGTATCTGCCAGTTCTGCTTCAACGCTATAACCTACACTATAAGATCATATCGTCGCTGTTGAGTGGAAACCTTGTATGTCACAAGCTCTTGTTAACACTTTTAATTTTATATTTATAAAACCCACAGACAGATTTAAACACTTTCATTAATGCCCTACTTCGTCATACTACAGTGGCACACAAAACAAAAGCTAAAATGAAAAGTAAACCCTAAATAACTTAACATGGAGAATAGATACAAGGTTTCTAACTGACAGCAAGGATATCAAAGTTAGGTTGAATGTGCTGATCTGAGAGCAGCTTGTCTCTTGGGTGAATGTGGTGTTACAGTAAGTGAGTATTTAACTGATCTCAGATCAGTGTGACTGTTCTTAGAAGCTACACTGTCCTTTAGGCCCTCTTCCCTGCAATTATTTTAGCAGTAAATCCAGTAAATGGGTTCCCCTCTAAAAGGTTTTGATATTGATTAACTGCCCAGCCATCCTGCTGTAAATTGCGCTGCAGTTACAGTAGTTAGCGGGAATTCTCCAACACCTCTTTTACTATCGCTGCAAGCAAAGATCTCAGACTACGCTCCAGACATCAATTCAACAGTAAAAGAAAAGTGGATTCTCTGCTAAAAGGTTTTTTAACAGAGATTAACAGCCGCGTGTCAACTTTGCTTCACTAGTCTACATTGTAAACATCAACGTTAATGTGATTCCTCATAACCAAAGTTTGTGACTAGTTTAATTTCGAACATGCCCATCGATAGCATTACAATATGCCTTGTTACATACACTGAACCCACAGTGTAAAATCCTGATTCCTGAGTGTTAATTTAACTCGATCTGTGTACAAATGTACAGTTAAGGCTATGCACACTCTGGAATGGAGTAGCAACTCTAAAACATGAAAGAATAGAGCCCCGAAGTCTGACGTCACTTTCAGTAGAGGGCGCCAGTACACAGGTTCATGTATTTTTGAGTGGTGCAACCACTCCAAGGAACAGCTTTGTCCGTGTTCACCTATGTATGTGACGTTCACCTATGTATTCACCTATGTATGTATGAGCAACATATAATGAGTACCAGTATAGGGGCGCTGTTGCCTGCTAATATGAGAAAGAGAGAGAGGAGGAGGGGGGAGAGAGAGGGGAGTTGCACCACTCGGTTCACACAGGTATGATTTTTATATTTGCATTGAAATCACCATAGGGTGATTTTAGGTCGCTTCATATAAGAACTGTGTTTGAAAGATAAAACGATCATCCCGGCCTTTCTGTCAGGGGGTGGCTGTGCGTTGTTAATATATTTGATACAGCCAGTTTCTGGAGAAAATGGAATTACTTTGGCCGCAAAAGCCTTGAAACTACATATGAAAGCAATGTCGCTGCTAATATACGTCACGCCCAGCTGTCAACACATTGCGTTCCTGAGATTCCTCGTTGACGTAAGCTCAGCTGGCAGTGACTCGACTCGTACTAACCACGAAACATTAAATATCAATAAATTATTTATTTTATTTTTATTAATTAACATGTCAGTTTCTGTTGTGTGACGGGCAGCTGCAACCACCGCCTACCCGGAAATGTAGTCTCTGGGTTATTTGACACCGGACTTCGGTGCTCTATGAATGAAATTAATGAATGAAATATAGCTTAGTTGTCCAGCTGTTCAACTGAAAACCATCCATAATAACTCAGTTAGAGTCAGAGATGGTCTGTTGGTAAAGGTATGGCATGGTCAGTTGGTGGGGGACATGTACAGTACAATGGCTAGCTGTGTGGAATGAGAGGGTGTGCGTGTGTGTGTGTGTGTGTGTGTGTGTGTGTGTGTGTGTGTGTGTGTGTGTGTGTGTGTGTGTAGCCTGGCTAATAAGCCAGACTCAAATCACACGCCGGCAGGCTTTTTTTTTTTGCCAACTGCTGATTCGGTCTGGTTTATTAGCCAGGGTAGTGTGTGTGTGTGTGTGTGTGTGTGTGTGTGTGTGTGTGTGTCGGGGGGGGGGGGGGGGGGGGTTGATGACTGCAAGTCCCAAATGGCATATGGCATTTTATTGGCACTTAAGTAAAATCATCAAGTTGTGTTTGCTTTCCAGCAAACACAACTTCTTAGTTAAACTCTATACTTTGCTGATTGAGTCAAGTGATGATAGGACCCCCTCCTTTTCTCCCTCGACAATTTTCGGCAAATAGGTTGGTGTAGAGTCTACACTCTACACCAACCTATTTGCCGAAAATTGTCGTTCTACAAGTTCATAACGCGTCGCAGTGCAACGTGTTGTGAGCTTGTAGATCTACTATTCTTGCCGGAGGTTTGCCCCAATATAGGGACACTAGGCTGCATGTGTTTAAAAAAATAAATAAAAAAGATTGTGCAAATTCCCTGTAGCATACACTCTCCGACTAAAATCAACACACTGTCTGTGACATGATCCATGCACTGGCATGTAATAAAAATAAAACATGTCTAGGACTACAAAGGGACGGGACAATGTAGATAGAGAATTCAGACACAGCAGCTGTTACATGGAGTGTGGTCTGACAACAGTGTTTCTGCCTCCAATAGCCCAAACGCTTTGGTCAGTTCCTAGAACCAACACTGTTTGTCTGTCTGTCTGTCTGTCTGTCTGTCTGTCTGTCTGTCTGTCTGTCTGTCTGTCTGTCTGTCTGTCTGTCTGTCTGATCAGTGGTCAGAAGTGCCGTCCCTGCTTGCCTTAAAAAGGATTTAATAGGCTGGGATTGGGTTGGGTTAGGTCCTGGCATGGTTCTCATGCCCAGTCTGAAAACAATGTTCTTTATGAGAAGTGAGTCATGTCTCACAAAAGACCGATACAGACAGAAAGAAAGAAAGAAAGAAAGAAAGAAAGAAAGAAAGAAAGAAAGAAAGAAAGAAAGAAAGAAAGAAAGAAAGAAAGAAAGAAATTGAAAATTGCAAGGTGTTTGCATGATGTTTTTGAGTATTGCCTTAATCAGAGAAGCAGTTGTATTGGAATGGAAAAGCACTAATTGAATCACTGTTACTGTCTACCTATATAGAGTATCTTTGTGTGTGTGTGTGTGAGTGAGTGAGTGAGTGAGTGAGTGAGTGAGTGAGTGAGTGTGTGTGTGTGTGTGTGTGTGTGTGTGTGTGTGTGTGTGTGTGTGTGTGAGTGAGTGTGAGTGAGTGAGTGAGTGAGTGAGTGAGTGAGTGAGTGAGTGAGTGAGTGTGTGTGTGTGTGTGTGTGTGTGTTTCTTCTTCTTTACTTTTGTTTTACATAAGGATTTGAAGGGATCCTGTCAGGTAAATTATTCAGTGAGTAAAAAGGGTTCTTGTAGGAACAGCAACCTTGATGGAAACATCAATTTAGACCATAAAATGCCTTCTAAATCCTAACCTACATTTATTTTTTTTATTTTTTATTTTTCAAGATGTACAAGCTCACATCGTGTCACTTCGTGCTGCGTTGCAAGCTTGTACATCTGCTATTTATACATTTGGCAGTCCTTGACAAAGAAAAAGGACACGTATTGCCGGCTTGCAGGTCTTAATGGGTTAAACAGAGGTGAGTCTGGTCAACCACATAATATTGCAGTACAGTATTTCACACACTTCAGAAGGCTTAACATTGCATCAATACCCAAAACTGTAACTGTATTGGTACTTAACTGAAAATAGCCATGCCAACATCTCAAAACAGCCTCTTCCTGATGTGGTGCTAAAGTTCACGTCGTTTGGGCCGGTTATTGGTTGGACTTTTGCCCACGCGTTTGAGTTGGAGAGTATACCTTCAATTATGGTGTAATGCACTTACAATTTATTACTTTTTCCTCTTTCATCAGTCTATCCATTCAGTCCTCTGTCATCTGTCTATCGTTTTACTAATTAGAATCAGCTAAAATCTAGAGCACACTTTTCCAAAGAAGAAATGTACACGCACACGCACGCACGCACGCACGCACCACCCACCCCACACACAAGGCTCCAGTTAGTGGGAAAAGTATCACATCCAAAGCAATAACACAAACATGGCAACCCAAATCTACAGAGAGAGAGGTTGGCACAGGACCTGGTGATCCATTCATCAGTCTCATGTTGCCCTGTGACTCTACAATGACGGTTTAGCCATCCATCGAGTGTCTGCATGTGTGCCTAAGTGTGTGTGTGTGTGTGTGTGTGTGTGTGTGCACACACACACATGCGTGACAATCTAGTCTGAGCACATTTGCCAGTCTGTCAGACAGCCAGAAAAGCTGCATAATCTATCAGGACAGAAGTGGACACTACTCAGAGAGAAAGAAGTGTATGTGTGCACAATACATGCGTCACGGTGCAGCTGGTGTGGTGAAGGGAGATTTGTAGTGTGCATGTGCACATGATGCATGTCTGTGAACACGCACAAGATATTATTATATTGGCAGGGCAAGATGAGGTAAATGTTGATCATAATGTATGAACACAAATTCCAAGACAAAGAAATCAGGGGACCATCAAGTTACTTACTACCACATCAAGCGTTGTGATTGAAACTCAGTTGTGTGCCAGGACTCAGATTTGATGCACATTTTTACTTTAGACAATCCAGGGACAGGACCAGTTCAGTCTACGAGCACAACCAAGAATGAATTGTCCGCAGACTCCCCACCGAGACTAACCGTCAGAAAAATATATCACAAAATGTAGTGGCATAAATGTAGTGGTGTCTTCCAACATAATGTGACACCAACACGTGCACTGAACTAATCACTGAAAAAATCATTAAAGAATGTTCATTGCTACACTTAAAATAAGTGTGAACCATAGTCACAATTGTCTCCACCAGGCTGAAGGCACCCTGTTCCGTCTGTCTGTCTGTCTGTCTGTCTGTCCGTCTGGAAGCATTAATCTCCATTCTCCAGCACCGTTGGCCTGATCGACATGACACTGCGCACACACACTCCCTGGATGCCAGAGCAGAACCTCTGCCCCAAATGTTTCACATGGGCCTGTTAGAGTGCCACCAGGAGGTAGATGTTTGCAAAACATTATTATTTTATTAATATATTACTCTTATAGTCCAAACTGTCCAAACATGATGCAAATCAGTACACAGCATCACTATAGTCATTAAACCAAACAGGTCTGTTGGATTTGGCATCTAAACTTAGCATGAGTGGCCTTCCAATCATGGCCTATAACTCTTGAACCATAGGTCATACAATCAACATCTTTTTTCCCCACTGTATTCCTTGGATCATAAGTCATGCCACTTGAACTTGAACATATAGGCCTGTTTTTGCCAGATTACATTTTCTGCCAAAACCCACTTTTTGCTACGACTGATCGGTACACATTAACTCTGGGGTCACGTGAGCAAGATGTATGAGTTAGATTTTGCAGATCCCATTCCAAGTGGTTTCCAAGTAATTGTCAAGGGTTTTAGCTTGGCACAAGCTGGTATAATATTACTCTATCCTTCTTGTTTCCTGCAGGAAACCCAGGAAATGCAGGAAATCTTTTAGAAATTAAACAGAAAGCTGGGTTCATTACGTGAAAGATGACATTATATTTCAGTAGCTCTGCCAAAGGAGGGGGATTAAGACAAATTAAACTTCATCATAATGACTGATCTTAAAGTGAGAGACGTCACGAGACGTGACGAGCCTTTCAGCTGAAGATCAGTTATTTGTCATGATCATATAATGAAATATAAATTAGGCTTTAGAGGCAGAGAGAGAGATCCCAAGGGGTGGACCGGCAGAGCTTGGAAAAGACAGATGGAAGGGGAAAGGCTGGGGGGCGGAGGTTGAAGGGGTTAAAGGGTGAAGGGTGGCGGGGTAGGGTGGAGTGTAGAGGGCTAAAGGATGAAGGGTGGAGGGAGGAGGGGGGAAAGGGTGGAGAGTAGAGGGCTAAAGGATGAAGGGGAGGAGGGGGGAAAGTGTGGCAGGGATAAAGGGTAAAAGGTGAGGTAAATGGGTTATGGCAGTGGTTTTCAACCTTGTTCATGCCAAGGCCCATTATTTATTCAGCCTTTGAGCCACGGACCACCATCTGATGAGATTCAGCCTCTCCGACCTAAAACTAAATCATATTTTGTTGTTGTTGGATAGGATTTTGATGTGGTACCACTGTAGAGAGAACAGGTTGATAAAACATTAAGTAATGCAGATGTTTAACAATAATCTAACTCTTGAGAGCGTACAATGAAACCCGTACGGGTCCATTTGGTTTCATTTTACACTCTCAAGAGTTAAAGAGTATCCATTTGGTCCCCGAACCACTGGTTGAGAACCACTGGGTTAAGGGTTATAGCAGGTAGGGTGGAGAGGGTATGGGGAAATGGGTGTTAAGGGGCTAAAGGGTGGAGGGATAAGGGGTGGATGGGGTAAAGTGTGACAGTTGGAGGGGTAAATTTACAGGTGTAGGTGAAGGGCTAAACTGCTAAAGGGTGGAGGGATAAGGGGTGAGGAACACGGAGACAAGAAAGAAGGGAAGCACACTAGTGTTCATCTTTTTCCATCACTCAGCCAGATGGTGCTGTGGATTCCATGCCATTCCATGGCTTCCCTCTGAGGTGTGCTGTGTGTTTGGGTGTGCAACTGTGTGTCTATGCACGTGCATGTGCACATACTTGTCGAGATTAAAGAAGTGCATATAGTGTTTACACAAACCAGGCCACATTTTTGGAAACATGAAGAGGGTGTGAGGAGAGGACGATATGGACTAGCGCTATCATCATGTGTCTTCGAGTGGGCCCATTCTGTGTGTGTGTGTGTGTGTGTGTGTGTGTGTGTGTGTGTGTGTGTGTGTGTGTGTGTGTGTGTGTGTGTGTGTGTGTGTGTGTGTGTGTGTGTGTGTGTGTGTCTCACCCTGGAGATGGTGAGTGGCATGTTGAAGTCCTTCCCTCCTTGCAGCCTGAAGCCCCAGGGGGCGGGGCCTAAGAGAGCGACACTGTAGTTGCTGCTCATGTTTCTCTTCAATGACGTCAATAACACTCAGCCGGAGCACACTGACGATGTCACTTCCAATGGCAGGAACGCCAATGCTTTGTAAGTCACTGATGCCTCAAGATCTGAGAAAGAATGAAGACAATCCGACGTTAGTGTTGTTGTTTTTCTGTAACACAAATACATAAAGACGATTGAGAATGATTGAGAGATGAAGGTTCAGAGGTACAATACAATAAAAAGTGAGGGTCGAAGAATTTTAAGAACCAAATGCAAAAGAGATCCAACTAAAAAAGATCATGAAAGAAGAAACCTCATAATTAAAGGAAAAAAATGCATCCTTGGCCTACAGGTGAAGAAATGTGGCACTCATCAGTACAATCCAATCCAAATCATTATCATCAACATGAAACTGACAGCATTCTCTTAAAGAGTTAAAGTAAAAAAATAACTTTCACAGCAACAATCAAGAGTATGTCACAGGAAAAGCACAACAGACTTTCACATCTGTACAAGTGCATGCACATCAGTAGGCTACATAGTAAAAATCCTCAATGTATCAATGTGTTACTCTGAGAGTGTGCAAATGTAATATTTGTACACTTTCAGAGTTAAATGAACACTGAGAATTGTACTGCGTACCTTAAGCATCAGACTCTAAGCTTTATACTCGACATCAGTAGGTTTGTAGCATAGCTTCTATTAATTTAATGAGGAAAAGGCTGTACCTCTATAAAAGTTAAATCCCCAAAGAAACAGTGGTCCTTGACAGTCAGGCAGGTAAAACAATCAGTGTAGTCCCAAGTATCCCGTGGACGGTCCCCTTCCCAGAAAACACACATATGTATGTATGTGTGTGAGGATGGATGCCAGGCTCTTTTATACTAGCCAATGACAGAGGGGAGGGACAGGTGGAGGAGGGGAGACAGGAGGGAGGTGAGGCGATGCCTGGGTAGAAAACATGAAAGGAGTGGAGAGGGGAGGAGAGAAAGCGAGACAGGGGAGGGGAATGGAACATGCCGTACCGGAGGGGCGGGAGAGCGCACGAGAGAAGAGGAGAGGATTGGGGGAAGAGAGGGAGATGATAAAAGGGAGGGGTGTGTGGGGGAGGAGAGAGCAGCACTCTGAAACAAGGAGGGGGGAGAGGGAGAGATAGAGAGAGGGACTATGAGGGATTAAGTAAAGAGTGGGAGATCACTGCACATTCAGATACGATTGCAGGGGGAGGGAGAGAATGCAGGGAGATGGGGAGAGAGAGAGAGAGAGAGAGAGAGAGAGAGAGAGAGAGAGAGAGAGAGAGAGAGAGAGAGAGAGAGAGAGAGAGAGAGAGAGAGAGAGAGAGAGACGAGGGTGGGGGGTTTATCTTTCATAAGGATATTTTGGGAACGCAGGCTCAGCGTTGCAGGCAGGCAGAGGGGCAGTTTGATGGAACCAGCCTTAACCCTAAACACAAACGTCCCCCAAAGGCATGGCTTAAAAGGTTTCACAATAGGAATGTTCCACAAACAGTGGCTAGTGGGGGGCATGTTGACAGCACCACTCTCAACTCATTGGTCAACTCACGTCACCACCAGTTTCTTAAAGTCTTAATCACTTTCAGCCTGATGTCCCTATTTTCACCATGTCATTTTATAAAAATAGCAGACGGACGTACTAGCTCAGAATGGAATGGAATGAATGAATTGAGTCCAATGGATCCTTTTGGGTCCATTTTATTTGTGTAGCATGGCAAATGGTGCATTTATATAGCGCCTTATCCAAGGCGCTTTAATAGAGATTGTGCATCACATTCACCCATTCACAAACACATTCCACCATGACAAACCATGCAAGGCACCAACGTGCACATCAGGAGCAAGAGGACACTTTGACATGTACCCCGGGGGAGCCCGAGATCGAACTGAGAACCTTCCGGTTCCCAACCCGGCAACTTTACCCCTGAGCCACTGCCCGTATTCTGCTACTCAGGTATTAGTAATATTGTCCATATTTTCAAATGCTTTTTTATGCCACTTATGATTTGCCTTTGTACTGCATATGAAATTTGCTATACAAGTACTTTTGTCCTGCCCTAATGCTGTTACTGTACAGTCACATGTACTTACACTATTTCTGATTAAAAGTACTTACAAAGAACATCAACTTTTTTCTGCTCCTTCCCCTCTAGTCCATTATGTTATTTGAGCCCAGACAGGACAATATTGACCTAGCCTTTAGCCTGTGGACTGATTTAGCAGCAGCTCAATACAACACTCTCCTCCCATCCCTTCCCTTCCCCTGGTCATCACTACAAACACACATGCACATAATATAAGTTACCCTGGCCAACACATAGCTGAGCACAGTGCTCACCAAGACTGATATAGCATCCCAATGAGCCCTCAATCAAAAGAGGATTTCTCTTAATAAAACAACAAACGCAGAGGGAGGAGAACGAGTGGGACTCAGAGGGAGTTGAGACAGAGAAGGAAAAAGAGAGATGGGGGAGGTACTATAACATTTGACCTTTATGTGAAGAGTCCAACTGAACGCTCAGTGCATAATCAAGATGTCTGTGTGCGATTAGATTAGATCCATTTAACTTCCTGCACACTTAACAACAAATATAACCATGATGAATATGGAAAGTATATGGAAGGAAGGCTACATGTACAAGATGCTCTTCATTAACCTTCTAGTGACATTGTGTCTAATATATAGTTTGTTCTGGACAACAGCCAACTTTAACAATAGCAGAGACAGCAGTGAAAACTCCAGGAGAGTTAGGGAGGGAAAGGTCATTAACCACTTTTCTGGTCCGACAATAGAACTATAGCTAGCTAATAAATTAAATTATATAAAGGGACTGGATGTTTATCTGAAGGGAATATCTATCTATATAGATATAAAAATAATGAAGGCCCTTTCACACAGAATGTGACAACGGCACCACCATGCTGTGAAACCATACAGCAATGCATTATCAATGGCTTGGGGGCATGAAACAATGGTGTAAATGTACTAGCCAATAGAAACGAGGCAACCAGCCAGGCATGGAAGGGAAAATAGAGCTGATCATAATGGAAAACTCAGACTTTATTGTGTTTTATCCTTGATTGTTTTAAACAAAGCAATCAAAATAAAATAAACTAAGCACAGGAAAAACTGATTTTGTGTGGGTCTGAGTAATGGATGTATTAAAAAAGTTTAAATTCCTTGAATTGTTTAGGTTTTAAAAGGTTTGCGTTCATTTATAAGGGGGAAAGCTCTATGTTGGAAACATGCCTATTTGGGTTTACACCCAAGCTTGGTAGATATAGCTTGTAGTCAATGTGTACTGTGTTGATAAACATATCTGATGTATGTGTTCCCCCTCAATAGCTCTACAGATCTTTCTTAATCTATCTATAAATGCACCACATCTCCGTACTGTACGTCTGTCTGTACGTGTGCATGGCTGTAATGCACATAACTCGAGAACCGTTCGCCCCACCGACTTCAAATTCAGGTGCAGTGCCCGGTGTCGAGTCGGTTGGACCCACGGTTACCATAATAAATATATTGCTCATTTTATATTCAATAAATATATATTCCATTCATGAGTTGTCCTGACTGAACTCCTGAGTTTGAATGGACGGGTACCAGTCAAAAGGGAGACATCCAAGAGGAAGGACGGGTTTGAGGTCAGATGTAGAGTTGCTGGCTGGCTCCATATATGCAGATCTAGGTGATCATCAAGTCTTCTCCATGTATGGCTATCCAGGGTTTAATGAGGTCAGTGTCATGATCTTCATATATGGAGACGGCCATATATGGAGCGTGTCACGAGGTGTGACGAACTGACGGCCATATATGGAGCGTGTCACAGGGTGTGACGGACGGACGGACTGACAGGTTTTAGCGTGACTCACAGTTTTTGCAGGTTTTCATAGTAATCTCCGACCTACTGTCGCAATAAGTGTCTCATGACGTCACTGACCGATTCTTATTTTTTCTCTCCTACAGAGAACCACACCTCCTACCATCATGGCTGTGAGGTTCAGGCTCCTCAAAGAAGGTTAACTGGGGTCAAAAGGAAGATGTAAGGATAACGGATGCAGGTAAGGAAGCAGAGGAGATTAGACCAGAACACAGCAGGAAGGAGCATGATCTGAATAAGGAATGTGATCAAGAAAACACAAGAAATAATTAAATGGGGGAAAGAAATGCATTACATGGATTTGAAACTCCAATGGTGCACTCAGTGGAACGCAGAGTGCGCAGACCTCTGCCTGAAGGCAAGCCCCAATAATAATACTTGCACTGTGCATTTTTCATCCAAATGTCAGTCAGGCAGGTGGTGAGGGTGTAGCAGTGATGGTTTTGGAGGCTTGGGAGAGCTGTGCGTAATGTGCATAGCAGTGAAACCAGAGGCCGTGATGTGAAGGATCAGTCCGAGAGAGAGCACGCAGAGGATAAAGAGTAGAGTGCCAAGCACTCAGCCCTGGGGGACACTCCGGTTAACAGGAGTTGTGAATGATAAGCACTTGTTAACTTGTTTATGGAAATGAATTGATGTCTGCCAGAGAGGTACATGTAGATGTCTGTGTGGATGGTGAGACCGGTTTTCTTGGTGAGCCTTTCTCACTGTCCATCCTTGGACTTTAGCTGGTGTAATTTGTAAAAACAGATGTGGTTTGAATGGGTGAAAGTTGGTCCAGGCAGGATATGGGGTATTGTACGTATTAACTAGTTTGTTGGGAGAAACAGTCTGAGTGAAGGAGGAATTCGTAATGGTGTCTGGGGAAAGAAGAATTGATGGACTTCAGCTATAGGAGCTGGAAAGTTATGGTGCATTTCAGCGTCACATGGAAGGTGGAGGTGGGACCGTGGGAGTGTCAATGTTGAATGTGATGGCCAGATGGTCGGAGGGGAGCTGCAGGGAGGTCAGTGCTGGATAGGTGAGAGATGGTGGTGCTGGTGGAACAGACCAGGTCTAGGGTGTGGCCTTTATTGTATGTGTGTGGGGTGAAAATCAGATGCTGTTGTGAGTGTTGTCCTTGATCAGCCGGTGAAACTCTCCTGGGCAATGTCAGGATGGACCCCATTTATCATTTTTTGTGTTCAACAAGTGAGAGGTTACAGATGTAGAACTGTGCAAGAATGTCTCACCCCAGTGCATTTTCCAGCAGCGGCATCTTCTGCGGCATCTTTCACTACCTCTCTCTCTCTCTCTGTCGAATTGTGATACATACCGGTAGTTGAAATAGTGTATACAGTATGTGCATAGTGAACATACTTTGAAGTGCCACTTGGATAGATTATAGAAGGGGATCAAGTGGGGGAACTTGGAAAGCTGGATATATTTGCTCTCTCCCTCTGCATCCCTCTGTATTGTGGGTAGCCTTTATAGCCGCTATATTTCCGGGTAGGCGGAGTTGTTGCCCGTTATCACAAATGCACACAACGTGCAGTGGCCGGTGTCGAGTCGGTCGAACCCACGGTTGTCCAGAACCGCCCCAAAAAGTCCTCTTCTCGGGTCTGGACAGGGCCCCTGCCCAGGGTCCATATATGGAGCTGGCCTGTTCTGACATTCTGACATCTGCATAGACTCCATATTTGGGCATGCCTGACTAACTTCATATATGGGAATAAAATAACACATAATATCTGGGTGGGGCATGCATTTACAACTTGCATCGTTCCAAGTAGGCCAGTGCCCAACGGGTAGATCAAATACGAAGTGATTCTCCCCGCTAACTCTTTCAACGCCAGGGGGCGGTAGATGCTTATAGGTAGCCGGTGTCAGCTGAATTTGTAACATGAGCAACGAAGAGGAGGCCTTGTTGGTTTGGCTGAAAGTGTAACTACTCAAGCCCCCTGCTCTGCGGAGGCCCAACAAGGCAGACTAGCAATGCGATCAGTGTTTTGATTAGCGGGAGGTTGAATTAATGTTATATTAGGCGCTGATCAGGCCTATTTCATCTCATTATGAGCTATAATGTCAATAAAGACGCCATGCATGCGTGCACGGCTGCACGCACATGCACCCAGGGATTTTGGCTGGTTCTTACGTGGACGCTATAGCGATTGCTAGCAACAAAACAAAAAAATGCTAAAAGAAATTAACGATTAACCCCATTTAATCAAATCTCGTTCTCACAGCATGGCTACCTGGACAAAGGTAGATTTATCTCATTATCTCGAAATATACAAACACGAGGAATAGCGCCCTCTAGGGATATTGACGCCAGACTTCGGTGCTCTATATAACATTTGGAAAGGAGCCAGCTAAGGTGGTTCGGGCATCGGGTTAGGACTCCCGAGCGTCTCCCTAGGGAGGTCCTCGATGCACGTCCCGCTGGAAGCAGACCCCCGGGCAGACCAAGGATTAGTTGGAGGGTTTATATCTCCAAAATCTGCCAGGAACGCCTCGGGATGGATGGATGGATATTAACAATAATGCATGTCTTTGCTGTCACCTCACAGCTAGAAGTGCCTCACAGCTAGTGTCGGTACTCCCCGTGTAGGAACCCTCACAAAAACATACCGTAATCCTGGTCTCTAAACTGCCTCCCCCTGGCTAGCCGGGGTGCCTGATGGAGGGGAAAGTAACTGGTCGGAATAACGTGTTCCTGCCACGCGCTACGTCCAGCCGGGCAAACTCTCCCGTCAGGTGAAAAGAAGCAGCTTGGACTCCTCATGCATAGAAGGAAGCATGAGGTCAGTCCGCTGCCCCCCCAGGTTGGCAGAGGAAGTGTAGTGCCCAGGATTACATTAGATAATTGACACTGGGTGAAAAAATTGTTCTTAACTTTCAGTTAAGGGTTAAGAGTGAGACCCAAAGTTCCATGGACCTAAAGTACAGTGGGTTGTGTTGCAGTACAGTAGTGATTTATTTGAATAATTATACAGTACAGACATTAAATTGTCAGTATGATTACAGACAAGCATTGGAACAGAAGGAACAAAGGAGATGAAGAGAACAGAATGGGGTAATCATGTTAAATAATAACAATGGAGAGTGCACAGGACAAAGCTTCAGAGTCAGACACCATGCCAGTCAAACCCCCTTTGTTCTGTCCAAGGGTCATTTCCACTCACCATATGCTCACGTCTCTACATGCTTGAAGACCGGGGTTTAACAGCCCCAGCCCCCCACCCAAACATAATATACGTGTGTGCGCGCACACACACACACACACACACACACACACACACACACACACACACGCCCCACCCCCTAATCGTGTGATAATCTCGCTCTCTAAGTGACATTTAATGCATCACCCACGTGAACAAAAGAGGACACCCCAACCCCCTATTCATCCATCCATCCATCCCGCGCGCACACACACACACACACACACACACACACACACACACACACACACACACACACACACACACACACACACACACACACACACACACACACACACACACACACACACACACACACACACACACACACACACACACACACACACACACACACACACACACACACACACACACACACACACACAATGTTGCAATAAGGAAGTGGTGTACAGTTTTGGTCCAATGAGATCGTTTTTTACTCAACGCGAACAGCAGTGATTCGGTCGGTGTAGGCATACCTACCGGATCTTCTTTCTACACAAATTAGTCAAAACAAGACAAAGTTGACATTTCTTATTAAAAATAAAACGCATGAGTTTTCCTGATGTCATAAACTGTCAGAATCATCTTTTGTAGCGTTGGTTTATGTGCTAAAAGAGTGACTTTGAGAGCTGTTTCCCCGTTACAATGGAAGTCAATGGACCCTATTGTTTTTTCTTAAATTGCTAACAAACACAACGGAGCGAAATAACTCATGGAATGGAATAGTTTCCCCATAATAAGGTAAGAAAACAACCAAAACCTCTCAAAAAGTGGTCTTACACTTTAATGACTGTTGATAGGGTGGAATGAATTTAGTCCCTTGTTTGTGCCGAATCTGGGTTGTATCTTGGTGTAGTAGCGTATTTTGTGGACCAGACCCATTGCAAGATGCTGTACTCAGTACTCTGTACAGCAATGGCAGGCAATGATGAAGAACTGGGAAGTCTGGCGTGGCATTGTGAATTCCATGATCTCAACCGTGGTCGAAAAATGATGATGATTATGGAGCTGCTGAATGAGCATGCGTTCTCTGCAAAATTTCCCGACATAAATAAAGGTTTAAAGTTCTCTAACACAATTAATATCATTTTCTGGTAACAAAGCAGGATGCTTTAACATGAACAAAGATAGATGAAATTAAACCACAGACTTCAAAGAGCTCAGCTGAACCATTTGCTTAATGGGAAATAGAAAGTGGTATATTGTAGGTAGTTTTGTCTTCCTTGCTTCGATTGTTTGCATGGTTTGTATCAGAGAACTTTTATAAACAACTCAAAAGATATGCTGAGCAGACACACAAACAAGAACATAACAGAGGCAGGCTCACGCACAATGGCAAACAAATGCATGTACACCCCACACACATGAACTCTTGCATCCTGACACAGGTTCAACATAATAGTATGCATGCGCGCGCACACGCACACACACACACACACACACACACACACACACACACACACACACACACACACACACACACACACACACACACACACACACACACACACACACACACACACACACACACACACACACTTCATCCGATCAGTCTGACCCCTCCATACTGACATAAACCCGGCTAATCCTATTCATCCATTGCCTGCAAATACTTTACATTACTCTATAAAAGGTCAATCACCTCTCTTTTCCTTACTTCATTCAGTCATTCAGTAAAACTGCCAATACATTGCTTCCTGTTGAGGGAGGTAAATCCGCCTGTTAATCCACGGCTGGTAGCATTTCTTTGTTAATTTCACCTTGATAAAATGTGTGTAGACAAACTTAAACCTTACACATTACTATATTGACACAGGCTGTGGAAATACTGACAGTGTCTCTGGGGACACGACAGGAGGTGAGGCTCCAAGCAAATCCCTGAGCCCAGCTGGGTCTACTGTAGCTCCTATCTGAGCTCAGTCCTGTTTATAACTGCTCTTTGTCACACTGGAAACTATTCGGGCCATTAGCACACAGACAGAGCTAGACAGACAGACAGAGTCACTGATAGGCTGATAGGCCAGGCCTTAATGAAAGGGGATTGTCCATTTTAAGGATGATAAACTGAGTGAAATCTGGCTGCAGCTGTCCATCCCACACAAACTACAAAGATACCACTCACGCACACATGTATGCACGAACACACACAATACTGTATATAAAACAGATAGCTCCTTGCTTAATGTTTGGGTCGGTCTGGGTCAACTGAAGGGAGGCTGCACAATGCGTGATGTTAAAATAATCAAGAACCACTATCCCAGCGTTGATAAAGCCCTATAGGCCTACTGTGTGTATGTATATGTATATGTATATATATATATATATATATATATATATATATATATATATATATACACACATACACACACACACACACACACACACACACACACACACACACACACACACACAGTATATATAAAATATGTACTGTAAATCCCATCTTTAGAACGTTCAGATTGGACCCATGAAAAGTAACAAATGAGTGTTTTTATGCGACAGATTGATGGACAGTACTTTGAAAACAGATACGGCTCATTCCAAGTCATTCTTGGCATAGCATCAAAACGTGGGCTTTAAATAATTATGCATGTGTACTGTGTACTGTATTTATCCAATTTCCTAGCAGTTGGCCATCAAACTGCTGTTTTGAAGCATATGACCCACAATGCACAACAATAAACACAGTCAAAACAATGAACACACAATCGAACCACTGAGTGGACTGGAGTATCTTTAAACAAAGCTACGCTTCCTTACCCTCTGGTAAAAGACAGCTGTACTGCGTTGACTGCACAATACGAGATCTAAACAGAGAGAGCAAGAATGAGAGAGAGGTAGACAGAGAAGATAGGGCTGCAACAGATAAACATATAAACAGGGGAATTAAGAGTCATGCAAGTAGAACGGTAAGAGATGATGGAGAGAAAAGTGAACCTCTGTGAATGGATGTGTTTGGTCACTTGTTTGCACTCACTTGCGTGTGTGTGTGTGTGTGTGTGTGTGTGTGTGTGTGTGTGTGTGTGTGTGTGTGTGTGTGTGTGTGTGTGTGTGTGTGTGTACATCAGCTAACACAGGACATAATAGTTGTCTGAACCTTCCCTAAAACACCTGGGACAATGCGACTCGTCTCCCTCCTGGCCCCCAAACTGTGGAACAAACTCCCCCTATTGCAGTCATAACTGCAGACTCACTCCCAATTTTCCACCGTTATAATTAGAACACTGACACTCAACTCTTCAGACTGCACCTCAAGCACTCACTCTCCATATACCCTTCCTGACAACATCTTCCTGATAATAGCGATGCTAGGTTTTTGGATTACTTGATCCCAGTTTCTTGAGGCACAACACTGAATTGCTGCATCCTGTGTATGTGACTGATTACCTTGTTTGTTTATTGTAAGTTGCTCTGGATAAGAGCGTCTGCTACATACACATGCATTGCATTCACTGCCATTATGTTAGAGACCAGGAACAGTGGTATAGCATAAGTCTCAAGGGGAGATCAAAGCATCTGCCCCATTCACTTGGCCTACTGAGCATGACCAACCATCAATACAGCGCGCGCGCGCGCGCACACACACACACACACACACACACACACACACACACACACACACACACAGCCTTAATTCTTTCTCTTGATGTCTTTTTATATAACAAAGTGCAGCCATAAATCCTTTGAAACCAACCCAGAGCATGCATATATATCCATCTATATCTACCACTATCCCTGTAGCCTACTATCCGCACTTACAAGTTACATCTCTCGTTTTTTATCTTTGATGCAGAGAGAAGCACTTTTTTGTAAGTGTTTTTTATATGTGCTATACAATTTAATACAAATACATTATTACAAATCTTATGTCTATATAATGTATCATGTAAGACTGAGACGTCAATTTAAGGCTTTCAATAATCGAGGACACATCAAAGGTCATTTTAACCTGTCTTCTTCGCTGTAAACTACATGAAAGACGCGCACGAAATTAGCTGGAGATAGTACCTACCGTTATGGGATAGCGCAGTCCGGTTGTCTTCCGTTCCTTTAGCTGGATGGAGGTGTTGTAGAAACGATGTTCTCCTCTCGACTCGTCGGTATCCCAAACCAGTCAGAGCCGTTATTTGACATCCACCTCCTCCTCCAGCCTAGATTCACCCGAGAGGCAGGAGGCTGAGGCAAAGGGGGCGAGGCGAGGTCCCCAACATGTTGTGAAAGCGGCAGGGTCTGTGTGCGTGTGCGTGTGTGTGTGTGTGTGTGTGTGTGTGTCGCTTACAACATATGGCGCGGCGGAATTCATTTAAATCAGTTGCACTTTAATCGAAATTATACGGTTAGTTATTGTTATGCATGTATAGGCTGCGCCATGGCAGTTTATAACAAACGAGGAGGGTATGGACTGAATTTGGAGATACTATTGTTAAATAGTTAGTTTGTCTTAGGCTACTCTTAGCCCCATTAGCCATAGCCTCACATAACTTATCTTCTACAGACGTTCGCTTTGTCAGGCATGCATGTGCATTGTGCAAGCATGTAGGCCTACACTTGAATCTCCGCATGTGCCTTGATTGCAAATCTGCAAATGATACGGGATAGGTCTACTTCAGTCTATAAACGCTCATGTGACATGTCCTTGTTTCCTTGATACACATTGAACATACCTGCGCGCGCACACAAACACACACACACACACACACACACACCCACGCACTCACACGCACAATTAGGTAATTAGACTGACAGTGCAGTCGAGCTCAGTCAGAATTGTAAAGTTGGTTAACTGATTCACTATTAGTGTCCTGTGTTGAATAGGGACACAGAGTGTGAAAATTTAATAATTAATAGATAGATTTTGTGCTGTGCTGAAAAAGTGAATGAATGAAAGCTGACTAAAAGGGTACTACGTCTCTCTCTAGTGGCCACAGTGAGTAATTACATTTAAACTTAGGCTACATGATGGTTTAAGTCTACAAAACATCAGAAGCTATGGGATGATTTTTGTGATGGTGGTGTCAGAATTATATAGCTTTAAGATTTACATATTTAATTAGCTCTGTTCCTACCAGAGCTAATATTAAATTTATTCTTACTACTGTGTAACTTGAACTCAAGACTACACCGAATCTCTTCTCCAGAAATAGCCAATATACACGCTTGCAAAGTGTCCTAAATCTGCTATTGTATATAGGCCTATGCTATTGAGATTGTAGATCTGTAGTGAAAATGACAGATCTACAAACTCACAATGGGGGCCGCATATATAGACTCGTAGATGAGTGACTTAGATGTTTAATAAAAAAAGAATCGATCAATAAAAGATGCCTAGAGGTAAAAAGCTTTAAGTAAAAATAAAAAATAAATAGCTGATCTACAAGTAGAGGCGGTGTCGACGTGTCCTTGAGCAAGACACTGAACCCCTAATTGCTCCCGATGTGTCACTTTTAGCGTTTTATTGCTTTTAATTTCTTCTCTTACTTCTTTACCGTTTCTAATAAAGTTGTGATGTTGCAGTGTTGTTGAGCAGCCTGCACCGCTCAGTTCACATGGGTGTGATTCTTCTTATTGCTTGGTCCCGGCAGCTATATTTATTATTAATAGTATGTGTGTAATATTAGGTGTGTACATTTACTTTGATTTTACAATACAAATTGGTGTCTCGGAAATAGAAATGCCATTAAATGGGGGTCCGTAGCCTAATAATGCTGGGGGTCCTTGGAATTAAAATTGTTGAAAATCACTGCTAGAGCCGCAAAAATCTTCTCATATGGGGGTCCCTGGCTTATGGGGGGTCCGCGGGATAATTAGTGTCAATTTGGGGGTCCTTGACATGAAAAAGTTTGGGAACCACTGTTAGGTCTAGATACAGTCAGTGTATTTCATAGTGTGGGCATGCAAGCTTAGCTCGCACTTGCAAGTTCATCACTTTCAGCCTCCTTGCGTGTACATGTCATCATGTCATGCAGAATTGAGCTATAATCCCTGTTACCATCCAGCAACAGATGGTGTCACATCAATACCTCTTATTTGACTAATCCCCACATGTCTGGATGTCACACCATCCACAACAACTGTCCAGCAGCTGTCTGCCTGATGCAGTGATTAAAGTATCTATTTATATTTTCTCATAAAGTTTAGCCAACTAAGTTTAGCCTGGGCGGTGGTGGCTCAGGGGTAGAGTGGCAGGATGGCACCCGTGAGGTTGCCAGCTCGAACCTGGGCTCCCCCAGAGTTAGTGGTGAAGTGTCCTTGAGCAAGACACTGTACCCCTAATTGCTGCTGATGTGCTGGTTGGTGCCGCCATCAGGGTATGAAGTATAAATGCACCATTTACTCAGTTTTACACCTTGCAGTGTGACATGGAATTGGACTGTGTACTGTATTAGCTATTTTCAGCAAAAGCTTTCCCCACAATAACAGAGAAACAGAGAAGATACTAGAGCCCTGTGGAACATAAGGAGAGAATGGCCAGATGATATTTATTCGTTTAACAATGCACTCCTGGCCAATATTAATTGCCGCTTGCATATACAGTATATAATAGTTGCAGATGTCTGAGGTCTACTCTAGAAAATGAGCAAACACATTCCATTAGTACATGTGTAACTTTGTTCCACAGGATGGCGATCTAACATGAGCACCATATGCACCATCAGCATGTGAAATATAGTCCTATACATTATCTCCCTTTATCTATCTATTTATTTGCCCAAAGTACAGTACATTAACCTTCCTCCCGACCCATCCTGGTGCAGGTAACCAGTTGGCCAGCTACAACCTGTCCCCATTTCAGTCACTGAGGAATACTGGAAACTTCACCATGTCATTCAATTAAAGTCTTGAGTCCATTTCAGCTATGCAGAGATGTCCACAGATAAGGGTCATCAGCATACATTGACCCCAGCAGGTCAAAGCACACGCCTCTGTGGTCTAGCAGAAAGTCCATCTGACCCAGCAGGTCAAGACACATCAGTTCTACAAGGTGCAACCAAATGTACCAGTCGTCAGTGGTCTCATGACCACCCAGCACCTCCAGCCACACCGAGCCAAAAATGTCCAGAGATTCTGGCCAATCTTCTAGAAGATCATCCATTTGCTCCATAATTTCCATTTGGCTTAGTGTGTAGACACTCCGGTACAATGAAGACAAGCATTCCATCCTCTCGCTGTGTCTGCTTTATTTCTACCCCTCTAAACAGCCTACTATCATTCTACAGTACAGTAGTAGTAGTAGTAGTAGCAGTAGTAGCAGCAGCAGTAATAGTAAAGCTTAATGTTGCGTCGAGTGCATCCTATCTGACCGTATAGTCGGTTCTGTGCCAGTGTCAGAATCGGCTTAGTGAGGCCATCTGTCAGCTTACAGGACTTCGCCCCCCCCCCCCTTCTGTCTTTTCCACAGGTGCAGCCAAGCAGGTTATCCATCTGTAAGCAACGTTGGGCATGCAACTATAGCTTACTACACTAAAATGTGTAGTAAGTTACTTGACTTATTTCCAATACTATAGTTGTCTCCACCAGGCCGAAGGCATGGGGAGAGAGTATGTTTTGCACTCCATCCGTCCGTCCGTGTGTCCGTCCGTCTGTGTGTCCGTCCGTCCGTCTGTGAACAGCTAATCTCCGGCACTGTTAACTCGGTCGATGCCACATTTTGCACACGCACTCCCTGGATGCCAACATGAACCTTTGCCCCAAATTTTCCAGAACGGCCTGTTATAGCGCCACTAGGAGGCAGACTATGGAAAAACACAATTTTTGATATTACTCCTCCAGATTCTGTCCAAAAATCCCGCAACTCGTTATACACTATCTTCTCTATAGTCATGTGCTCAAGACGGATCCGTCCGATATTTCATATTCCATCCTAATTGGCTAACATTGGCTTTCAAAGTTTGCAGGATTGGCCCTTTTGAAACAAAAAGCCTCAAATCATGAACGCAGCGTGCAATTTACGTGAATCCTTTTCCTACTAGGCTGAGGAATATATCCCACCCATTTCACATTGGCCTGTTATAGCGCCACCAGGAGGCCACAACCTGACCTGGCCTGGTGGAGACCTGTGCCCTATAGGGCACCTATAACTGTGTAGCCTGTAACTGTTTAGCCAGCTCCTTTTAGAACTGAATCCACTTTACTGGAACAATAATTAACCTCAAAGAGAAGTTACCAAACTACCCACATTGCAGCCACTCTGATGCTATCAGTATATGTGTATATATTTTTTTTTATATACTAAAATCAACATTTAGTTTTTAATGCTGAGATGAGATGTGGCCTATATAATCACCCCCCCCCCCCCCCAAAAAAAAAAACCCCGGCTAAGAGTGTTTCAGCACCATAGACAGCACCTTTATTTCGCATAGGCATATTTTCCAATCCAAAATATTCAGTCATCTACTTTAAATTCCGTCAATAATAATAATAATAATAAAATTATAATACAATAACAGTAATCAGTGAAGGAAAGCAAAGATTTCCAACAAAACTAATTACATCACATGCACACCAATAGTACACCAATAGTTTTTGGAGCTGAGAAATCCACAATAAAGTAACTGAATTCTATTTCCCTTAACAAATAGTCACTGACAGAGAATGAACGCTCCCCAGACATGTTGGTCATTGGCAACGCTACGTAGTCAAATTTCACGCTTCCAAAAAAGTGTTTGATTTAAAAATGTCCTTAACATTCCCTTGAAGATAGTTTTTTGTTAATCTTTAATACATTTGAAGTGGACCACTTCCTTGGCAATGTCATCTTGTCTTTTATTAATTTCTTTATTTTACAGATTAGTTTTGGCTTTTTCTGCCTTTATTGATAGTTTACAGTAGATAGACAGAGAGAGAGACAGGGAGTGACACGCAAGGTGGTCGGGATCAGGACTCGAACATGCTAGTCTAGGTGCCCGGACCACTAGGCAGGCCAGCGGTCCAGGCATCCTGTAAGTCATTTGAGTAGTATCTGGTCAATTAGCTGATATGCCTGATATATCCTGTCTTCTGCTACAAGTCTGTCGACAATTATACATCTGTGAGTGATGTATATAAGCCCACAGCAGCTGAGAGGTCTGCTCAAGTGCTACTTCATGTACAGTAGATGCATACCTGTGTGCATGCGCGCGTGTGTCCACCAGAGGGTACTGAATATCTGAACAGTGTCCAATCTTCCACACTTCATCATACAATACATTTTAGATTTCAATGCCAATTCAGGTCCTCTCAGCTCCTTTTGTGTATGGTGGCTATACATTGCCTCACAACTTTAATGGAATGTCTTTTTAATTTATGCAAGGATTTTCCTAAAATTCTCATCATCCATGCATGTCATAATCTCAAAACCTTCTCCCAACACTGAGAGGATGAAAAAGTTGTCTATAGTTAACTGAATAAAAAAGGGGAAAAAATGATCATTTGGGGACAAAACTACCAATTTTCAGATTTCCAGCTATAGTTCAAGAAAGGAAGAAATGTATGTTTAACTGGAATCCTAGAACAAGGTTAAAAAACACTGAGCATGCTTATGAGCAGGTTTATGAATATAAACATGAAATATAATTGGAAATCAATAAATAACAGTCATCTGTGAGTAAAAATGACAGCAAATGAACAATACAAATAGGAGAACATTTTCATCCAGTATATGCTATGCACTATAGGGTGGAGAATGTAGCGGCTTATCATTGATTAAGATGTATTAACCAGAGTGGTTACATTTCTACACTCCTCAGAGTTAAGAGATTGAGATTTTTACAGTGTATATGTTCTGATTTACATAAAACTAATTGGAAAGTTTTTGAGCAATAGTTTAACGTGAGTAACACCTCACCTGTGTTATCCACATGAATCATGGTGCGCCTAATTCTGGCCATATCAAAATAGGCAAGCATTTGATTAAAGTAGCGAATATGGGTTGAAAATGGACGAACATTTGGCAAAAATAGGTGAACCGTCTGCAAAGCAAGTTCACAACTTGTGTTGTGAGATCAGCTCCAGCTGAGCTGGACTGACAGAGCAAGCTGTTCTTCCAGAGGAGGCTTGGTCATTTAATAAGTGCAGGATGCTGCAGATGTGTTAGATGTGTATACACTAGCAGAGCTGGCTCTGTAGTCTTTCCTAAACTGGACAGTGTGGGGGTGGTGGCAGAGGGGAAAACAAGAAAGAAGCTTCCAAACCCCTCCCACACCCTCCAGAAGGAGAAAGTGTGGTGTGTTTGCTCTTGGACTATTTGAGGGTTAGTCTGTTTACTCTGTTATGGTTATTTTTGCTCTGCTGCTCTGACGTCCAATTTTATGGCAATACTGTACATACACGGTACTTTATACTGTAGTCCAATTGCAGTGGGCCCGGCAAGTTGTTGTAAGTACCACCTGTACCACCTGCCACCTGGTGTCTGGTACTCCTTTCTTAGCCCCAGTGCTATACCTGCTGACCCGTACTATTTTCTTCTTTGGCCACCTTTAGTTGATCTCCTTTGTCTGTACCAGTCCTTTGTCTGTACCAGTCCTTTGTCTGTACCAGTCCTTGTCTCATACTTTACTGCTGCAACTGCCAATGACAATTTAATTTCCCCCGCAGGATCAATAAAGGTCTCTATCTTGCTAGCTACTTTTTGCTATATATAGGGCTTCAGGGATTCAAGTAAAACATGAATCCAGTCACTTGTCCCCTGTCTCCAGGTTGTCCACGGTCTCCGGTATAGTCTCCAGATTGGTCAGACTGCCATCGGACGTGGGACTGATGACAATGATGCGTGGAACGCTCTCTTGGTCAGAAGCTTGACTTCTTCCGAACATCAGCGAGTCAGCAGAGCCACTCGCATGCTTGCCCCCTATGCCAAGCAGCTCACCGCTGGCACCACCTCTCAATGCTTCATCTGACATCCCATTGGTCAAACTCTGGCTCCGCCTCCCACTCAGAACCATCAGGGGAACGGTGGCCATGGTGACAGAGCCAGAGACCAGCTCATGCTCATAGACGTTTGCAGACTCCCCCAAGTTGGATGGATACTGGTAGTGTTTAACACACACACACACACACACACACACACACACACACACACACACACACACGCACACACACGCACACACACACACACACACACACACACACACACACACACACACACACACACACACACACACACACACACACACACACACACACACACACACAGGTAATGAATAATGTTGGTATTGGCCTAGCTGCAACAACAATCTGTAACATTTCAATATACTTTTGAGTGGTGCAACCACTCCCTTACGGAGCTATGTGTGTGGGTGGCTGGTTGGTTGCGTCTGAGCACGAAAACAGCATGGTTGTTTTTCACCACACACACAAACACACGCACATATTAACTGTATATATGGCATTTCAGGTGTGCCAGTGCAGTACAGTAACAGTACAGTAGAGGGTAGCTATTTCCGCTGCTGCACGACACTGTCTCGTCTTTCTGCATGACAAAGTAGTGGGGCATTCATTTATGAACAAAAACATACAAAGACGAAATATGGACAATGATAGATATATACAACGATATGAGCTTCCCCAATGTCCCCATGTTCTGTTCTCACCTTGTCCACCGTGTGAGTCTTAGTCTTCTGCTCCAGCTGTTTCTTATAGAGTCTGTCTTTAATGGACTGATGACTGTAGGATGTCACGTTTCTAAAGGAGTCACCTGACTTCATTTCCAGAGAATCAATCTCCACATCCTCAAACACCTGGAGAAGAGGAGAGGAAAACATAATAGATAATTACTTTGACACTTGCTGTCGCATACTGAAAATAGAGACTCACAATGCACCAGATCGACTATTTCTGCTGTGCCACTATATGTCATACGATGTAATGAAGCTAGTCTTTGTCTTCACCGTGTCAGAAGAGGGGTTGGAGGAAGCAGCTACAAACTGAGTCTTGGACACCACAGACTGTCTGCTGATGATGGAGTCTCTGTAGGAGGACTCACTGATGGACGAGGAGACGCGCTCAGCTCGACGAGTCGGTGCCAAAAACCACAGACAAGGAACCTTCTCCGCCAAGGTGGTTCTGAGCAGAGTGGAGAAGTCCAGAAACAATGCACAATGTCGGTTATTTCTTAAAATATCGTTTGATGTTATGTTCTGTTCCTCTACATTGTGAATGGTTAGATTTGAAAGTGAACTGGTCCGAGGCCTGGTAGAGAAGTAAATAAAGAACTGGTCTGAGGCCTGGTAGAGAAGTAAATAAACTGGTCCGAGGCTTGGTAGAGAAGTAAATAAACTGGTCTGAGGCCTGGTAGAGAAGTAAATAAAGAACTGGTCTGAGGCCTGGTAGAGAAGTAAATAAAGAACTGGTCCGAGGCCTGGTAGAGAAGTAAATAAAGAACTGGTCTGAGGCCTGGTAGAGAAGTAAATAAACTGGTCCGAGGCTTGGTAGAGAAGTAAATAAAGAACTGGTCTGAGGCCTGGTAGAGAAGTAAATAAAGAACTGGTCTGAGACCTGGTAGAGAAGTAAATAAAGAACTGGTCTGAGACCTGGTAGAGAAGTAAATAAACTGGTCTGAGGCCTGGTAGAGAAGTAAATAAACTGGTCCGAGGCCTGGTAGAGAAGTAAATAAACTGGTCTGAGGCCTGGTAGAGAAGTAAATAAACTGGTCTGAGGCCTGGTAGAGAAGTAAATAAAGAACTGGTCTGAGGCCTGGTAGAGAAGTAAATAAAGAACTGGTCTGAGGCCTGGTAGAGAAGTAAATAAACTGGTCTGAGGCCTGGTAGAGAAGTAAATAAACTGGTCCGAGGCCTGGTAGAGAAGTAAATAAACTGGTCTGAGGCCTGGTAGAGAAGTAAATAAACTGGTCCGAGGCCTGGTAGAGAAGTAAATAAACTGGTCTGAGGCCTGGTAGAGAAGTAAATAAACTGGTCTGAGGCCTGGTAGAGAAGTAAATAAAGAACTGGTCTGAGGCCTGGTAGAGAAGTAAATAAAGAACTGGTCTGAGGCCTGGTAGAGAAGTAAATAAAGAACTGGTCTGAGGCCTGGTAGAGAAGTAAATAAACTGGTCCGAGGCCTGGTAGAGAAGTAAATAAACTGGTCTGAGGCCTGGTAGAGAAGTAAATAAACTGGTCCGAGGCCTGGTAGAGAAGTAAATAAAGAACTGGTCTGAGGCCTGGTAGAGAAGTAAATAAAGAACTGGTCTGAGACCTGGTAGAGAAGTAAATAAAGAACTGGTCTGAGACCTGGTAGAGAAGTAAATAAACTGGTCTGAGGCCTGGTAGAGAAGTAAATAAACTGGTCCGAGGCCTGGTAGAGAAGTAAATAAACTGGTCTGAGGCCTGGTAGAGAAGTAAATAAACTGGTCTGAGGCCTGGTAGAGAAGTAAATAAACTGGTCTGAGGCCTGGTAGAGAAGTAAATAAACTGGTCCGAGGCCTGGTAGAGAAGTAAATAAAGAGGGATCATCTGTCCAAGAAAATGGGGATGAAAGGAATGTTTCCATTATGTCCCCCTCTCTGTAGTTACCTTCAAACCAAACCATCACTTCAAACATATCAACATATACAGGTATCAACATGCCAATTCACCTGTATTTGTCGTGTATTATACAGTAGATAAACGGGTTGTAGATGGCGGAGGCCTTTGCTATGACAGCAGGAACAGCCTTGGAGTACGGTGACAGGACGTTGGCATGCCTGAATCAAACAAAACATAATCCAACCTGATGCACATGTCCAAAAGCAGCGAAGAAAAGTGCCCAACAACAAACAATGACTGTCTGTTGTCTGTCTGTCTCTCTGTCCCTCTGTCTTTCTTTCTCTTGAATACATGCAATTATTACTGTAGGCTACACTGTAAAATGTACAGTGTTAATCGTTTTTGGGATTTCACAGTGTAGTCTCATATGGAGCGTGGCGATTCCAAAGTTTTAGAACAAAGACTTCAGTATTTCACATTTTGCAGCACAATTAAGGGGCATACTAGGTGGATTAACCCCACAACGGGGTGTACATTCACATGTGATTGTGTGCATGCAGTGTGTGTAAACGCTCATGCATGTGTACAGTATGTGTGTGTGTGTGTGTGTGTGTGTGTGTGTGTGTGTGTGTGTGTGTGTGTGTGTGTGTGTGTGTGTGTACTGTATGTAGGCCTACTGTATGTACTGTATGTGGCTACCTTCCCCCATAAATGGCACAAGGTTATATAACTACAGTCCATTCTTTGTTCTCAGAAGAATTTAAGACAAAACATGTGGTGGAAGAAATGTTTCAAAAGGTTGGATTAGCTAAGCTCAAAGAAAGGGAAGTCTGTACCATTTATTGTATTCCATCCATTCAATATTTTGTCCATATCCACTTGAACCCTATTCTCGGGCTAACGATCTGCACAAACAGGCAAAGAGTCAAAGTGTTGAGAGGGGAAAAAGGAGCAGACCTTGTACAGAGCCCTGGAGGACAACTACTGTATATATTCTGACCATATTCACACGATGGTCATTTTATTCTTCTCCAACCCCAGTGGAGTGTGAGGTTATTTATTAATCATATGAACCCTAGGATCCCTAGTCTGAGAAAGTCATATTTAGGCAAACATTTCACATGAATAGGGTTTCCCAACTGAAACCCATTATCCCATTTAGACTTGAGGTGGATTCTAAAAACGCCTTCTAAATCGTATCAATTTCCTGAACAACTTCACATTTCTATTAAAAAATTATAATAATAATGTTGCTAATATAATTATACAACATCTTAAATGACACAGATGCTGTCCTGGATCGAAAGGAACAAAGACGTACAACAGGTCAAAATGGGATATGCATGTACCAGGAGGGGCGAGCTACAACCTGACCAGGGCCCCCCAGTGCTCTATAGTTAGTTCCTGCGAGAGTATACTTTATCCCTCTACACCAAATCTCCCTTCCCTGAAAATAGCAGAGCTTGTAGATCTGCTATTTTCGCTGCATGTCCGCCGCTGAATAGGGACACATGGAACCATATAAAGTTTCATGCATTTAACCCATTTTGGAGCGGGAACCCCTTTTGGTGTTTTAAACATTATGTTATAATTTAGCTATTGAAAAATAGCAGATCTACAAGCTCATAGCGCGCCACCGAGTGGCACGCTACGAGCTTGTAGATCTGCTATTTCTCAAATCTTTCAGAAAATTGTCATGATTTAGAAAACGTTTTTTTAAATTTCGACGTCAGGCCTGAATGGGTTAAGTGGTTAGCTGTTGCTGTCTATCTGAGCACATTATGACTTGTCTTGTGCCATTTACCCTGCCCAGGAAATGAGCGTCACACAGGCATATGGAGACCAGGAGAGGACATAAACCACGATGACCACGAAGGCAATCTTAGCCAACTTCCACTCAGTCCTGATGTTCTTCTGCCTCATCAGCGTAGATTTCCTCACCTGGGTCCCCAGTAGTTCCACATCCCTGCAGCAGAAACACGTTAAGTCTTATTATTATTATGATATTGGACAGATAAGAAAGGTAATTGAGACAGTTTACGAATACAGAACTGGGTGTAGCCATTCTTGTGCGTGCACAGGCGTGCGTGCTTGTGTGTGCGTGTGTGCGTGTGTGCGTGTTGCGTGTGTGTACAGTACATCCAAGTCTGCATCTGGATAAGAACATGAACAGTGGTGTAAAGTAACTAAATACATATACTCAAGTACTGTACTTAAGTATGATTTTGGTACTCTTACCCTACTTGAGTATGTCAATTTTTCAATACTAGATATATACAGTATATAATACTGGATAGATTATTATTACAAAACATACATGAACCACTTAGGTCCTATTTTATACTACTGTATTTGTTCCACCACTGGTTCTGAAGCAACCGGCTTCAGAGATGTATATTTGTGGTATTACACATGAAGCACATCATAGTGAACACAGCCTGGCGGGTAACACGCTTTTAGGTCATATCTGCTGTAGTCTCTCCAGACTGACTCACGTCAATAGCTAACCTCGGCAAATTCTAAGGAAACTAGAAAAAGTGCCCTTCTAGGCCAGGAGGATAGGAATGTTGGACATTGCAGCTTGCCTTCATCTGGTGGTTGGATAGCAGGGCAACAAAAATAAATAATACAACATGTAACAGTATATTAATAATGCTTAGTAATGTTATAAAGTTATAGCTAAAAACAGGAATTGGCCTTTGTTGAGGAAGCCATTGGTAATTATTCAGTATTGTATGAAAAACGACATCATGAGACTTGACACTCAATAATTCAGATAAGTTTGGTCACGATTAATGACTTTAGAGAAAAATATAAACAAGCTAAATCTAAAAATAAAGCTAGTAACCAAAAAGAGGTCTGTTTATGTGTGATATGGCAGATAGATATGGCAGTAGCTGACAATGTAATGATGAAGATACCTTAAAAAAGAAAAAAGAAAACTCATCACATCACTGATATGGCCAGCTTAGCTTGAGAAAAGGAAAGGGGTCAACTTGTTCACATTTGCTCAAAACATTGACAGCTGCATATCATGACATCGTTATTGCTATCGTTGATAGCGATAACTCCTCCCTCCTAACCTCAGGAAAGAAAACCAGGGGGGGATTTACAGTATTGTTATCACTTTTTCTAACATGGCATTAACTGGTTTCAGGCATGTTATGAGGCATTAATAAGTTATAGTGGAACAATGTTGGCCCTAACTTACCTCAACCACACCACACCACACCACACGTGCACTGGCCATGTAAGGAGCGTGTCTTGAGTGTACAGGGTTTGATGAGGTCAGACCAACATAACATATGGAATGTCAGAACAGGTCAGCTCCATACAGTATATGGAGATCTAAGGGTGGCAGTGGGGGCAGTGTCTTAAGTACATGGTCTGATGACGGCCCAGGTAGGGCCAGGCCTTAAATTACGGGCCTGTTGAGAACGCTAGTTTTCGCCGGCTGCCGGGCGTGCCTGCACGAATAACTTTGGGGCAGGCCCGTCTAGAGTTTAAATAGACAGGTATCAGTCAAAAGGGAGACATCAAAGAGGAAGGATGGATGGGGAAGGATCAACATAATTATGCATGTTTCAAACATGCATATGTATATTGATATATATCCATATACTAATATTGATGACATCAGGGATCTCCATACACCTTAGAATATATATATATAATAGAGACGGCACCGGATTTCTCCTCTCCTCTATACATTAAGTTGCTCAAAAGCGCATGAGGCGATTTCACTCCTCCTTCCGGGTAGGAACAGAGTGCATTCTGGGATGGATTGGGCCAAATTGTGAACGCACTGGCCGTTGACTATCATTGCACGTGTTCACGTATGAAACAGCGTTCACGTGTCATCATGAATGTGCACTATGATAGTCAACGGACCAGCATTGGCCCCAAGCTGCAATGCCAAAGTCGGCCACTATGTCCATTTTGCCTCAGGGTTTCCTCCGGCTGCCATCTCTATTAATACATACTTTAAGCCATACACGGGCTTAATTGCGACAGCAGGTCGCATTTACTATGACATCAGGGAACTCCCTGATGATGTCCCGTGATGTCACGAGACCTGGGCACCATATATGGGGGCTTTCCCCATGTATGGGGATTTTGAGTGATACACTGACTGACGGGAAATGCACGATTCCATAGTTAAGTACCTGCTGGCTTTTCGTATTGCCAGGAACATGAAGAGATAACAGTGGAAGATTACTGCCAGTGGAATGAAGAAAACAAAGCAGCACAGCATCAAGGTGTAGCTCCGATTGGCCAGTGAATATGTGACATAATCCCAGGTACAGGAAGTCATCAGTCCCTCAGGAATATAGGAACCTGGAAAGTAAAGGAAAAAGGTCAAACGATGGCTCATAAAACATGTTTGACCATGCTTGTGTGATGAACAGCTGAATTGCGTTATTGCTGATGGGCAAATTACTGTCAATTAATCCTCTTCACTAGCTTTATGCATGCCCGTGGCCAAAACAGTGGCATTCCGACTCATAACTCTATGATGCAGACTAATAATATCAAAAGAATTTCCCGGTTTATTTGAACTCACTCCAGCCAACGAGGGGTGCTAGACTCCAGGCCAGAGAGTACAGCCAGACCAGTAGGATGGCAATGGTGGTTCTTCGTTTGGAGCTCCAGCGGAGGGCTTTCAGGGGCCTGGTGATGACCAGGTAGCGGTCAATGGAGATGGCCAGCAGGTTTATCATGGAAGTGATGCCAAACAGGGCCCCACAGAATGCATACATCTTACAGCCTGTAACGCAGAGCACACACCAAATCTCATTTACTAGTATACACCAACCTCATTTATGGATCAACATCTTCATTGGATATAGATTTTGAAGAGAAGAGAATTAAGAGAAGAGAATTACCCATCTCGCCGAACACCCACTCCTTATACAGACAGTTGATGAAGAAGACGGGTGACTGAGTGAAAGCCATGAGGAAATCACTCACTGCCAGATTCATTATAAAGTAGTTTGGCAAGTTGCGAAGCTTCTTGTTACTACAACACACACACATACCAACACACACGCATGTGAACAGTCGCACGCACGCACGCACACACACACACACACACACACACACACACACACACACACACACACACACACACACACACACACACACACACACACACACACACACACACACACACACACACACACACACACACACAACACACACACACACACACACACACACACACACACACACACACACACGACAATAAGAGATTATGGGTTAGTTATACACACTATTTATTACATTGACATTTCCATGTGTTTGAAATTTGGTTAGCTTTTAGATCTTTATTACCAGTGAATATTTTCTTTTTACCAATTTGTAGGTCTTTGCCATGATGCCAGAGGGTGTGGCTTAAGCTCACGTTAGCACAAGCACATTGTTCTTTGCACATCAAGTAACTTCCTACTAGATATAGTATAAATTAGATTGCACAGGGAAGCAACTGTGTTTTATTTTTTATCACCGGTGTTTCTTATCACCTGTGTTTGTCTCTCTTTGCTTGTGTGCAGCAGGGACCATATTGTACAATGTACAGAATATTTATATTTATGCTACACTGATACTGTCTGCTGTGTTCACTTTACCTACCCAATCTATATGTATAACCGCTCAGTAGTCACAGGGTGGACAGAAATACAATTGACACCACACATTTAGTAAACATGTACATTAGGTTTGCTTGTGTTCCATTTTTGTTTTGGGGAAGAGGGTCCTATATTGTTTATTATTTGCTCAGCTAGTTTAGTTTGTAAGGTTTTGAAGACTGGTCCGACAGCCCAACCAACATGTGGTTGTGCCCTGAAGCTTCCCTTATTATTCTTTTATTTTTACATCGCCTATACAAAATAACCTGGGACAGCCTTTATTAGTAGCCTACAGTATGTCTTCAGGACATAGCTGTATATGTGTTGTTTTCCTATATATCTCATAATCAAACCCAGCTCCAGCCGCTTTCCTGGAACCCACTACAGTAATGTTCACCACATATGGATGGGTCGATGTGGGTTTTATGGCACACAGAGATTTTTCTTAGAAGCCATGAGCATGTATGTTAATATGCTTTTCTGAGTCAGTGACCACACGCTGAGAACCAATCTAATCTATCAAACCCCCCCCCCCCCACACACACACACACACACACACACACACACACACACACACACACACACACACACACACACACACACACACACACTCATCCTCACTGACCTGATTTCTATCAGATAACATAAACTCCTATACATTAAGCCTGTTGCTCCATCTTCTAATACGAAAATTGGGTCTTTATTATGTTAGATCACTGTCAAATACACATTTTATCTTTAATTGTTTTATTGCTTCTACTAGCTTGATTTTATATGTTATATTTGTAACAGCTGTGGTTAAAGCATGGTGATGCTGGTCAGATTTCTGAATTATGAGTGTTTTAGTCATCCCAGACCATAATATGGTCTGGGATGACTAAAACACTCATAATTCAGATTATATATTTCAGATTATATATTTGTTTTGTTAGACTTGAGTGCAGCATTTTACACTATTGATCATAATATTCTTATCAACAGATTACAGCTGTGGTTTAATATATCTGTCACGGTTTTATAGTGGCTTATATTTCACAAATTGTAGGTTTTTTCAGTTTTTTCAGTTCCTGACCTTCCTACCCTATAACCTCATCACGGTATAATTGTTTTTATTTATTTTTGCTTTTTCTGCCTTTATTGATAGGTTGAAAGTAGACTGACAGGAAATGGGGAGAGAGATGGGGTGAAGACACACAGCAAAGGCCGTCGGGATTGGGAGTCGAACCCGCGGCACGCCTAGGTGCCCAGACGGTTGAGCTAACTGTCCAGGCCACCAAGGTTTAATTTAAGGTAAGACTTATACAGTAGGTAGACAAGTAGGCATGACATCGCCAATTTTATCTTCTAGTGAAGCCTAACAACTATACAATCTGGTCCCATTTAGTTCCCCGTCTAGCAGATATTACAGATGGGATGTCCTTGAATTTAACTTTTGACAAACCTGATTGGCCCAGATCAGTAAACTAATTAATTTTATCCAACAATGTCAACTCAGGTCTGTTGCCAAAAACCTTAGTGTTTTATTGAGTCCCATTAACAATCAGACATACCATTATCATCTCAGGAATACATCCTGAGATCAATTCTGAGTTTTAAAGACATGAATGCACCGCATTGATTTCCTGTGTTTGATAACCAGCCCCAGGTCCAGGCTCTTGATTTCTGGAACCAACTACAGTAATCTCCACATATGGATGGGTAGATGTGGATTATGGGGCAGAGGCTTTTTCTTAGAAGCCATGATAATACAATACTCTGAGTTAGTGAACAGTGAACACACGCTGACAAACATTCTCATCCCCCCCCCCCCCCCCCCCCACACACACACACACACACCTCGCTGACCCAATTTCTATAAATCAGACAACATTGATAGAATACATAAGAGGTAAGAGCTTACAGTGGTGGTCCATATTATAAACACCTGACCCACATTAATGTTCAGAATCTGATCACAAAAGAACACAGTCCGACTTAACTAGAAAGCTACGCTCTGTGGAGCGTAGATTTCCACCAGCGATTGCTTTAAAAACAAGCTTGTAATTTAACTTTCAATTTTCACTAAACTAAATACTAAATACATGAATAATAAATTAACTTTCTTGATTCAGTGTTTGAGCTTGTATTTCTTGTTGGAATGGGCCTATTAACAGGGCATTCCCGGTTATAGGTTGAGGAATAAAACTCCTGGTATGTGCAGCTGTAGTTCACCTTCACCTAACTCCTGGCATGTGCAGCTGTAGGCCTAGTTCACCTTCACCTAACTTCACCTACTGGTTTTTAATTCAAATATGAATGTATTGTATACATTTGCACTATGATTATTTTTGAGGGGCGCTAGCCCCTCCTATACACAGGTTTATAGACAGGTTTGTCTTTAGTTCATGTTTGTTTTGTAAACGCATTGACAATGAAGGGAAAATTTACGTAATAATGTGTCATTTACGTCATATTGTCTCTTTATTGTTAATGGTGTTTAATGTTTGTGTTTGCACCGTTTGTTAATTAGACTTTATTATATTAGCGCCCCTCACTTCACACGGGTATGATTTTTATCATACGAGAAGGCTCCACCGTATTATGGCACAAAATGTTTACGAACAGACAGGCAGACAGACACAGTGGGGTGATAATGACTATAGAAGACAGACTTCTCTACAACCTGTTGGATTTTACTTGAATTAAAATGTGTTTATACGTACTGGGCCATTGTGAACTTACTAAAGATCACAGGTTAATTTGACTGTCTGTTTGATTCGGCTGAGAAAATGTTCTCCCCAAAGAATAGCATGGCCATCTTGGTCTTACGGTATTTCACCACCATTCCACTGGGATGAACTTTCTGAATGTATTTTACGATACTATATATATACTGTATATTGACAGCTTGTACAGTAGATGAGATATTTTATGCACCCACGCACAACTTAGTATGACTCAGGCTGAAGCCTTGGGGGTGTCGTCTCTCAGCACGGAGTGGTTGTCTAGGAATCAGATAACCAGAAGGTTCTTGGCATCCCGCTGAAGCTTATGTAAAACATTGAACACTCAACTGGATGAGCATGAAAATGTCACATTGCCATATTATTTTAGATTCATTTTAGATAAATATAATTAAATAATTGAAAATAAATCTGGAGTAAGAACGTCTACAAAAACTGAAAACTTTGCTGATGCAACATTGCTCTCTCCACATCTATCTTGCATAAACACATGAACATGCAACATTGCTCTCTCTTTCTTGCATAAACACATGCACAACACATATAAACATGCACCATATGCCGCGCACACTCACGCACGCACTCACACGGCATGCACGCACGCGCGCGCGCGCGCGCGCGCACGCACACACGCACACACACACACACACGCACGCACGCACACACACACACACACACACACACACACACACACACACACACACACACACACACACACACACACACACACACACACACACACACACACACACACACACACACACACACACACACACACACACACACACACACACACTCTGACATAATACATTCAATGGCAGTTTGATATACATTCAGTGAAATCAACGCATACACACGTACTCCCACAAATGCATATTGTAATAAACAAAATGCAATCAGTAAAAATCCAAACCCACCTATAGAAGGCGAACATAACCAGGGCATTCCCGGTAATGCCCAGAGTTCCGATGACAAAGACAAAGGAGGCGACAATGTAGTGAACATAGTCTGGCACCTCCACCTTGTGAAAGTAGCTGCTCGGGGTGGACGTCGGCTCCGGCTCCATGCTGCTAGTGGACCACATGGTTCATACAGCCCATCAGAACCGTCAGCTCAGCAGAACGAAGCGGGACCAATATGATGAAGAACCTTTCAAACAGCATCGCAGGATTTGGAACAGTTGAGAAGATGGAAGCCTCTGGTTCTATGGGTGCAAGTTTGGGAGTCATTCCTCTTCGCCCCTGCTTGGCCTCCATGGCACTCTGACAGGTCCAATGCAGTGGAGATCTACAGTAGGCTCCCCTCTTAATAATGTGCAACAATGTCAAGGTCAAGGAATGTCACGGAATCAAAAATGGATCTTTGAAAAAAAACAAAAAACTTTAGATTATTCAGCAGAAATTATCAGTAAAAAACAAACCAACAAATGTGCCAATTAGGAAGGATGAAATGCTATGTCCCTGTCTTTTGTCTTGATGTGAGCTGTAATGTTCACATGGAAGCACCATCAAAGGGTATCTTTGGCAGCTTATAGCCACAGCACAGCAGCGACAGTATGTCAGCTCTGCCCGATCAAGAGGGAGCAAGCTATACATCCATTTCATAACATAACAATGTTCATTTCTCAAAAACAGACGTATCCTGTAGTTTATTAAAACAAAATAAACCTAGGCTGTAATAACCTAAATACTGGCTACATCATAAATATCACGGTGCTGATTATCAGTGAAACTCTACTGTATGTCTCATTCAATATGTTCTCTCATTTTACTGCCCACAGGCGTCCCTGAGAATTCTCAGCGTTCTCTGTGCATGCCATTGCACACGCAGGCTAGCAAATCTTTGTGGCCGTTAAAACAGATGTGTTCATTCATTCAGGGAAAAAAAAGTCTTGCAATTGGTTTCGAATGCTATTCTAAACATTCCTCCAGGTTTATGTTACTTATAAACAGTTAAAAAGTTCAACTGTGTTAAGCAGAGGATAGTGAAAGTTAAGGCAACATAAAAACCAGCTTCAAACTAAATTGCACATATTGTAAAGCCTTCTGCTGCTGAAGACAATAATTATGTCCAGAGACTCAATTTGTGGTCCTAACCAAAACTTCCTCACCAAACCGTGGCTCTGGACTCCAAGGGGCCACTGAGGTGCTGGCTCTCTGCAGGTGCCGTTAGGAGTTAGGTCCATTATTCTCCTCCAGTAGTATGGTTTAAAAATGGTGTTGCACAGGTCTCAAACTGACTCAAGGTTGATTTGATGATACAAGAATCTCCTCCTGTGTGTTAGATCCATGGGCACAAGCGCTCCACTGCAGAGACACTTGTCTCTAAACATCCATTCAGTTTTAGCCTGCAGCCTCTTCACCAGCCACAGCAGCTGTCCAACCAGCTCTGTGTATTAGTGTCTTTGATTTTCTCTCTCTCACTCGCTGAGTCTCTCTGCTCTGTCACTCACTCACTGTCTCTCTGCTCCCTCCCGCTCTGCCTTTATCTCTCCCTCTCTGTCTAAATATCTTCCTCCCTCTCCTCAAACACATCCTGCCCCTTCTGTTCTGTGTCCCAATCCATGTGCATGGAACACAATGCAGCCCGGAGGTCCAAACCCTTTAACTCCCTGTCTCTTATGTAACACACATGATGTTCACCAACATATAGTATCCAGCCATTTTACCCTACATGTTTTCACTCACTCACACACACACACACACACACACACACACACACACACACACACACACACACACACACACACACACACACACACACACACACACACACACACACACACACACACACACACACACACACACACACACACACACACACACACACACACACACACACACACACACACAAATTGAGTTGTGTGTCCATTGCTATATAACGGGGTCACTGATAAGAAAAGATTTTGACAAATCCCCTCTTGAATGTCCTTCTGATGCACTCCCAGCATTTTAAACGCTGTTTCACTCTGGAACGCTGCATTTCACTTTCTTACTTTGTATGGTGCAGGACCGTCATGTTGTCCGAAAGAGGTTACGAGATGAAGGAAGGGGAGGAATGCAGAGATTAGAAAGACTATATCAACTAAGCCCCTACAGCAACCAATAACCGTCATAATCTTTCCATTGTGCATGCATGTGGACGGGCATTTTCTCTGCTTGATATGAGATATTATGATAGTGTGTATGTGTGTGAGTATAATGTGTGTGTCAGTGTGTGCATGCATATTTGAATCTGTGTCTGCCCGTATGCATGTCAGTGTGTGCAAATATGCATGTACTGCATGTGTATGTGTATGCACGTTGTGCTCGTGTATTAAGTCCATTCTATAATACATATCATGTATAGCATCAGCAGATGTTTTCAGGTTGACAGCTGCAGGGCTGTTCTAGCCTTGTTGACCTTTATTAGTACAACATAGAAACAGTGGGTAGATTTACTCCATGGAATTCCATTATTTAGAATTGTTGACACAAAATAGCTTTTTACAAAGTATCTATTTGGCAATAGATTACATTTTTATTTTTGATCAAAATTTAAATCTATCAAAAACAGAAACTAACATAATAATCATAATAATAATAGGCCTAATAATAATAATAATAATAATAATAAACGAAATTACAAAACTCTCCACTAAACAGAGAATGTAAATGGAATAATCTATTGACTGTTGTGATAAGAGATAAGACTGCCCCTGCGGGAAGGCAGGTAGTTCTAAAATAAAGATGGCAGTTTATTGGGGATTGTATCGTACTACAAAAGGGTAAAATCTATATTAAGCACGGCAGCAGGTTTCTTGTCACAATACATCCTGCCACAAGCTTGAGCTACAATGTGGAGATTGACTTGCTCTCATCTTTCTCTAATCCCTGTCAAACTGCCATGTACTGTATAGTATGATAAGCCTCATGAATATAATCAGGTAGTGGGAAAAGAAGAAACGAAATCAATCAAACTTGAGCAGAAAATGGATGCTGAAAGATGTATGGAGGCATGAAAATATATATAGGGATGTGCTCGTTGTTTGCCATTGAATGTATACAGTCCATGGGGAACGATGAGATTTGACCGGGCATGGTAAGCAGATGGAGAAGGATATGAGACAGATATGAGACGAGCATTATTGACAGATTGGTCTAATTAAGAGAGGATTACCACTTCCGCCATTGAGGTAGGAGAGTGGGAGAGGGAGACAGAAATTGTCACCGTCTATGTGACGGTAGTCAATATTCAGATATTCTATTAATGTACAAACATCGTAGTATACATCGGTATTTGTGAATTTTATATGGTGGACCCCAATGCAAACAAGCCATAGGCTTTCTTGGGTTTAAATCCTCGTAGCGGACCTTAATTGAACTGTATTCAATCAATCACATTTATAGAAATGTTGATTTAGGCAGTCAGAATTAGCCTGATTCTACTGTATCTCGTCTTTCCAAATAATTATTATTTCATTTCAAGGGCCCCTATCATGTCACCCCCACTACACCCCCCACTCACTTCACACTTGTGTGAAGTGAGCGGCACCTTTTGTCATGATGATGGTGTATGATGATGAGAACGTCATCAGCCAATCAGACAGACGGACATACACACAATACAGACAGACATACACACAAAGCTGTGCATTTGGAGCAGCTAGCGCCGCTCAAATATAAAATGCAATTGAAAGAACTTTATCACAGACAATAAAATCACTTCATAGAACATTAATAAGTAATTTCATTCATTCACTTCGCCCACCTAGACTTTTCCATCCAGTCTGGATTCCAACTGGCAACCAGCAAGTCACTCACTATCCTGCCTACACCAACAATGTTCATACTATGTAAAATGCCCTTGGGTCTATGGAAAAACATTAGTGTTGTGGAAGGTCTCAATGATGTACAGTAGGGCGATATTAGGTCGTTGTTCCAATTACTATTGATCAGTATTAAGCCTGTTTTACGCACGGCGGTATCACATGTTGAAAATAGAAATAGCCGCATTGTGAGCTTGTAGGTCTTCTATTTTCGACTTGTGATACGTCTTGCGACGGAGTATAAATGAGGCTTTAGGTGCCCAAGCCACCACAGCCCCATAAAGTATATGCTTTAATATGTTTGTTAAGCTCCCGCAGCTATTGGCGTGCGCCGTGCACTGCAGTGAAGCCAGGCTATTGTGTTTTAATGGTCCCATGACCACGGGTACTGTACATCCCCAGGGCTATGGGCCATTCAGTGTTTAGTCAATATTAGCCTATACACAGGGGAAAAAACTGAAATATGACAATATTTATATATAAACTGTTGCTATAGTAAAAGCAGAGACGGACAGAGTGGACAGAGTGGACAGAGTGGACAGAGTGGACAGACAGACAGACAGACAGACAGACAGACAGACAGACAGACAGACAGACAGACTACTATTATTCATGAAAATGTTGCCATTTTCAATGAATGATTATCATCTGAGGTCAAAGTGACAAGGTTTATCTCCCACTCTCTTCAGCCTAATCCATCCATATCGTAGGGGCAACAGTTCCATCAGAGAGTGCCAGACTTCCCTTTCCTAGGTCATGCTCAGAGGACTTCATAATCCCTGAACGTATTCGTCCAGTCAATTTCACGGAGGCCATGAAGTCCATGGACACCGTTGCCCCTTTATTTGGCCTTATGCTCTTCAAAACATAATAAACCCTATAAGCCTATGGCCACAGTGGCATTGATGCTCTACTGTCAACAATGCCCAAGTGTGTCAGCTGATTCCACAGTTTTTTTGTTTGCTTCTTTTCCGTCAATATGTTTTTGTGTGTCTTATTGAGATTCTGAATTCTGAAATATTCTGTATTTATTTATTTAGCTAATAGTTATACATGTGTATAAAATGACTACACCTTCCCTAAAACGATGAAATTCCAGGCCTGTAAAGTAAGTATCATAAATTATGGTAAGTACCATAAATAAAAGCTAAGTAACATATAGGTAAGTAAAGTACCATAAATAATAAGTTATAGTAAGTACCACTGATGAAAAAGTACCATAGATAATAGACCTACAATAGTAAGTAAGGTTACTAAGGTAGATAATAGGTACCATAGTAACTAAATAGTATACCATAGATACTTTAACAGTAGGTCTTTGTTTTGTTTAGTTTTTCTGTAATTATCTTTTAAATTGTGTATGTTTTTTATGTAAATAAAATTCAAATTGCAAGAGCTTTGCCATCTAGCTCAGCTCTCTTTTAATCACAACAGTGCGGTACAGTGACTGCAATACAACTCCTGCTGCTCCAATTCTCTGGTGGATCTTTTTTCTCCCTCCGTCCTCCCCACTTGAACTCCTTCACTGGGGCTAGACCTCATTCCCAACCCAGAGTGAACCATGGCTTCCTCAGCCCAGCTGCTTCACACATGCATGCGAACCAATTCAGTGAGAGCTGGAGGTCACAAGAGAGATGATGCCATCAGGATCACATCATCTACAAAAAGCAGTGATGCAATCCTCAGCCCACTGAAGTGTATACCCTCTCCTCCATGACTGCGTCTTCAGATCTCAGATTTGCCCATGAATATCACGAACAAGAGATGACAATGCACAGCGCCGTCGGAGGCCAATCCCCACATGAAGGAGTCGGACATACTGTCGAGAATCCAGACACAGCTCTCGCTTTGGGAGTACAAGGATTTGATCATGGCCCTCATTTCCCCTCACCCCATACTCCCATAGTACATCCCAAAATATCTTCAGCCTAATACTAAATGATTTACTGGAATCATTCCAGTGGAATATTATGTCATATGTCAATGCCATATTAAACATTACAGTGTTGTTAAAGTTAAAAAACATGCAAGGACAGAAATATGGTTACGTACATGCACACACACTCGCGCATTGATAGCTTGTAGATCTCCGTCAAGTATATGGACACTGGACAGTAGCAAACCATTAACCTATACTGAGTGGTGCTGTTGCTCAGCTACATGTAGCTAAACCTTTGTTTATAATTTTGAGGTGTGACCTATTTAAAGATGGTAGCAGAATATGGTGTTGGAAGACTTTGAGCCATTTGATCTCAGAAGGTCTGAATTTGTCTGAAATGTATTACGATTACGAAAGTGAGAAGAAAACAGGAAATGCAGCAATCTGACATGAATGAGAAATGAGAGTGACACATGTAATGTCCATCTTAAGCCTCTTTAGCGTCCCCTGGGCTCATGTTGACCAGTACATAGAGAATGTAGCTTAGATTGCACGTGGAAAAACCAGGGCAGTATACAGGCTTAGGGATAAATGTAATGAGATTTACTGTAGGCCAAATAGCCCGCCTGCCCCTCTCTTTCTAAAATTAAAGTCACAATTAAATTGATGCATTTTTAAGAGGGATTGGCCTGTTTATGCAGGGGCTTTGTCAGAGTACCCGTTTGTGCCCCTTTTGTGCCCATATATGGACATCTCTGTATCTGTCTGTACCTGTGTTCCTTGTATGCCCATATTGGAGATCCCTGATATCATTAGTATACTATGCCCATAGCCATACCCTGTATATTGGCATGCCCATACATATCGGTTGGATTGGTGGTTCTGGACAACCACATATCAATTTTGCGACAATTTTGTCACTATTCCCCGCAACGTCTAAGAAGTCTAAGTAGAAGACCCGGCCCGATGAAGAGAACGGAGGCAACTCTCTAATAGAAAGCTCTGGTCAGTCCCATATGCACATAATATGTGCATAGCTGTCGGATCTGTGGCTCTGTCTGGACAACCATTATCTCCATACCGTATACTATTACTGTATGGCTATATTATATAATGGGCAGGCATATCAGGTTTCTTTATGGACATGCCTATATGGATGTATCAGGTTTGTTTATGTTTATGTCTGAGTCAGAGTGACGTGGCTATTGGTAAACAAAGTGCCATGTTTTTATTTTCTTGATTGTCACATCTGTCAGCATGCCATAGCAACATTACAATTAATTATGACACCATCAAAATAAAATACTTTTTATATAATACAATTTTCTTTCTCATCAGGGCATTGTAATAATCATTAGACTCATCTGGGAGATAGGTATCCCTAGTCAGAGTTCAGAGTTTGAATTCATGTGTAATTAGGCCTAGGTGCAGGATGTAATTTGCATACCTGTACATACTGTATGAGGGGACCTATTTTCGTCAGTGCTAAACCCCTTATCACTAAACTTTTTGCCGTTTTAATATAAAAAAAAACCATACAATTTGTTCAACTAGCCGATCTACATCAACACTTGAACTTTAAGATTGGATATTTTTCAAAAATCTTTTTCAAAATAGTAAAAAAGAATCACACCCGTGTGAACTGAGTGGTGCAATTGAAAATAGGGCCATTAATCTAATTAACTACTTTATTTTAAAACCAAAAATGCTCTCTCACATATTCATGTACGTGACAGTGCCAGTGATTACCCTCCCCTAGCTGTGCCAATGATTTTCTTTATTTTTTAGTTATTTTTTTTAGTTAAAGTACCGGGTTTACCAGTTGTATTGATTTTATTTCTGTTATTGCCGAGATTGTTTTTATTTGCTCTATTTTCATGTCTTCCTTTAAGCAATGATAAATTGGGTTGTTGTAAATATATGTGTGTATACATATATATTTTTTTAAAGTTATATGGGTAAAAGCAAAAGGGGGGGCAGTGGGGGCAGTGTGTACAGGGTTTGATGAGGTCTGGCCATAATGGAGCGTGTCTTGAGTGTACAGGGTTTAATACGTTTTATACTTCCTTTTCGGACATTGTTGGAGTATTTTCTTTTTTGTTTCAGTTTTGTTTTAATGTGTTTGATTTAAAATAATGTTTGAAATAAACTCATTCATTCATTCCTGCTCTACAGTACAGGACATACCTGTGACAACCCCAGGCAGCATTGCAGTCCATGGTTCAATCCAACACCTCCACTGGCAGCCAGACCAATGCTGCCATGCTGTGTCCCTGAAGAAGACAATGGAGGGACAAATCAAAAACAAACACCAGTGTGTCTCTTCATCTACCCATTTTGTTTCCAAATCGTGTAGCCAATTTACTACACATATTGCCTTCAATGCCTTGTATTATGTAACATACAAAATTGCAAACCTCTAAGGCAATCCATATTAGACTGGTCTCGACCATTGCTGTAACTTAAATGTAGGCTATACCGTCTTAGTCCAAGTATATCCTACTAGATGTTGAACAAAGAAAAAAGATGATATACATACAAGCTCATTTGAGTCAAACACCATCACGTTGTGAGCTTGTAGATCAGCTTTTAAATTAATTATCTGTGAACAACAATGGCGCACAGCCAAGTATACAGTAAATTAGGCATAACCCAACAGAGGTAAAGTCTAAAGAAGGCATTCCTGCTTCTGATTCCTGTGATGTTTAGGTTGTCAGTGAACCTGAAGGCTGAGGAAAGCTAACATAAGGACAAACAAATTAATGTTGAGTTTCATGCCGTTTTGAGATTTGAAGCAGAGATGATTTATCTCTTGACAAATTAACCTTAGAACATTAATTTTTAATCACATAAAAAGATAGTAGGTAGTTATGCAATTGCAGGTTTCAAAAGTTTTAAGTGCAAGCAAAAGTACGGAGTCCACAAAGCAAAAACAATTGTCAAAGGTAAAGTTTAGTTTGACATCAAACAAACACTAAATATAGCAGTACAGTATACATAGACGGACCTTGTGGAGCGAAGAAGAACAATAATCTGAGATGGAGTGACTAGAGGCCATATAATGAGTGACAGGTGAATATACTAAGTGTGGAGTGGCTGGGTCTGATTGGCTGTGGGGAATGGAGCTAGTAGAATCTACTAGATCATCTACTAAGTAGATGATCAGAGGTAATTAGCAAGAGGAGACAGGTGAGGGAAATATATGCTGGGTATGATGATGTTTATTTCCCTTTTCTGTAGCAATAACCAATGTCCCGGTGTCTATATAGAAGTCATTTACATGTGGGACAAAAGATAAACTACAGCTGTCATGTCCATGGTCATGTTTTAATACTCTCCAGTAACCATAATCTGCAATTGATCCCCAAAGATGTTGTGTCTTGCTCAAGCAAAAACATACAGAATGGAAAAGGTTGAAATACAATAATTGAGCATGCTGCATATGTGACAGTATGTGACTGTCTGCAATTGTTCTCTCTGCTCGTCTCAGACGAGGACAAAATTGCAGGTTGAAAAAGCCCTCACCTCTTTGGTAGAATCTGCAGGTGTAGTGATGATGATAGTTTGTTTTCAGTGAGCCACACTGAAAACAAACTATCATTACTACACCTGGGAAAAACTGTCCATTCTAAGCCTTGGGTCAAACACATCGAGGTATCTTTCCAGATAAAATGGCAACTAATGTGATAAAAAAAGGCAACCAAAGAACAAGAGTTTTGTGTAGGATCTCTTCACTGGTCATATAAATTAAAGAATACTTTGAAGACTCAACAGGAGCACTCGTGGTTTCTTCGACTATGGATGAACCTCATGGTACCATAGCACCACAGGCCCTATAAAAACAATAAAGCTCAAGACAGAGAAACCAAACCACAAATATCCAACCCTTGAAGTGACTAGAAAAACCTACAATATGATCTTTGTGTCATTCTCTTTGTGATAACGTGTATCCTCATATTTTCCTTAGAAGTGAGAAGAGGATTATAAACAACATAGAATATTCAACAGAATGAGGAGACCAGCGCCCTGCTGTCTTGATTAGAGGTTCGACAAACTTCGTCCATTACCACCACCTAGTGGTCAAAGTGGTTCAGAGGATATATAATAGGATATATAGGAATATACTGTACCTATTCTTGGGTGAAAGTTCAGATAAAACAGCTGATCTACAAGCTCACAACACATCACGTTGAAAAATAGTAGATCTAACTACTATTTTTGGCAAAGATATTTGGTGTAGTAGAGGGGGAAAAAGGAGTGGGCCTTGTAGACTCTGGGGGACACTTCAGTCAACTCTGAAGTTGTGAATGAGCTCTCTTGCATCCATACATTAACTGGCAGTTTGGCACAATGCTGACAGGTACATAATGTCATAGTATTGTGTAGCCAGAGGATATGAGATCTCTGATTGAGTCTATTACTTTCAAACCAAATTGCTGACATGACAATGCAGCAGACAGTATAAATACCAGTAAGTCTTGGGTGTACAGGGTTTGATGAGGTCAGATCAACATATGGAATATCAGAACAGGTCAGCTCCATGAGATCTAAGGGTGGCAGTGGGGGCAGTGTCTTGTGTACAGGGTTTGATGAGGTCTGGCCATATATGGAGCGTGTCTTGAGTGTACAGGGTTTGATAAGGTCAGATCAACATATGGAATGTCAGAACAGGTCAGCTCCATATATGGAGATCTAAGGGTGGCAGCGGGGGCAGTGTCTTGAGTGTACACTGTACAGGGTTTGATGAGGGCCCAGGTAGGCCCGTACTTAATTTTCGGGCCTGTTGAGAACTCGGGCCTGTTGAGGGCCCGTCTAGAGTTTGAATGGACAGGTATCAGTCAAAAGGAAGACATCGAAGAGGAAGGACGGGTGGGGAAGAATCAACATAGGGAATGTCAGAACAGGTCAGCTCCATATACTGTATGGAGATCTAAGGGTCTGAGGTCAGATGTAGAGTTGCTGGCCGGCTCCATATATGCAGATCTAGGTTATGATCCAGTCTTCTCCATGTATGGCTATCCAGGGTTTGATGAGGTCGATGTCGTGATCTTCATATATGGAGACGGCCATATATGGAGCGTCGACCATACAGTATATGGTGGTGTGATGTGTCACGAGGCGTAACGGACTGACGGCCATATATGGTGACGTGACTGATGGTTCGACGGACGGACAGGTTTTCATAGTAATCTGCGACCTACGGTAGCAAATAATAATAATTACAGAACAAACTGGTGGGCTCTCATTGGAATACCAGTAAGATGTTAAATTATAATTTTTTATATTAAAAACAAAATCTCAATAGAGCAGATTAAGGGATAGATATTTGTTTTTATTTTATAATTTCAAATATCTCTTAATAATTAAAAATGTTCTTTGGGCATTGATAGTACAGTGTCATGTATAGTTTAGTTTTTAAATAAAACTTGTTCAAAAGCGGGACAAAAATGATTGTTAAACATACAGTAATTCTTATGAACAAGACAGGACATTCAAACACATCAGAACCAGAGGCGTTATTTCTGAAATAAAGGGTGGCAAAATCTATTAAAAAAAAGAATAGATCTACAAGCTTGTTGTGAGCTTATGATCTGCAATTGATATGATATTATAGAAAAGAAACTTGAACATTTGTTGTACTACAATGACATCCAAAAGAACGATGCCAGGTTGACAGTGGCCAGTTAATGTATAGCGTGTATTGAGATGCACTCAATGCCGATCTGATTCATCTGCAAAAAGAACTTCAGTGGTGGAGAAAATATGCATCCCTTTTAGAGCGAGGGTATTATTCCAGTTTCCTTAGGCCTGCAAGGACAAAAAACTGACAACTAAAAACACAACTCATAGATATTTTCTATGGTCACTGGTACAGTATGAAACAAAATCTACAACAAACTCAACTCCAAGGCTGACGTATACAATATAGTGCAGTATCACTATATTGAAATCCCTCATTTTGGCCAGTTTACACTGTCAACTCAACACATACGTTTAAAAACACAATGTAGTCTAAGGACTGAATGAAACAAAACATAACATAAAAACATAAATAATAATAATAATAATAATAATAATAATAATAATAACCACAATGGTAATTCGTGGCCCAAAAGCAGATGAAAATATTCTACAAACAAGTTAGTACTAATCGCTCAAGGTCACGTTTAAGAAAAGTAAAATTGCAATTGCTTAAATAATTTGGTATTTCCAGCAACCAAATAATGATGTAAAGTAGAAAAAATAAATAAGATATAACTGAAATCATTCCATGAAAAATAATTCCTTCAAAAGGTCTTCCAATCATCCCTTTTATTCCCACAGCAGTGTTTTCCTCATTTCCCAGAGCGTTTATGCTGAATAGTTTTCCGTTGATTAACTTTGGTCTTCAACACTGCGTGCATTTGTGGAAAATGTTTCATGTGGGTCAAGGTGCTAAAATAGACCTTGTAATTCATGTCTTGGCATCTTAAGAGATGGTTTTAAACTATGTTCTTCACATACTGTAAGAGCAATCATAACAAAGCTGTTCCATTGGTCCCAAGAGATTGACTTCAATTGCTGGTGAAGGGATTCACTCATGCTGAGAAAGGTGTTGACACATATCCGAGGCAAATGTCTAGGTGGAGCAGGTGTTGATATTCTTGCCGTCAGCTGCATCCTCCACCAGAGCAAGGTGGTAGTCAGTGGAGAGAGTGAAGTGAGACACACAACCCAACATGCCTCCCATGTACTGTCTGTTGGTATGCAAGGCAATCTCTTTCATTCCACCTTCAGAGAAACAACACATAATCAAAGAATGCAAACTAGAACGCATAGCATATTGTCGTCGCTATCGGGCGGAAACCTTGTATATCCAAGAACTCTGCTTTTCAGGAAATGGACAAAATAACCTGTGTCATTATTATTTAGTCACATGCTCTTGTTAATATTTTTCATTGGTTAATAAAACCCACAGACTTAAAAGCTTTCAACCTGGTGTCCCTATTTTTGGCATGTCATTAATGGCATGTATTTCTATTTATTTCATTAGTGTGGTTGCCCTCCAGACTATAGTATTTACAAAATGTTTCAAATATAGTGGAAAGAACCACCTAGATTCTAGAAGATGCAATGTGATAGACTGGCTATACTTTTAGGAGACACTGTAATATTACTAAGTATAAAATAGGGCATTCATTTATTTAAAAACAAATATGGAGATATACGGTAAGCAGGGTTCTTGCACCATTTTGAAAGTCAAATATAATACTTTTTAAGACCTTTTTAAGGACCCGTGGGAACCCTGATAAGGTTTCTGCCCAACAGCAAATTATATTCTGTGTACAGTAAAGTATGATCGGTGAAGAAAATGAAAGTTTACGTACCAACATATAATGGCCCATTGATGTTGAGTTGCCTCATTTTGCCAGGTGACCTGCCTGTCTTTGCTCCATAGTCATCCACTGTCAGCTTGCCTGACTGTCCATCCCTGGAGAGATGAGGCATTGCAAGTACTCATCAGCATGATATGATCACAGTTTAACAATTTTAATGTTAACCACCTATTATGGGCACATTTTCCTACTTTTCATCTGCAAGGAAAATTATTGTAGGAGTGTCAGTGCAGAGTTGAACAAGAACATCCCTTTCAGATTTAGACATGTTAGATTTTCCAACAGATTTAGACAGCTTGTATTCCAAAGACAAAAATTTGGAAAAACTACCAGGTGCCCAACAGAGTTAAAGAATATAAAACAATAAACTTAAGATAAGATCTGAGGCTGAGCACTCAAAGACCAGAAGAAGAAGATATAGATCTAAAAGAACTTTACTGTAGCAAATGTTTTGACCGACTGATCTTTATCCGGGCATTTAACTTTTTCTACAATAAAGTCCTTGAGTGCCTTGGATCTCTTTTCAGTTATTTTTTTCTTTCTGTCTTTTTATGGTAGCTTGTAAATCATGTTCAACCCAACCATACAGCATCAACATGATGATTCCTAGTTGGCATGTATGTCAACTCTTTTTCCTGAATGGTACAATAGGGTTTCTCATGGTTGAAGGAGCCATGTGTCCATTCATAATTGAATGATTTTGACACGGACATAAAGTAGACTTTTTAAAATTCTTCCAAAGATTGACTTTAACCCATTGATGCCTGAGGCCAAATCTGGGAACGCCTTCTAGGGCCTGACCTAAGGTTTCTGAAAACCTTCAAATTCTGATGATTTAAAAAAAAAATAGTTATGTTGCTACATGTATAGCAATAGCTGATGAGACACAGAAGAGCACGGCCGGCATCAAGGGTAGAACAACGTATACGTTACACCAGGCGTCAATGGGTTAAGAACTACTCCATTCTAACGAAACACTCTTCTGACAATGGATGTGATAATGTTAATGGGAATTAAATTATGAATGTGACATGTGGCTCTACCCACTACCAACCCTGCCAGAATGAGATAAACTATTACACCGTTCAGAAAGAGGTAGGCATGCATACCTCCTAGGAATGTAAGAATATAATTGTGTTGTCCTACTGGCAGCATGCACAAGAAATGTGATTGGTACAGTGGTTTGTTAGATGAGAGATTCTGTTGCAAGTGGTTGCAGGGTTCAACTAGGCTTATTGTGAGACTACCCTTTAAGCAGGTGATACAGTACAGTATTATTGCTTACCTCACAGCTTTTACTCTGTGCCACCTTCCATCACTAAAGGACCCATTGATGATGATGTTGGCTGCACCACTTCCTAGGTTATAACTAGAAACATGGAGAATATGTAGGATTATTTCAAATGTGTGTATTAAGTATATTTACTATAGTGCTACATTACATAAATGATAGTTATGACAAAAAGGCTGCAAGGGAGCTGTATACTTTCAGTGGGGAAAACGACAGGAAAAATGCTGCTAAAAGACCCTTCTAACTCTGTCTCCACTAACCTGGGCTTACCATTGTTCTGCTTCATTTTTTACCTTACTCTGTCCTGGCCCCCAAACTTGCGATGGTCTTACAAATATTTTAACCTTACTCTGTCCTCCTGGCCCCCAAACATGCAACGGTCTTACAAATATTATAACCTAAATTGTAATTAGTCTGGGTGGTGGTCCCTGGTTCATAATCAGTTGAAAACCCCTGCAATATGTAATACTGCAGTGCAGATCTGACATTCGCACGCCTGGTTGCTCTTTAAAATGTGTATGTGATGTAAATAGATAAAATGTATCTAATCTTTGTGGGCTACTGCCAATCCCATCAAGCTCAAGGAGCCAGGTTCTTTACTTGGACGATCTGTGATCAATAAATGTCTTATCATCTTGGATAATTAAATTATCTTTCCACAGAGCGAAGTTGAAGGAGCGTATGAGATGATTTGTGTCCCTGTATAGCCTCCAGCAGATATATTTAACCACATGAACGCTTGTGTCCCAATACTGCATGGGGATGTCACAATAGGAAAACATTCGGCAAAAATAGCCACACCTGAAGATTAGAGCCCCGTCTTGAAGCCCCATGGACAGGAAGTCCCTGTTGGTTCTCATTGGGCTGTCTCCTCGCCACAGCAACAGACCATCCTTTGCAGAGCTCTTGAAACGCATGAAAAGGCTTGTCCTGACACCAGACACCCTGAACAAACAGATGGTATGCATGTGAGAACGCACAATCACACACAATTACATGTCTTGGATATTTTTGTTTGCAAAACTACCGGTAGTCAACTACTCCTGTTCTACAAATGCATGTAGCAAGGGATTCTAGCATGCATGTGTGTGTTTGTACGTGCGTGCGTGCAAGTGTACGTGCCTGCATGCATGTGTGTGTATAAATTGTTGTGCCTTTAAACGGCACAATTATTATTAATTTGTGAAGATGGAGTTGTGGGATATTTATTTTGTAAAAGTGTAAATAAGTGTGAAATTGCCAACCTTTTCAGAATATCCCTGTTATCGTATGTTAGATAGCTTCGGCCAATGAACTGGGGTATCTCAATCGCTTCAGTCACAGCTGGCAATGAGGGGGAAAAAGGCACTTACTTAAGAGGACCACAGGGTGGCAGCACAAGCATGCTTAATCATACCAGACAAAAAAGGAGAGTATCATTATCAGAAAGTTATATTGAGTACATTGTGATGCTGATAATGTTGTGATGTTGTTTGTTTGTCATTTTGAGATTTGAATATTTCCTGGTTTTAATAGACCTTTTTGCAAAAATCAATATTGAATGAAAACTTACTGTTCAAACAGTAATTTCCACATTCTGGAAGCGAAAGCATTAAAAAAGAGGAAGGCATAGAGGAGCTTAGAAGAGATTAAATTGTTCAATACATTAGATTATGTTAGAATGCAATGGAAAAACAAAGCATTTAATCCCAAATGAACATAGTTTATAAGGTGAAATGTCCTGCCTCATAGTATACGGTATAACCTTGCAATATCTTAATAACAATAGCTCTGCTATGCTCTCTATGTTGATATTCTGCTTTCACATGCATTAAATATGCATGCATATGCATTCTGATCCAGAAGTGCTCAATCCTAGTTGCCAGTCTCCTTTACCACAGACTTAAAAGGTTCCAGTAGTTCTATTACACAAGAGGGAATCATCACTTTTCATGGAGCATCATATATACCATACATAGTCAATAGTTACATTTAAATCAGTTCAACAAATGATGCCAGTTAACAATTCAACATTGTGACTTGGAAGTAATTTAAGCTAAATTGTTTTAACACAAACATGTAAATGTTCATACTGATGCTGTCATTGCTCCTGAAACAAATACAATCCAACACTTATACAACACAGAATAAAAATACTCAGGATGTAAATGTGTAAAACCAAGAAAAGTCAATGTGACCAGCTAAAAGTAAAAGGACAACGTTACAGTACGTCACTGTGAATGCAACCGACCTTTCTGGCAGTGCCTGCCGTCGTAGCCCAGGGAGCAGTCACACTCGTACCCGTCCCACTTTGGTCTGCAGGTCCCTCCGTTAGCACAGGGATTGTCCACACATGGATGATCTGCATTCTCCACGTTAACTCCACCAGCAGAAGCCAATGCTATGTCGATGGTACGGTCGTTGAGAACCAGCTGCATGGGTAAGAGTGTGTGTGTACACATGAACATACACACAACGCGTGCAATAAAGAAAGAGCAAGAAAAATAAGGTTGATTGGAAACTGCCCGTGGCATACGTTCAAATAATATCCTACTACCGTATTGTGGCCGTAATTTAGTCGCCTTTCCTGTATAAAGGGCTCAAAAGAGGTTAATGAATGTGAAGCAAAATAATGTCTAAGAGTCTGATCACGTGGGTAATCTACTTGGGTATGTAGATTCTCTAGGACGAGGTTATTACTTCTGACCTTGGTTGCTTCTAACCTGGAGCTGCGGGTTATATATGAGAACTTCCTTCGTACTTAATCGGTACTGCATCTGCTATGAGAACTTCCTTCGTACTTAATCGGTACTGCATCTGCTATGAGAACTTCCTTGATACTTGGCTATGCTGCATCTCTCGTTCTCCTTCCCGACGGTAGCTTGTATAGACCTTTGCTTTAAATTACTGTCTTTCAATGAGTTGTATTACACCACTTAAAAACAACAATATCATCAAATCAACTGTCCCAAACCAAAAGGCATATATATTACTCTGTTGTCATACCTTCTGGACTGTCCCAGTGAAGGGCCCCCGCACACCTGCCGTGCTCTTGGTTTGATCATATGCAGGTACTCCACCAACATAAAGAGGAGAGCTGCATTTGATCTGAGTGAATGCTCCCTTTAGACAGAGAAATACAGACATTAGTTGTGCCAGTGAGTACAAAACTGCTGCTACAAAAAAAATCATAGGACACAGTACACTGCTATTAATTAATAATGAGGACAATGACTAAATGCTGAATACCTCAGAAATACCCTCCACTGGCTTCTGGTTGTCCACCTGTAAGATGCCACTCTTTGCTGTCCGAGACACCCTCAGCTCATGCCAGGCATTCATATTGATCTGCTCCTCACTCCTACAGGACACAACACAAGTACACTGTCTGATGTGTAGAGTCCTGAGTGTTACCTGTAACTGTTACCAAAGTGACCTGTCCATTTTGGTAGATTTGTACACTCTCAAATGACTGCTGGGGATTTAACGCTGTACAGTGTACAGTCACAATGTGCATTACAAATCCACAGCTCTACAGTTTGAAAACGACGTATTAAGATGATAAAAGTCTGCCGGCACCTTATTACGGTGCCTCCAGAACCGCAGTCGAATCTGAACTCCACGTATGTGTCCACTAGGTTGATGGCCAGGAAGTCGCCACTGTCCACGTCGTCGCTGTACAGCAGCGTTCCATCGGATACCGATGGCCGGAATGTCAGCTCAAACTCCATGAAGGACAGATAACTCTGGCTGCTCTCGGGCCAGGGGACGGCAGCGTATGAAAACACATTGGCGTTAAAGTGGGGCAGGGACAGCTGGAAATCTGGAGAGACAAGGAGAAGGATAGTACTTATGAGGCCCAAATGGCGACACGCAACTAAATATACCCCAGTCTTTAGGGTTAGGGCTAAAAATGGCAACAACAAAAAAGAATGCTTAAAAAAAGGATATCTAAAATGTTGATGTCCTACAAGTACATAGGGATACCATTGTGTGTGTGTGTGTGTGTGTGTGTGTGTGTGTGTGTGTGTGTGTGTGTGTGTGTGTGTGTGTGTGTGCAAACTGTGCATGTGTGCATGCGTGCGTGCGTGGGTGCGAGAGAGTTGATATATAGTAGCCCAGTAACAACAAAAGGGTCAGTGGAAAAAATATATTACACATTAAAATCCTCAGTGTTCATTTATCCATTTGTAACTCAAAGTTAAACGAACAACACACGATACAATCTACAAAACAGCTGCCGAGCCGGCTGTTGAAGTGTTTGCTCAAGCCACAGATTGATCTTTCAACGTCAGAGTTGTAGATTAAGCCAGTTTCTTTATATTTTTTGTACCCCGTTTTCTCCCCAATTTAGTCATTTTTGCCATTAGATTCTTCCCCACACATGTGTTGTCACTGCTGTCCTACTGACTTACCTGCCAGTGAGGAGCCCCCAACACTCCCTGCTGACAGGTGCTGCCCAAGCCCATAGGAATACATGCAGTGATATCACCCTCCCGGCCCATAGCTTCCCTCACTGGCCTGAACACGGGCTAATTGTGTTCGTATATAGACTATAGCGCTCAACCGAGCCTAATGCACCACGGTGGATTAGAACCCACAACCCCTGCGGTGGTGGGCCACCCGAGCGCCCTACAGCAGTGGTTCCCAAACGTTTTAGCTCAAGATCGATGGATGGAAGATGGAATTTCTTAGATTTCTTCATGAAATTACTGTAAATTGTTCCTTTTTGGGAATGTTTTTTTAAAACGTTTTGAAATAATAATAATTAGACAAAATAAAAATAATTATAAAAGGGACCCATAAAAATGTGTCCGTATCTTAATTTTTTTTTGGAACATGTCAAGAAGCAACAGGTGTCAGGCGATAATGTGTTGCTTCATGTCACTGGCTCCCATTGAAAAATGGTGGCCTGTTGCTTTGTCCCTGCTAGTGTAAACACTGCATGTACTACTGTATGTACAGTAAGAAGGAGGAATACCTGAGGAAGACAGTGGAGGGGAACATGAGGGCAGGGGGTTCACTTCACATCTGTGCAATCAATTATCTTGTTTCCACATAACATATAATTGTACTTGTCTCGACCAATGTTCTTCCAAACTACACTTAATAAATAACCTTTTGATATACTCTACCACCTTCACGTGTGTGTGTGTGTGTGTGTGTGTGTGTGTGTGTGTGTGTGTGTGTGTGTGTGTGTGTGTGTGTGTGTGTGTGTGTGTGTGTGTGTGTGTGTGTGTGTTCAGATTCAGATTCCTTTATTTGCCATTGTGTAAAACACAGGAATTTCCTTTGGCATTTGCGTGTGGCCATTACATTTTCCTTTTTTCACAAATAAATACGAATAAACACAAATTCAACACCGTGTAAGAAGTATAAATATAAAGTGCAGAGTTATAGATCATAGTGAAAACATTATAGTCATAGTCATAGTGCCGGTGACAGTCCCTAGGGGGTGGGGGTGGGAGGGAAGCCAGAGTCATTTACTGTAGCAGCCTGGCGGCTGAGGGGGAAAAGGCTTTTGTAGCCTTCGGCAGCCGCAACCTTCTCCCAGAGGGGAGCAGGGTGAGGAGGCCGTGGCCAGGGTGGGAGGCCATGAGGGTGGCCATGAACTTTCTCGCTCTCCTCAGTGTTGTTTTTGGCAGCACATTTCTATTTTAGTTTTAGTCCTAGTCTCTTCAATTAGTTTTAGTCACATTTTAGTCACCTGGAATGTTGGTTTAGTTTTAGTCGACTAAATGTCATGAGAATTTTAGTCGACTAAATCTACAGGTGATTTAAAGTTGACTAAAATGTATTTTGTCGGGACTATTTTTTCACTTGCAGATGCTTGTAGATCGGCTATTTTCAGCATGCAACCAAGTGTAAAATGACTTATACTGGATCTCTTGTCCACTAAACCCTTCCTAACATTTTTGTCTAGTTTTTATTTGTTGACGAAATTGTCAGTATATTTAGTCTTAGTTTTAGTCATCATAGCTTAGTTTTCATTTAGTTTCCAATAGTTTGTCAGTGGAAAAAGGTAGTCGACGAAATAATTTCGTCTTAGTTTTAGTCGACGAAATCAACACTGCTCAGTGCCCTGGAGTTGTGCCCTGTGTGTGTGTGTGTGTGTGTGTGTGTGTGTGTGTGTGTGTGTGTGTGTGTGTGTGTGTGTGTGTGTGTGTATGTATTGACTCACTCTCTTCACACAGTGACCCTCTGAAGCCCAGTGGACACAGACATATGTAGCCATCAGCACGGTTAGCAAAGCACATTCCTCCATTGGAACAGGTGACCAGATCACAAACACTGTCGCTGCACTCACCTGGTAGAAGACAACAAGGGTGCACAAACACATTAGTGTACTTACTGCACACGGGCTGCAAATAATCAATAATCTTCTACCAAATTATTCTATCAAATACTTTTCTGATTAATCGAATAAAAAAATTACTTTTGAATTTATTAAATAAAATAAATATATATATATCAACGAATCAACATGAACATTTTCAAAAGTAATAAAATAATTGAGGCCAAGTTGTCAAGAGTGAAGAGTCAAGCTCCATTATCGATTTGCCCCATACCATAGTATAAATTATGTTAGTTCTTTGAAAGATGAGTCTGAAGTGAGTGGTGTACTCTACTGTACTGTACTGTACTGTACTGTACTGTACTGTACTGTACTGTACTGTACTGTACTGCGCAAAAGTTCAAGTTCAAAGTAAAACGCCACTGATCAAATACAAGTGGCAGTTGCACAGTATAACCCAGTGGTTCTTAAACATTTTCAGGTCAAAGATTTGTTAAGATTTGTCAACATATTTCTAAAAACTACAGTATGAGCTCAATCTGAACCTGTTGCAAGATCACTATTCGTTGTGAGCCTATTTTACAATAGCCCGGAAAATAAATAGGGCTCAAGTATTTTAAAGCTTTGATAACACTTTGAGAATCAGTGCACGATTATGAAATTATGACCGATATCCGATCTCCGATTATGGAACCACAATGGAAACAAGCCTAGTCCCTAGGGGCTTGGCCCAAAGCCTATTAATAAAGTATGAAATCAATCAATAAATAGCCTATACTCTTTTCCAAGTGTCTGTTTTCACACATTTCATATATCTTTTATTTAAAAACATTTTTGCTGGGCTGTAGCTCAGCGGTCCAAGTTCGACTCCCGATCCCGACGGCCTTTACTGCATGTCATCATCGTATATTATACAGATACTGTACGTTAAGACAAAGAACTGTACTGTAGTAAAGCTGAGTTAAATGTGTTGATAGTTTAATTTTCTTTTTCAATTAAAATAACTTTATTGTATTGCAGAGACAAAAAATATCATGAAATGAAAACCTGAGAGGGTTATTTATAGTTTTTATTATCAAACTCAAGGCATTTTAGAATAGCTACAGTGGCTATTGAGTAAATCAGGTACTGAAAACTCATTCGGTGGAATCCAAATTAATGACGCTTCATCTCAAACTGCATGAGAGATTACTCAGTGTATGAAAAGATTTAGATTTTTACTTGATTTTTGAAGTACTATGGTAAGAAATCCAGAGATTGACCCTTATTGGTCAACATCTAGAGAAATCTGTGAAACCTGCTCTTTGTCAAACAAAACAACTAAATGAAACAGAAAAGAGTAAATGAGGGTGAAATTGAAACTACCAGTTTTCTTGTGGGATAATTGAAAAACTAGAATGACAAAATAATTTGAAACCTCAAAAATCAAGCACAAGGACACATTATAGAAAGGTCTGATCCAAACCAAGTTAAAAACCAAAGTATCTAGTTTGTATACGAACAAAGGCATACAGAATACACTCATACTATCTCCAACAGCCAAGTCTTTTCTGAAACACAGCTCAGGGGACCTACTGTACAGTAAATTACATTCCCCTGGTTACACAGCTGTTCAGCATTTTGTAATGTATAAAGAGGGGCCCACTGCATGGAGTGCCAATCACCATTATGGGGAGTTAAGAAATAGTGTTATAGTTCAGTGACTGAAACAAAAGAAAACCAACACCCATAACAATAACTCAAAATGCGTACTTCTGCAAATAGGGCCCTAGGGGCCAAATGCTGCTGCCTGTGGCTGTCACACACACACATGTGCATACATACGACCACACACACAGACACACAAACTCACCAACATCAGCGCCACTTAAGGCTCTGCCCAGAGGCCATGGTCTGATGTCTGCTGCCTTGTTGTTGATGGTCAGACCCTGGACACACCCAACAAAGCCCCTGTTGGTCCCTGTTGCCCTGACCAGCCAATAGGCGCTGGGCGAACCACCCAGGTACAGCGGAGAGCGGAAGGTGATCTTAGTGTACTGACCCTGGAAGACATGAATGAAAAGAATGTAACTGCCAGGCAAGATGTAGTCAAATAAGACGGGGCTTAGTCTTTTACTAAATCTTTCAGAGGTATTAAACTATTATAATTGAAAGGGTCAAGCATGACAACATGACAACATGGTGTTCGCCTGGGGTTGGCCAGCACACGAGCACTCCAACTGGCTCCAATCTTGGTTCAAAATATCACTCAGTGGTCTGGTTATTGGGTTGACTTCTTTTCCCCCCTTACAACATAGTTCTTACTGTACTGTACAGTTGAACTTTTTGTAATTTTGTTTACCCCATATTTTGGCCAGTAGGTGTCTGTAGACTTCCGCTTCCCAGGCCCCGCCCCCTCCCATTCCAGTCTGCTCTATCACTGACTGCATCAACACATTTGTATGATGTCTTAAAATTACAGCTACTACTGTAGGTAGCCATAGCCTACTGTTCAACGAAAGCATAGACAAATCAGAATAGAAACCAGGCTTTCTGCAAGTACTGCAGAAAGCCTGGTGATGCAAGGTTATGTCCAAGTATGGTAGAGCTCTTAACGGTGATGAAGATACAACAATTTCACTCAAGCTCTATCTTCAAATGGCTTCAAATGTGCGTACTGCTTGTGCTTTTGCTAATTGGCGTCATCCACTACAATTATTTGTCATTATTAATACTCTGTCATTATTTAAAAGTGTCCAACCCTAGGGGCAAAACGTATACATTCAACAGATGAAATGTTGATTAAAGACTACGGTATAATTTGCAGTTGAACCTTCGTCTGTGCTTGTTTGATTGATTGAATGAATACTTTATTAGACTGTCTGAGTGTACTTTATTAGACATTTCTGTCTAATAAAGTACACTCAGACACACACTTGATCTAAAAGGATAGCACCAAAAAAGTCTGTGCGGTCTTGTGTGCATTATTGTTAAATAAAATAGAAACAAAAGTGTTGTTTAACATATACACAGTGAAATCCTCATTAATTTACTGTAACTCTGAGAGTGTACAAATATAACCAAATGAACCCCTTTTGGTGACAGTTCTCACCTGTGAGTGTCCAGATATGGGGTTGTCATTATCCATGCGGAGCCAGCCACTCATCCCATCTCTAAAGGCAGTAACGGTGTGCCACTGGCCCAGGACAACACGACTCTCACCAACAATCTGAGCTGCACCAGTACCACAGTTAAACCTGTAGGATGGCAAAGTGTTTAACCACATGAAGCCTAGCATCCGTATTTTGGGCATGTTATAATGGGTGAACATCCAGCGAAAATACATGAAAATTCAGCAAAAATAGCCAGGTTGTGAGATTGAAGATCGGCTAATTTGGGTGAAAATATTTGATGTAGAGAGGGAAAAAATAAGAGGGCCAAGTAAAGACCCCTGGAGGACCTCAGTCAACTAAGTTTAAATTATTGGGTGTAACTGTAAATAGTTAAGAAGAGTAAAATTCTCTTTGACCGTTGGCACAGGTTTCTGGTAAATGCCGTGCACTGCAAAGTCCCAGAGCATTTCTAAAACATGTTAGGTGTAGGATTTCCTTAATGTATTGCAGCAAAATGAAAAGATTTAATCACCGCTGGTGTTTTGGTCCCACACAACCTGTGGGAAATGCTTTCTGTCTGCGAAATTCAGTCCAATTATTCCTGAACCTCTCCATTTCAGTCTTGAAAGCAAGACCCGGTATGATTTTACAGAAACTGCATAGCAGAAAGCTGAGGAGTGCCAACTTGACAACTAATTTCATTTCTCAATATAACAGAAAGTAGACCAACTAATAGACCAACTAATAATACATAATACAGTACAACCATGACATTAACATTAACAACCAATTCTGAATGGTCAAATTTACATTTTTTTTTCACTCAGCAAAACAAGTTTTGGAAATGCAGCTTTAAAACTCAGGATTTTACTGTGAATAACATCAAAAAATATTGATCGGATGGAATGAACAAACTAGTGCAGTACTCACCTGTAGTGCACTTTCCCTCTCACCAAGGCCAATGAAGTGAAGTCTCCACGTCCGTGTTCATTCTCCCCACAGTACAGCAGCAAGCCATCCTCTGACTCTGCCTGTACCAGAGAGAGACCTTTTCACCCACTGTACCAAACCACAGTGACTCTCTCTGTACCAGAGAGAGACCTTTTCACCCACTGTACTAAACCACAGTGACTCTCTCTGTACCAGAGAGAGACCTTTTCACCCACTGTACTAAACCACAGTGACTCTCTCTGTACCAGAGAGAGACCTTTTCACCCACTGTACCAAACCACAGTGACTCTCTCTGTACCAGAGAGAGACCTTTTCACCCACTGTACTAAACCACAGTGACTCTCTCTGTACCAGAGAGAGACCTTTTCACCCACTGTACTAAACCACAGTGACTCTCTCTGTACCAGAGAGAGACCTTTTCACCCACTGTACTAAACCACAGTGACTCTCTCTGTACCAGAGAGAGACCTTTTCACCCACTGTACTAAACCACAGTGACTCTCTCTGTACCAGAGAGAGACTTTTTCACCCACTGTACTAAACCACAGTGACTCTGCTGTACCAGAGAGAGACCTTTTCACCCACTGTACTAAACCACAGTGACTCTCTCTGTACCAGAGAGAGACCTTTTCACCCACTGTACTAAACCACAGTGACTCTCTCTGTACCAGAGAGAGACCTTTTCACCCACTGTACTAAACCACAGTGACTCTCTCTGTACCAGAGAGAGACCTTTTCACCCACTGTACTAAACCACAGTGACTCTCTCTGTACCAGAGAGAGACCTTTTCACCCACTGTACTAAACCACAGTGACTCTGCTGTACCAGAGAGAGACCTTTTCACCCACTGTACTAAACCACAGTGACTCTCTCTGTACCAGAGAGAGACCTTTTCACCCACTGTACTAAACCACAGTGACTCTCTCTGTACCAGAGAGACTTTTTCACCCACTGTACTAAACCACAGTGTCTCTCTGTACCAGAGAGAGACCTTTTCACCTACTGTACTAAACCACAGTGACTCTGCTGTACCAGAGAGAGACCTTTTCACCCACTGTACTAAACCACAGTGACTCTCTCTGTACCAGCAAGAGACCTTTTCACCTACTGTACTAAACCACAGTGACTCTGCTGTACCAGAGAGAGACCTTTTCACCCACTGTACTAAACCACAGTGACTCTGCTGTACCAGAGAGAGACCTTTTCACCCACTGTACTAAACCAGTGACTCTGCCTGTACCAGAGAGAGACCTTTTCACCTACTGTACTAAACCACAGTGGACACTGACTACGCTTGCATCAGAGAGACTGTTTCAAAGACCCCACTACTATATTAAATCACGTCACACATCACAAATACCACACGTTTTGAGCTTGTAGATCAGCTATAACAGCTGATCTACATACTATAATCACTGAGAACATATGAAGCATTTATTTATTATTTATTATCATTAATAGAGAGATAATTAGTGTACCTTGAACTCCATAGTGATCTGAAAAGTCTGGTAGGAGCTCTTCAGGGGTTCAAAGGTCATGTGGGAGTAGCCATAGAACCGAGGAAAGTTCACTGACACCACTGGAGAACACAAGGGTAAAAAATAATACAACTGAGATTTAATTTCGACATTAAACTAATTGACACAGAATTGTATAGTAACAGTCAGAGAGAGGAAGGGCACAACACATGGTATTGAGTTTCACTGCAGTGTCCTTTGCAAAGCACACAAAGTACATACAAGCAATTGAACAGTATACTGTAGGTCAAAATCTGAGTTTTCCCAAACAATTCATCTCAACGTGAAAGCAAAGGTGTAAAATACTGTTGTAGGGGGAGGGATGCCTCTATCTGTAAACACCTTGATCAACATCACCATTTTCGATGCTCTGCTGGACACAAGAGGGTAATGGAGGTGACAGAATCCTCTTTTAAAAGATCACTACCTTTTACTGCCAGTAATGTGGCATTCCGCAGGTGTGAATGTGTGTGTGTGAGCATGCTTGTGTATACGCACATGTGGGGATGCCTGCGGTGCAGGTGTTTCAGGTCACATTGGCTGCATGACTCAGCCTGCTTGTGTATCTATAGCCCGACTTATATGCCGCAATACACCGAAAATAGCAGATTTACAAGCTCGCAAGCACAACGTGTTCTGACCTTGTAGATCGCCTGTTTTCAGCGGGTGACACCACCGTGCAAGTATAAATCAAGCTTACTGCTCTGCACGTGTCCCAGCTCTCACCACAAACCTTCTCTCACCTTCACTGCAAGTGTCCCCTCTGCGCCCCAGGCTGCAGTGACAGCGTGAGCCTCCACTGTCATAGTCACTGAGGCAGTAGCTGTCAGGAGGGCACACCGTGTCATCACAGGTCAGCTCGTACACACGGGGCACGTCACCCTTCCAGCGGCTCATGGTGGGTACGGGAGTGGTGGGGGGCAACGTAATGCTAGAGGTGCAAGAAGAGAATAGAAAACAAAGCAATAAGCTCTTTCAGCCGTCTGTTGAGAATATCATTATGGTCAAAAATGGTCAATACATCATGTTGTGAACCTTCATGACCTATCAGGGATTTGAACCCAGGTCCTCTGTGCAAGAGCTGAATTATGTACCACTGAGCCAATACAACACGCCCTGCTTGTTCAGGCAGCCGCAGTACCACTTGTCAACCAGTAGTGGTCTTACCAGACATGTAGATTTCTCAATAGAAGAGCAGGTAGACCAAATACAGAGTGTAGAGTGTACCAAAAAAGGTTACATAGAGTAGCTTTGAGTGGTTACATAAAATAATGTAAAGATAAAGTTAATAGTAGCGTATTTATTATTTATGTTATTTGTTCATTTTTCTTCATTTGTTTACTTATACCGGTAAGTAAAATGTTCTCAAAGAGAAACTTTAATCAAATCATGAAACCGATTAGAAAGGTTTGCACGTGTTCACAAAATCTGTCAAAACATCTGTAATCTATGGTCTCTAGGATTAGGATAATCAAAAATCAGAATTGGCATCGCTGCATCGGACGGGCTCTAATACATCTCATCTCCTCCAATGATTGGATCATTTAAGAATGGCACTCTATAATCCTCTGAGTTCTTTAGCTCACCAGTAGGGGGACAGAACAGTCGCTCCATATCCTCTTGGAATTCAGTTTGAGAGTCTTTGTTGGTAATTTGAGTGTATTGAGGCAGGAGGCCAATATGATAAATATGAATATGTGTGTACTGTACAGGTTCCTTATTGAAGAGCAATCAGTTGTAGAATGGACACACATAAGCCCTGTGCACAGTGTACTTTAGTTACACTGTGCACAGGGCTTATGTGTGTCCATTCTCCTCAAGAATGAAGACATCAATGGACAGTGGGGCATGATCAGAGGGAAGATCATAGTTTTTAACCACTGATATGTTATAAAGTAGAAATAGTGTGAAGATATCAAAAAGTAATTGACGCCAAATATCCATTTCCCCCTCTTCAATTCAAGGATTTGCAATTTATGTTTTACCCAATTATTCTCTGCAAGCATTAGGTGTATGCTATGTATAATCACGTTTGTCAGAATTTCTGTCCTTTATTGATAATTGTAGTATAGAGAGACTGGAGTTGAAGAGTGACATGCAGAAGTCTTTTTTCAACCCAACCTAGCACCTAAGAAAACCTGTCCTGAGTTGTAGCTTACCTTGTGGTGGTGGTAGTGGTGGTGGTGATAGTGGTGATGGGTGTGGTGGTGGTTGTGGCAGTTGTTGTGGTGCTTTGCTTTGAGGTGGTTGAGAAGACCAGATCACGGAAATCTGGGAGGGTGGAGGAGGAAGCTGGGGTGAGTGTGGCGTTAGGAGGCGCCATAGTGTTCATGCGGTAAACGATGTTCCGATCAGAAGGCGTTCCGGAGCGGGAGCGGAGTTGGGATTTCTGATTGTCTTCATTTATGCCCGGGAGGGGCTTCAGCTAAGGACAAGCGGGAGGAGATAGGAGAAGAGAACAAGATAAAATGAATAGTGTGGGAATTAAAGATGGCAAGACATACTGTAGGAGAGATTATGTGGTTATGGGGCACACATGATAATGTGGGTAATTCACCTCTTCAATGAAGATATCATAGTCAGAGTCGTCAATATCAAAGCCGTCCTCATCTTTGATGTTGGAGTCTGTGACGTAACTCTTCCCATAATCTCCACTACCAACATCTGTACCTGTTAAGAATGACAAGTATGAACATAGGAAAAGGAGACCTTTATATGAACTTTGCTCATTCTTTTAGATTATTGGGAAGATGATATTTGGCTCATGGCAGTGAAGAAGCTGAAATGATCTTTTCATAAATTAAGGCAAATAATATGATTCCAACAAGTGAAATGGAGATGCATATGGGTTAGTTGGGGAAATATATTTATAGTGAGTATTTTGGTAGCAGGGACAGCCATCATAGTAGTAATGTTTTCTCTGTGTCTGTACAGTATGTTCTGTTGGGTTGCAGGTGAACCAGGAGTAGGACCAAAATGTGCGTCCTGCCCACCCAATCAAAAATGGGAATATTTCTTTTTTGCCAATATCAAAGACACCACAAAATATCTGTACCATTTATATATTTTTCTCTTTTAAGATTTTTGTTTTGCTTTTTTTGCCTATATTGATAGTATCAAGTGAAGATGGACAGGAAAGAGGGAGAGAGAGAAAGAGAGACATGCAGCAAAGGTCGTCATGAACGGGATTCAAACACGTGACGTGCTATGCATTTCCGGGGTTTACAGGGATTTGACCCCCGAATTGTATTCTACCTGCCCACCCTAGCGGGGCAGGCTAGAACCGGCCCTGCTTCCCTCTCCCAGCCAGACTCTCTTTCTTTTGTTTACTTGATAGTAAGAAAATGTTTGCTTTATGCAACTTTGTTTCTTCAGTTATGTTGCTCCGTTGAGCCAGGGTCAAAATAACCTAGATACAGGATCGAATCGGGACATTTCTATGATGGCTGTACTGCGAATGACCATGGGTATGTCAGCATACTGGTACAGTATGACAAGGATAGTGAGCAGTAATGGCACAGTCAATGATTCTACCTCTTAGCCTGTACCCAGGCTGCTGTATGATGTAGTGGAAGGTGTCTCCTATACCTGTGCCATAGGCTGGTCACAAAGATATAGTCAATGCACATGGTTGGTCATGAAATACTTTTAATGGTTGACCAGCCACAGTACTAACTAATACATTCAATTATAGATTCAGTATTAAATAACAGACCTTCCTGTTTATTGAACATACGGACACAGTACAGTAGCTTATTCATCCGAATAAGCCTTGTACTATTTATGTTCAAAACTGCAAAACAAATAAGTGGACATGATTATCAACATGATTATCATTCATCCCAACCTTGTCAAATTCTAGTCTTAACAGCAATTAGTATATTAAGATCCTCTCCCTTTCAGAACACACTTTGGCAGAAGACATGAGCTCTCAGCTGAAAACCGAGTAAATACAAGGAGCTTTGCTTTGATAGTTCGAATTGATGCAAAGGTTTGACCTGCTGTCTAATAACATTAAATGTATAGCGCCGGTATGGTGCTAGTGGTAGTATGGGACTAATCTGCTGTTGTGTAACAGACTGTAGTGCCCCCGCCCACCCTCAGCCATTTCCCATTGATAGCAAGTTTACTAGAGAGAGGAACCAGCCACGCTCAACTGGTGGTGATGGTATGGGGGGGCTGTCTGTCTGTCAGTGATTATGTATTGGATGTATAAAGTGGGGACAAAGGGTCTGCTGTCCGTCCTCTTCTTAATCCTGTCTGATGAGGCTTGGACGTAACCGGCTTTTGCCCCCTGCTGAGAAACCACGCTTCTCTAGCTCTCTTCCTCTTGCTCAGTCACTCATTCTTTATTTTGTTTCCCATTCATTTATTTCTTTATAGCACCGTGAGATTCCCCCCATCACTGTACCGCTCTACGCCTCTCTCCCTCTTTTTCCATTTCTTTCCATTTAGCTTCTTCTAGTGGGCCAGACAAGTAGAGTTTAAGATGCTTAATTCAGATGCAGTTGAACTGTGGGGCGTGAGAGGCACAGAACAGTTCCTCCACCCACCCACATGCTCTCCAGTTCAGGACAATACATACAGGATTAGAAAGGATGTGTGTACAAACTGATAGGGAAGTATGTCTGTGGCTGACTCTCTGTAGCTGACTCTCTGTGTGTGTGTGTGTGTGTGTGTGTGTGCGTGCGTGTCGCAAACATCAGGCCTATCATTTCAATATCAATCAGAACCCAATGTTCCCTCCCTCCATCCCATTACATTAAAGGTAATCAAGTAAATGACTCTGCTGCTCTACTATATCTACCACCATGTGTTTAAGGCTCCAGTCAGAAACCCCACTGACACACAAACTAACACTGACCTATATTTAGGAAAATGTCATAACATTCACGTAGACCTCTCATGTGAAAACCTTGTGCTTCTGAGTTTTCCTTTCTTTTCACATTTGAATGATTTGGATGTTCTTCATTAAATTTGATTACTTTCTACTCCTACCATGGCGAAACAATGCTATTGTTGTCGTTACCAACCTCGCCAGTATACTGGTGAGTAAATTGAAAACAGCTGTCTGGGGAACATTGTGAAGCATACAGAGCGAAAGCACTGAAGCAGCTCTTCAGTCACTAAAGAACATTGTACAAGTACGATACACTACACTACTGCAGTTTGGTTTCCAATGAAAGCTGTAGATTGTACAGCAGGTGTGTGTATTGATATTATTAAGATGAACAAATGTCTAACTTAACAGTCGAGAATGAGAGTCCTTGAGAAAGGCCTTTACTACTGAACAACCAATGCTTTTCAATTTTAGCCTTTTGTCAAGGTACAAAATCTATTGTTATTTATTGCTTAATATTCACAAGCTTTGAATCCTTTGTGCTGTCTGTGGTGCTGATCCCTGCCTGTTCTGTGGGTTCATTTCCAACCACTGTCCAATAATAGTGCTGAATTTAAAGTGCACTTGGATTAGATTGGATGGATGGATGGATTGATATGAGATGGGGGAATATAGTTGGACGTATTGGTGGAGGAGGCGGCTAGCTACAGAACACTATAGCGTCATGGCCCTAATGCTTTGGCCCTACTGGTGGAGGAGGCGGCTGGCTACAGAACACTATATTACTACATTTTGCACAAAGTTTCTTAATTTGTCACTGCTGTTTGATCTGCAGCACTGATTAATGTAATCTATTTGTATGTGTTATGATGAGTCTTGATGACGAAGTCAACAGTATGGATATCCATAGGCAAGCACGCTAGCAGATGTTTGATCAAAATAAGCTTGAAACATTATTGTACTGTAAAAACTAAAGGTTTCTTTTTTCTTCATCTTTATCCTTTTTTTAGTATAATAGTATTAGTTTACTATAATTAGATTAATACACGATAATCAACACAAACACTATATTTAGAACACACCCAAATCAAATCATATTACAGCTAAATGAATCATGTGTTTGACGTGTTCAATCAATTATTCAAACAAAGCAAACCGCATAAACAACATTAGTTTTCCTCTTCTACAAACATAAAGGTTACATGGCTGCATTCTGGAGGGTCATATGTCGCACGTGCCAAGCTGTCATTCTCTGTCCCTTGTATTATACCGTATAATTCCCACCAAGGAGTAACCTCACACCACTTTCGAAACATTAACTACTTTCACCACTTCAAAAGTGGTGAAAGTAGTTCATTCTGACTGTGGGATTTACAAATTCCAATTAAAAGTGTTGTAAAAAACTTGTAACTAAATTGGATCCATTGAATGCATTGGAACATGCTGAAAAGTAACGTTTTTGAACGTACAAGGTTTGCACCCAATAGCGACAACAACACAATGATGCTCTTACCAAGGGTGCGCACTGGGCTGTTGATTTGGCTTGGCGGGCTGACTCCATGCACATTGACGGCCCTCACTACAAACTGGTACTCTGTGTCTGGTTTTAATCCCTTTAACACCATGGAGTTAGACTCGATGGGCTCACGGATGTATGTCCACTCTGTGTCCATTTCTGGCCTGAGAAAGAGATAACATCCACATATAATGTATTAAACATACTGTCAGAGCCTTTTAATTAGCTTACCATGGTTTGACCAAAGCTGTTGGATTTGTCCTTTTGCAATGCATTACCAAAGTTAGTGGTGTCATTTTCAAACATGGCCATGGGATATACAGGGAGAAAATGTCAGATATTTTAGTTTAGTTACAAACTTTGTGTCAGGTCAGAAATGCAATAATATATATTTAATAGCGGTATATCCAATACACTAAACCCGATAATAAGCTAAATAAAAGATAAAAATACATAAATAAATACTGAAACCAGATATAATCGTTGTGGAACGTTTATGCATGTATTATGTGTGCTATGTAAACTCTAAATTTCCATTTTCCAGCCATTCAGTTGCAAAAAATAATAATATATATAGTATATATAATAATAATCTGCAGACCCCCGAAACTAATTTGGCGACCCCCAGAGCGGTCGCAACCCCCAGGTTGAGAAGAGAACCCCTGACATACTAGACTAGAGCAATGTCCGTTGACGTTTATGCAATACCCGCCAGTCTATGACATCATATTGATTGAAATCAGGGATCTATGTATGGACAGAAAAGGCACACACAGCAGACAGACACAGATATTTGTGGATGTATAGATCATTTTCCAGACAATCACTGATCCGAACAACTTCCCACTCAGCACTGTACTGTATGTCATCAGGTCCTTGGCATACAAACGGCAAGTATGAATCGATTAGCAAAACGGTTCTCGAGATATGCAGGCGACGGACAGACACACACAGGGAATCTGTGTATTTAGAGGTAGAAAATAGGGGATTAAGCTGCGCTTTCCATTTAAGGGAATGATCTAGAGTATTTGGATTGCAGATTATCTTTTGATAGACCTCTTCTTGCTGTTTCACACAAATGTTATTCGAAATTGAATACTGAGGGACAAAAACAAATAAAAGATATTAAAGTTTCTTTCATTTTTATTCTGTTTATTTATCCTGGGATAAAGTGTGTTTCAAGTGTGTTTCAAGTGTGAAACAACGATACAATTCACCAAAGCATGCCTTATAATATAGTATACATAAAAAACATTTAACCAGAGAATTATTTGAAAATACCGGTATAGCAAACAATAGCAGTCTTGTTTCCCGTTTTCCATCTGGAGCTATACCATCTATGTCCAGATTTTTGGGTACTGGTGGTCAGGCGCCTGAAGCCACAACTATTTGTTGTATAAGGTCATCACTCAATGTCTGTGTTCAGTGATATTTCCTTTGATGTGTGGGCGGAAAGATTTGCCTCTAAGATGGCTCTTGTTCTATGAGTATGCCCATGAATGCACAGACAGTGATTCATGTGTAATCCTTCACACACACTTGATCTGGTTTCTCAGCCTCCAAGTCTTTCTCTCAATCTCTCTCTCAATCTCTCTCTCAATCTCTCTCTCAATCTCAATCTCTCTCTCTCTCTCTCCCCAAAAATTACATGTATTTGGTCACCGACCCCCATCTGAAAATATGTTGTTCCAGGGACCCCCCCAGAAGCAAATATTTGAGTTAAAAACGTTAATTAAAAATATATATTCCAATTTTGCGACACATTTTCACTATTTTTCAAAAATAGCTAAATTATAACATAATGTTTAAAACACCAAAAGGGGTTCCCGCCCAAAATGGGTTAAGTATATGTGACACCAGCGCGCAACTAAGTATAGACCAAGCTTTAGGGACTGTCCACACCGAGTACTATAGCTATAAATAAAAATATATAGTTTTAAAAAACATTCTAAATCAAGTGGATGGTTATTTTAAATCGCACTTGCATCTCGCACTTGCAGCTCTCTCCATTCTTCCATCCTTTTCTCTCATTTGTCATTACATAAGGTTCAGAAGCTGAAAAGAATCTTGTTAGCAGTGTGTGTGTGTGTGTGTGTGTGTGTGTGTGTGTGTGTGTGTGTGTGTGTGTGTGTGTACCATACCTGGCCTGAGGCCTGGTATGGTAGGGCTCAGGTCTACCATACTGAAATATAATTTAATAATATTTGGACTGCTGGACAGCTGACAGTAGGCTCTATGTAAATGTAATTCAATTTAATTTCTTTGATGCTGAAGTAGGCCTTCATTTCAAAGTTTTTATATTTAAATGAGATGAAAGTCACCACTCGCACCACACATTTCTCTACGAATGGTTTTAATACTACCACATGTCGACAGGTGTGTGTAGGCTAAAGAGGCTTTAGGGAAACAGGTTTGTGTATTCATGCAGGAGGCCTTACGTGCACAATGAGGACAGGTATGGCTGTGCTAGTCTAGGTTGCGTATTTCTATGTTGTTGTGTTTGACAGTGTTTCCCAAAAAAGGACATAGTGTTTGATTGGCTGCCATGCAACCAATTAGGCCGCACACAGGCTTCATGTGCGGCCTAGAGGGCAACTGAGCATGTCCAACACCATGGGCTAGATTTTGAAGGTCCAATGGGGTAATACATAAATTGGCCTATATTGGCCTCGCTCTGCGCACAATGGTATTATAGAAGTCTTATCGTCCCGTGTTGAACGCACACACGTATGGCATACGGCGTTCCTGAATATTTTAGCATTGTGAGAGTGTCCATATGTTAATTATTTTCGCTTTGCGCAATTTGCTATTAATGTTGCTCTGGAGAGGGAAGTCTGGAGCACTCTGGTGGAGCTGTTGCTCCCCTGACCCGACTACGGATAACTTGTGTTGTGAACTTGTGTATCAGCTACAGTATTTTCGCTATTCATCATAGGACATTGTGGGACTTAAGTGGTCAATCATGCAAGCAGTCAAATATTTCTTACCTGATGTAAGCCACCAGGAAGTGAAGGACTGGTGCACTGCCCTCACTTTCTCCCTGTTGCCATGACAATGCCAGCTCCATGTCAGATACTGCTGCAACTATAGGCTGGGTGGGGGGCGATGGGGGCATGCATGTTTCTATTGGGACAAAGGAACAATTCAACAATGAAACATTTCATAATTGTTTGATATTGATTGTCTTCCAAATGGGCCCTGGGCCCATGTAGGAGTACTGTCCTGGTGGTGCCATTACAGGCCCTGGGCCCATGTAGGAGTACTGTCCTGGTGGTGCTATTACAGGCCCTGGGCCCATGTAGGAGTACTGTCCTGGTGGTGCCATTACAGGCCCATGTGAAAAATGTGGGGCAGAGGTTCTGCTCTGGCATCCAGGGAGTGTGTGAGTGTGCAACTGTGCATCCACAGACGAACGGACACACACGGACGGATGGACGGACAGGGTGCAAAACTCGGCCATGCCTTTTGGCCTGCATGGCAGAGACAACAACAGCAATGCTAAACAGATGGAGCATCGCAATAGTTCAGGCTGTCATGCAGGCAGTCAGGATGTCAGGCTAGTGCCCACCAGGGGTGCACTGGTCGCTTCACGCGACACCATAAATAAATTGAGCTTGATGTGAGCATTCTGCGCAAGCGTGTGACGTCGTTAAAATAGTGTTCCGCCAGTAAAAACCATTACATGCCTGGTGTCCACCCTGACATTAGGAGGTCGGGGTTCAATATTGTGTTTATAGGTTAAATTCCAATTGACAATGAATGGAGACATTTTACGTCATAGTGTCTGAGCAAATAGGCATAGTGTCTATTTTACGTCATGATGATGTATGATGGAATGAGCGCCTCTCACTTCACACAGGTGTGATTTCTTCTAAATATGTTTAATTGCAGCCTGCACGCGTGCGTGCGTGAGTGTGAGTGTGTGTGTGTGTGTGTGTGTGTGCGTACATGTGTCTATATCATGTGCAGCAGCATATTCTTACCATGTGGTGCAGTCCTGACATCTCTGGGAACACTAGGTCTGCCCTCTCCTGCCCATCCATACGCCCCAACACTGACCCGGTACTGTGTGTTCACCTTCAGGGCACCAATAGGGAAATCCTGGGAGAGGTTGCATAGAAGAGTGTAGAGGGGCGGGTATAGTGGAGTAGAAAAAATAAAGTAAGGAAAAGGAAGACAATTCATGAATAGCTATAGTTATTCATGCAGCTCGACAGAGTGTGTCGAGCTGCCAATTTGCGTATTGCACACAAGTACCATGAGGTGCTCTCACCACCACCACCACTGCTGGTACGACTATTCCTCTGAGTCCTAAAGCTCTCTGCTGCTGTCTAGGTTTGAAATACAGCAGTGGTCAGTGGTCCCTCATTGCCTGGTGGAGTACACCGACATACCCAGCCGATACATACCACCTATTGACCTCATACCAATTTTGAAACGTCGAGAACAGTGGTTTCTCATTGGCTGGTGGAATGTACAGACATACCCAGCCGATCGCTGTTCTTGGTCCCTGATTGGCCGAGCGACATACACAGCCGACCGATTACAGTACTTTTGCTTGTGCAAGTAAAAACTAGGAAATGATGTGGAGCCATGAAGACATGATATATGGAACAGCTCCAATGTGATCTCGGTTTTGTTTAAACAGCCTTTTACAGTCATAAAATGACTAGCCTCTTGCAGAGGCACAGCGTTAAAAAACGAACAAACCAAACCAAACAAAGAAATCACACCTGTGTGAAGTGAGTGAGCAACTCCGTGTGGGGGACTCCGGGGGTCCCCGACTCCCCGGAAGATCCAGACCCACAGGACCACAGCCAGGGTGGCATACTGTAGGTACTATTTTCTCTGTGTTTTTGGGAGCTGGGGGCATTGAATAGTTCACATGTTGCACCATTATTACTTGCGCGAGCAGAGCGGCGCAAGTACTGTTTTCGGCTGCGTATGTTGGTGGCACCCTCGGCCAATCAGGGATTGTGTATTTTTCTTCGCTGATCGGCCAATCCAATCAGGGATTGTGTATTTTTACTGGCGTCGCTTGGCCAATCAGAGCGCAAGTTGGCAGCTTGCTGCGTATGTCGGTGGCCCCCTCGACCGATTGATTGGCTCGGTATGTTGGTGGCGTAATTATGTAAAAACTGACATATGTGGATGACGTAACCAAATTGAGTTTGAGTTTCAACAGTAAGTTGACAAGAGTCAGAGATAAGTTGCGTGCTCTGCTCGCGCACAAGTATACCATTTAACTTGTGTGCGAAGCGCAAGTTGGCAGCTCGACCGAGTGCATTTCTAGTTGTCTCTGCCGGGCAGAAGGCAAGATTATTGCTTTCAACTCTGTACCCTGCTCACACACAGCCTGCTCACACACAGCATGGAGACACAGTTTGATGCTACTACATAGAACTGTGTGCATTAAGTCTTATGATTGTGGCCTGCCTTCTGACAGAGATGTGTGCTCATCTAAGGCTGAGAGCACTTTTCTAGTTTATTTTATGACAGTCTGGGAACCCATTCGGTAAACAAAAAAACTTTTTAGTTTTGTTGTTGTTGAGATATTACTTTTATGGTGCCCTGCACTGAACACTAAAGACTGACAGTCAAATAACCTTGACCCATGGTCTTAATAATGTGAGGATAAAGCAGAAAGTAGGATTACATTTTCAAAGCACAATTCATTTGTGTATGTACTAGGCTACATCAAATTGCATATTATGTATTTGATATATATATATATATTGAATACAATGCAGACATTTTCTTTTTACTTTTTTCCCCATTCATTTTATGACATGACTATAGGTTATAGCATGTTGTATTAATTACTAGGTTGCATCCTTACTAGGTTGCATCCTTACTCAAGATGATGCAAGTCTCACTGGCCTGGCTATTTTCTCACATAATCAAGGATGCATGGAAGCACTTGGAGCAGAAGACATTTCAAGTCATGTCGTTTATGAGAGAAACTATTATTCAGAATTGTCTGTTGGCAAGTAAAAACATCACTTGACAAGGCATCAGTTAGTGGTGCAAACAAAAGAAAATACTGTAGGTCAGTAAATTTACTGACCTCGTTTCAACAGATAAATTTAACGTTTCTAGATTTATTCTAAGTTTATTGCTTGCACCATTTCAATAAGCCTGTCTTTCATTGCCAAGCACAGTCGAACTCAGTCGAACTCTAAGTTCTTAATTAAGAGAAGAGAAGAAAAGTCCTCCTTCAGGACCTGACGTTTTGCTTAAGAGATTTCCTCTTCGCAAACCTAGGAACACATCTTCGCCATTGCAACTGGTGCAGGGGTTTAATATGTTTAATATGCACCACTGTGCACAAGCTGTATCACTCCACTCACAATATATGTCAGTAGTTCACCTAAGTTATATATTAACTGCCAACGTATCGATGACGTTGCCTTACTTTATATGGTGTTTTTCTCTCTAAGAGATACAGAGATCTCTATATATGGACATACTGTAAAAGAGACACAGACAGACGGGATCTCTGACAATGGGTAGAACGGGTATTGCATAACTGGAGGGCCATGCGTTCCCTTGTCCCTTGGGAACGCATAGGTCATGTATCGCCTACTTGTGCGCAAGCAGAGAGGTACGCTCACCACTGCTGGTACGACTGCTGCTCTGAGTCCTAAAGCTCTCTCCTGCTGTCTGGGTATGACTGCTGCTCTGAGTCCTAGAGCTCTCTGCTGTCTGGATATGACTGCTGCTCTGAGTCCTAAAGCTCTCTGCTGTCTGGGTATGACTGCTGCTCTGAGTCCTAGAGCTCTCTGCTGTCTGGGTACGACTGCTGCTCTGAGTCCTAGAGCTCTCTGCTGTCTGGGTACGACTGCTGCTCTGAGTCCTAGAGCTCTCTGCTGTCTGGGTACGAATGCTGCTCTGAGTCCTAGAGCTCATTGCTGTCTGGGTATGACTGCTGCTCTGAGTCCTAGAGCTCATTGCTGTCTGGGTATGACTGCTGCTCTGAGTCCTAGAGCTCATTGCTGTCTGGGTATGACTGCTGCTCTGAGTCCTAGAGCTCTCTGCTATTCTAAATCCTTTAGACCCATTATTGACCTTATACCTATTACCAACTTTGAAACGACCTTTAGTTATTGGCTGTTGGAGGACACACACACGATCGCAGTACTTGCGCGCTCTGCTTGCGCACAGGTAGGCCATGTGGCCTACTTTTACACCCTTTATATACAACCTTGAAACGTACATTAGTTACGTCACCAAGAATGATGGCCCCCTATTGGCCGGTGGAGGACACTGACATACATGCATACCCCTTATTGACCTTATACCAACCTTGAAACGTACTTTAGTTACGTCATCCAGAACAGTGGTCCCTTATTGGCCGGTGGAGTACACTGACATACATGCATACCCAGCCGATCCCTTATTGGAGATAAGTAATAATACTGCAGAAAGTATCACACTTTTCTAAACATTTCGGAGGCCTGCAGAATTATTATTATGATTACCAAGACTGAAAACTCTTACACACCATATGTGGTAGTTTTTCCAAATGAAACCAAGAGATACACAGCATGTTAATCATGATACAGCAGTAGCATATTTTAACATAAGAGAATGGTACTCACAAAGCTGGCTTGTCCATCAAATTGTCCCTTTGAGAAAAACAGAACAGAGGTAGGCTTGTTAGTCATGTTGATGGTTAAAAACAATACTGGGTATAGTATGAATCTGTTAATGAGTAGGCCTACATTTATATCAAGGCCTTATTTCTTTTATCCATTTTGGCCTGACCTCGAAATTTAAAAGAAATCTTCTAAATCCTCCAGTTTTAAAACACCAAAAGGGGTTCCCGCCCAAAATGGGTTAAGACCAACCGTTTCCCAGAACTCAGGAACATCTGTTAAAGTCACACTGTGTTAATTAATTTTAGTTCTCTTTTTGGTGACACCTCTTGTAGTTCTGTTGTCTTTACAGCTGCTCAGGGGATAAATTCAATCTTGACCATCAGGTAAAAAGGTACGGTCAGATCCTGTGTCTAGGTGAGACATGACCTTGGCATTATCTAAATGTCTCAATAGAACAGCAAGACAAAATACAACCAAACCAAGTGTATAAGTTATATTGTATTAACATACATACTCTACCATACAGATTGGACAAAATTACCTTCTATTCATAAAAACATTCTGGCCAATAAAGTATAATTTACAATGTAGGCATTTAGCAGACGCTCTTATCTAGAACAGAGCAGAGTAGAAGTGAGCAGAGTAATCATGAACCCTAACAAACAACAAACATAACGTAAATAGTCACTGTAGGGTGCAGCCAGGTAAACAATTAACCTAGCATATGTCCAAATAACATGCAATCTAAATAACATTTCGATTTAGATCTTTGTTTGTTAAGGAAAACGGACACCTTGAGTGACAAGATCTAAATATTCTGAAGTATGGAGGTGCCTTGTGGTTGCCTTGTAAGCCAATACGAGTGTTTTGTACTGGGTGTGCGTATAGCAACCAGAAGGGGACAGAAAAGGACCATTCTTCAGCACTTGATTTTTCCAGAATTAGTGAAATTAAACATAACATAACATCTATTGTGTTTCAGGAAGAAGTAGTATTGCTCCAATACCAAGCATAGATAGTCTTGCCTGTTTTACACCATGCTTAGGGAGGGGTATTGTTTTCATCCAGTTTGTCTGTTTGTTAACAGGGGCGGTTATTAGCGCTACGCAAACTATGCCCCGACGGCTAGAGGCCCGAGATTTCTCCCTGAAAAATGTCTAATATTGCAGCCCGTTCTGTCGCAGCGGTCGGTGTGGGGCCCCACAGGGGGTCCTCCGACGGCCGTGCGTCGCTTCCTCCTCCCAATCCACCTGTGCCGTGCATGCGTGCACTGCAGAATTAGAGCAGATCTACAAGCTCACAACGCGACGTGTTGTGAGCTTGTAGATCTGCTCTAAGCTTGTAGATCGAAGTCGAATTATACACACAATGGAAACAAAACACAAACAAGCTGAACACATGCATAGTTTAGTGCACAGCCGCTCCGCTCACAAACAAAACGACTCGTCACTCGAATGAAGTGAAAAAGGTAGGCACAGTAGTTCTCTTCTCTACAGTCTATGGACTTTGCTTGTTAGAGCACTTTAGGGAACAGCCAAGTTTGTTTAATACACTAAAAGCAGTGAGGCAGCCACGGTGGGCACATGTTTTAAGTTAAAGCACTTTATTCCCGAATCTCCATATTGTTCCTGATGAACAAAGTAAAAATGTTCTCATACTTTATCTAAAGCTTCTGTGTTGCTTTAAATAATTATATTATCAGTATTACATGAATGTGAATGTATTTGTTTTGCACTGGCATAGTAATGGCATCTTCTTAATTAGCCTATTTGTTTCCTATGATCTCATCAGGGAATTGATGTTATTAATACATCTTTCTCAATAATATAGCTTTGTACTGATTGATAAGATCATAGACAAAATCTGACAGATGCTTATTTACTCAATGTTCATATCTTGCTCAATACTGAGTGTAGATTTGTACTGATTGACTCAAGTATAGTTAGTATAACCTTGTATCCCCACCCCCCGCAAAATGTGTCTAGCACCCCTAAATAAAACCCATATTCTGCAAGGTAAGAAAGGCAAGAGCCCTTTTCAAATTTCGGCCCCTGCCCCTCCAAATCCCTGTGCACGTCCCTGAGATTGAGCTAATGGCACAGTTTTTTCAGTACATGCATTGTACAGTTGGGGCGTGGGGTAGCTCACACTTTGTTTGCTATGCCGTTTTGCCTGGTAGTCTCTATGCCGTTTTGCAAAGCACACACGGCCAATCTTTCGCGCGTGCGCAGGAGGAGCCCCTGACAATCCTTTGCTTAGAGCCCCCTGATTGCTAAATCCGGCCCCATTTGTTATAATAGAGCCTCTGATTTAAATGAGGCAGGGTTTGTGGTACCTGGCACCAGTTTAGCTACTGATTCGACCAGTTATACGAATGAACATGTTTTACTTAAATTAGTATCATTTACAGTACATGGTAAAGCACACAAATCCACAAACAAAGTCAGCTGGTGACGGATAACAAATAAAATGTCCAAGAAAGTAAGGAATATTTCCATCATATCTTCATCATCAATATCTTCATCAGGTACCTGATGAAAACCAGACAATCAAAATGTTATACTTCTTTTACACGGTGTGCGGATATTCCTTCCTCACTTGGACTTCAACTTGTTATCAATTACACATTCACTTTTGATCAAATGACAGTGTACTCACAGTGGTAAGCATGTCCAAGCTGAGAGGAACCTCCAGCAAGGATGCACTACTCACAGGATTATTATTCTTCATTTCTGTGTAAAACACCTGTTAAGACACACACAGTACAATACATAAACGGCCATGAAGTGCACCTTTTAATAGAGTTGTGTGTGTGAAAGATCTTGAAAAATAAAAATAAATGATTCACGAGTCCAGTGGTTGAGATTCCAGTGAATAATAGGGGTGGGGGGAGATACTGGACCAGTATTGGATGGACCGCGAGTCTGTCCTAGGACAAAGCGGCAGTTGAAACTCCACAGCTGTACGGAAAGCTTGGTGTTATCCTCATTTTTGTCAATAAATGCTGTACAGGTGAGAATTTCTAAAGTGTTCAAATTTGGAAGAGCTCATTGTAAATCGCTAAACTGACCTGCATATCACGTGTTTCAAAATTGCACAAGCAAAGGAGGCAGCAGGCAGCAGGACGTTGCGTTATTGAAAACAAGTGCTTCCAAACTCGAACTATTAGAAAAATAATCACCTGCACAGAATGTTGACAGATGTAGATCATATCATGTATTTCAGTTTTTTTCAAAAAAAAACAAACAACGCTGAGGAAGGCCGACTAGGCCGAAACGCATACGTTGTCTGCTCGTCAGAGGTAAATAAAATCATGTGAAAAGGACATATTTTGAGTGCTGGCACTTTCTTCATTCTATCATGAGACAAAAACAAAGACAATAATCCAAGCTTTCCGTAAAGCTGCAATATAGGGTAGGTGAGTTTAACGTTCTTTAATACAATCAGATAGGACTTCCGTTTCAATGAATGGGCTGTCAATGGTTGGTATTGCAACTTAGATGCCAGGTAGCATTATAGTGTCTAAGTTGCTTGTAGCTAGCCTCGCTCACTCCCGTTTCAGTCAGACTACGGTCACAAGAACTAAGCTGCAGAGACAGAGAGATAAAGCCACCCGACTGCTTCTGTACCCTAAAATGTTAAACTTTAATTCTTATTCACGTATGTCCCTGTGCATATAAAAGAGTGCACTTTACTTCTCAGTTTACACACATGTGTGTTTACACACATACATGGGAATTATTTAGTGACCCTGTATGGGGACTTCAAAGTATTTCTATGTGGGGTTATGGTCAATCACAACCACAGGGAGGGTTCTAGCAGCAGAATGTGTGATTTCTTTAGTTGTATTTATGACCCTTTGAAGACCTTTTTGTGGTCGTGGGGGGGGGGGGGGGGGGGGGGGAATTGAGAGACACTCACTTCTAAAAGTAGGACTTTCTTTTGGTCAATAAAAGTTTGTTTTCATATACAGTATATTGACAGTGGCTTCATGGTCATTGGTCATGAGGTTACCCTGACAACCAACAACCAACAAAACCATGGCATATCTATCCACTGACTCTCAGTCACTAGAAACTTAGATATCTCATTGGCAGCTGCAGTTCATTGGAGCGACCTGTATCGCGGCCGCCATATTTCAGAAGATGAGATGAGTCTGACCAGTGACCACAGTAATTTCTATTAAGGTTAGCAGAGAAAGTTGATTTGGTATGTCAACTAATATATGGTATGAATATCATATATGGTATGCCTTTGCTTCAAATCGTGAGTCTATTTTTCCTGCTTGACCTGAAAGTCTTTTGGCTCAGGATGTTTTCAAGTACTTTTTTAATATTGTTTTATTGCAGCTGAGTGACCATGAGGCCTGATTTATTTTGCCAAGGTTAGGTAACATCCCAAACATTTGACACTGACCATGAAGACAAGGCATCTAGGAGCAAATACTATGAGGAAACAGGCTTATGTATGAACTGCCAAAGTCATTGGCTAATTGAACCCACATGCTAATCTATGAGTGGTCTGCTTGCTAGTTAGCTAGCCTAGCTTGTTAATCCTCTTAGCTCAGACATTATGGTCAAAAGTAGAGCACACACTGTCAAACTGATCCAGACTCCATTAATGGCTTCCTCAAAACAAACACAAGGAACTAAGGAAGGAAGGAAGGAAGGAAGGAAGGAAAGAAACCTCCTTCCTGAATCCTGTACACCTGCTAGTGCACTATTGTGATATTTTTCTGGACTGTTTTTTGTCTGCTCAACTCTGCTTCACTCGGACACCATAATCAAGTCGTGATAGTTTTCTGCCAGTAACTGCATGTTATCCTTACAACATTTTGTGTGACAATTCCCAGCAACTAATTTGGTATTTCTGCATGAAAAACTTTGCCCTTCCAGGATATCAAAAACTGGCGGAATTTGTGTTTATTGTCCTTGTTCAGTTTATTTTATGGGGTGTGTTTTTTTAAGTCACTGGGACAGACTGTGAGTGATTTCTTTTTATTAAATGTATACAGTATTAGATCAGAAAAAGGTAAGGAGGATGATTGGAGGGAGCACCCCCGCCTCCCTTCTGTGCTTGGAGTGAGTTTGTTTGGGTAATTCTGTGAGCCATTTGCCACAACAGCAAAAAAGATCATATCAGAAACCCAAAGGTCATTACAATATTCACAAACCATACCGTATACATTAAATTCACCTCCAATACATTTCCCCCTCTATATTATTTTGCCCTCCAAAGCCTGCGCCAATCCAGAAATTTCCCACAAGGATTCCTTATTTCCTTGTTGCACATGAACCATGGAGAATACACACAGATAGCGCCAGCGGGTGGCCCTAACATGGAGGCTTGAGGCTTCCATGCAGGTGGTAGTAAGCCTGAGGCAGCATGCAAACCACCTCCTTCTAGCCAACGTATACAATCCCTGGATAACAAGCTGTGCAAGTTGAGAGAAAGGATCTCCTTCCAGCTGGAGATAAAAGATTTGTAGATTTTGTAGAATGCAGGCTGAGAGGCGGAGATTTTGTGTTTACCTTGTATCCAGTAATGGTGCTAACATGACGTCTGGGCATCTTCCATCGCACGCTGAAGGCTGTGCAGTTCACCGTCTCTAGCTGAATGTCCAATGGAGGGCTCAGACGATCTGTTGAAGAGAAACAGACAAAGTTGCCATGATCATTGAATCATGATATCCTGTAGATTCTGATTGGGATCGAGTCACAGCAGAGAAATACATTTGTAGGATTTGATGTATACATACATACACGTTTTTGGGGGGATATTCTGTTGGATTGGGTAATGTAGTATGACCATGTTAGGGTGCAGAGCCTTAATACAGAACTTCAAGTCAAATGAGCTCAGCTCAGATAATGGATAAGAAAACTAGGTAATTATGTGGATTTCAGGATCACAGCATGGCTCCAATGTGGATCTCGGACATTATGTGACCAGCATCTACTATATAATATCCGGAGTGGGTACAGCATTTTTTGGTTGTTTGCTGTTGGGGGGGAAATGAAAAATAAACAACAATCCTATTGGATATAATGTGAGTGCTAATAATTTCTATGGACTGTATCTACCTGAACCATGCACCCGTCACTTTATTACTTTTGACTACTGAATTGAGTGCTTGTTTCTCTTCCTTTCATCAAGTCACAGAAAATCCCACCCACTCATTTCAATGAAGTTGCTCACTGACTGGAGGGACAACCTCCTTCTGGATATTTCCCACGTCACTAGGAACTTGTAACGATGTGTTTTAGTGACCTTTATGCGTCCAAATCACAAACTATCACCACAAGCGAGCCTGTGTATCAAGCTTATGAATTGGTGAGGTCAAACTTGCAGTAGATTTGGCCACAAAGCTTTTGATTTAAAAAAAATCACACCCGTGTGAAGTGAGGGGCGCTCTTGTCGTCGTACATCATCCAATAATAAATTAATATACTTCTTCATGAATTAATCAACTTATGTTATTAACTTTTAACCATGATACAATGTTTAATGTTTAAAAAAATCTTTTCACCATGAACATGTAAGATGACAACTGAATTTATGTGATATATAAAAGCCCCGAACTGAATTAAAACAGTTGCACTGTTTAGAAATGCCATTGACATTATGCCATGTCAATGGCATAATGTTTGTGTTGCCACAAAAAGCCTATTTGTTCATATGACGTAAATTCTCCTTTCATTGTCAATGGCAAATGTGACACGAGTTAAGGACAAAAAGCTGTATATAGGGGGGCTAGCGCCCCTTAGTCATCTATGACTTATCTGTGACGTACTTATAACTCCAAAATTGCATACGTTTGGCACTGATTAGGCAAGCCGTTTGCAAGATTAGCTCTATATGAAATCACATCTGGGGAGTGAAAACATCCAGCTCCACTGTTCCAGCACTTCTTCTTCCTTCCTGAGAAATGTCTGGTTGACGTTTCAAGCCAAATATAAAATAATAATAATAATAAAGGGAAGGGCCGAAGGCACTGTTTCATGGGTCATGCAAATGTTTACCCCAAATGTCTCTCAAATGAGGATTGTATCAACAGTCTAAAGGTGTGTCAATTATTGCTAGTTACACATGGCAGTACCACTTCCAGCACAACTATACAGTCTGACTGGAACAGACATTTGAGCATTCAATTGACTCTCTTGATCAAGCTGAACTGGAGGCTCATGACAAAATGAGGCTATAACTCATCTGGACCCTTTGAGATAGGCCTAGAGTAGACCTTCTTTCAGAATGGGACCAAAATAATCTCAAACTATCCTGCAAAATAGTGTGTATTTTTTCTTCTACCTGGCATGCATGAATGAAAGAAGTTTGTTGGTTGAGTCCCTCATTCTAGGGACAACGAAAACAATAGTCTACTGTAGAATCTGTTTCCCGCTGCCACTGAGTGAGCGTAGTTATTTAAATGAGGTAGCCTAAATGCAGCTGTGCTGTCCTGCCTGTCCAGTGCTGAAAAGGGGTCGTCGAAATGATCTAGCAGCAAAATATATAGAAGTGATACTATGTTGAATACATTACAGTAAAGATCTAAAAATATAGCTGTGTTGTTAGTCTATAATAGTTTATCCAGCGACAGCAACAGAGCAATAGCAATACTATCTAATTAATCAAACTAATGCAAGGTTAGACAGGTTATATGCACGTGCGAATAACATTATGGAACGTGATGAATACAGAATGTTTTTGTTGCTTTAGGAGTAGCCTGCCAATACAATTACTATTGTGCTCATATTAATTCGAATTTTGTAGGCCTACTACTTACCAGATTTGTTTGTCCTTTTTGCGTAGACACGAACGTTAACAACGCACATTGTGAAAAAAAGTACGCATAAACAACTTTTTTCTTTCAATTCCATGTCTTCTTTTGGCGAAAGCGTGAAGGGTTAAATTATCATTTTAAATCGACCGTTTAACGTGCCTAACCTACAAACAATGCTGAGGCTATTTAGATACCGGTAATAAAGTTTTGGTGAAATTAAAAGCTGCTTTCGTCCATAAATTTGGCTCAAAAACCAGCCAGAGAAAGGCAAACGGAACTGAAACTGTCAACAATACGAACGAAGGCAACCATGCAAGGTTTGACACTGATGAGATTACAGTCTGCAAAAGATCAGTGGTTTTGGGCACATTAACGAGCAGACGCGGTTACTTCTACACTGCCGAGCGCACGGCAGGCGCTCTGTACAAATGCGTAAAGACCGCTAAAACCGGTAAAGACTAGAAAACGCCAATGGGACCGCAAAATGTTTTTTACGCAGTTATCTCGACCCTTTCGACTAGCTAACTTGTCGCCCCGTCTGTAAATGTGTGAGACGGAAGCGAAGAGGAGGAGCGCGCAGTCAGGAACGTGGGGACATTTAGGACTAAGAGGATAATAAGCGTCTAATCCCCACACTGGCCACAGATGGACTCCTGTCTTGGAGCAGAGGCAGGATGGATAACAACTGTAACGAACGACAGATAGATACCAATCATACGTAGCAGAGTTTTGGTTCTTTGTGTCTGTTAGACCTCTGACCAAATATTAAGGCTATATTGATAATAGGGGTGCCACAGTTAATCGAACTAATCAATTTAATTAGCCTAATTTAATTTATTAGGCTAATAATATCCTAATAAAAAGGATTTTGAGTGAATACAAATGAATTCCCATTCACAATGAATATAGAATGTTACTTTAAATCATAGTGTCTGAGCAAATAGTGTCTATTTTACGCCCTGATGATGTAGGCTACTGATGTACTGATGATAATTAAGAGAGCCTCTCACTTCACACGGGTTAGGGACAGGGTTAAGGCTTATTTATATTCTGGCTTTTCGGTGGTGAGGTGACCACCTCTGACCACCGGAGCTGAAATAACGTTGAGCGGTGAAGAGTAAAAACAGAGAGAAGGTTAGAGTGGGTGACAATATTATCACACGGAAAGATGAAATTACCTACCTAGGTTCCATCCTGGAGGCATCTTTCCGGTGATAAAATGGCCACCAACGTAATCAAAAAAGTCAACCAAAGAACAAGATTCCTTTACAGGATCTCCTCACTGGTCAACAAAAACACCTCAAAGGCCCTTAAAACAAGGCTCCAGACCTCCCAAAACAAACTGGTCAGGCTCCTACTCGGCCTCACCCACCTCACTCTTTCCCACTTTGACAGGCTGGAATGGCTTAGGGTCGACGACAGAGTACAGCATCTTGCAATGGGTCTGGTCCACAAGATTCGATACACCACCAAGATACCCATGTACCTGTCTAAATACTTCTTTAATGTTAACAAAGTCCACACCCACAACACCAGAGGGAGTGCAACAAACAATGTACAACCCAGATTCGGCCACCAAAATGTGGAATGCCCTACCAACAGTCATTAAGACTTGACTCCTTCAAAACCGCTCTCAAAGGGCACCTACAGACAGCTGCAATTTGAAGTATGAAACTGGAACATGAATGAAAACTACAACATGATGTCGCTGTGGTGGTAAGCGACTCACCGCTCACATCTGTTTTTACTGACCACAACTTATCACCTAAAACTGGAGTCTGAATAGGCCTTTAGCCCTATGCTCCATCAACCTTAACTCCAACTCCTAAACTAACCCCAATGCACAACCACAACCAACACACCTTAACGCTATCCCCAATCGTAACAACTCTAAACTAGGAATAGGGTTGAGGGAATAGTATAGAGGGAAGTGCATACCAAAGTACAGATGTATAGAAAGAAAATCTTTTCAAATGTGAGATTTACCTTAAAAATGACACCATCATCAGAGCTGCACAGTACATAAACATGAGCTTGATGTGGTTTTGATGGTGCTGGGGAGAACATCCTGATTCCTGTCCTCTTAACCTAGAGTTGTGCTAAGAATTGGAGCAATGATTAAGTGGTTAGGTGGAAGGTAACACTGATCAACAAGACACAATCTGCAGAAAAGGTTTGCCACTGGCCTGGGCCATGGCTCAGTGGTCCAGGGCAGGCACCTTGGCTGGTAATCCAGTCTGGCAGTGTGCCGCGGGTTCGACTCCCGATCCCGACAGCCTTTACTGCATGTCTTCCCCCCCCATCTCTCACCCCATTTCCTGTCAGCCTACTGTCTGTCGCTCCATAAAATATATAAAATAAAGGCGAAAGCCACAAAAAAAAACATTTAAGAAAAGGTTTGCCAGCTGCAAGCACAGATGACAACACCATCAAAAGCCATAACAAGCAGTTTCCAACAATCTGTCACGATTAAGAAACTGACAGACACGACCAGTCCAAAGGGGAGCTTGTAGATCAGCTACTGTATATTCAGTTGTAGGCTGGAGTTGAGGTGGTAGGCAGGTTGCAGGTTGCCACTATCTGCCCATCTGCCCACCTGTTTGCCTTCAACTCACGAGTTGAAGGCAAACAGGTGGGCATGTAGGCAGGCAGACAACTATAAACATACTATAGAAATAAGCATTACAGCACAGAGAACTGTGAAACAATCTGGCAGTGCGTGGGGAGAAGACCCAGACTTTTATAGAGTGGAGGTTGATGAGAAGATGCAGGCATGTATGTGAGAGATCAAGAAAGCTTACGAGGAAAGGTCGCCAACATAATTTTCTGGAGTCAGGCATGTATGTGACTGAGATGAGATCAAGAAAACTTACAAGGAAAGGTCGCCAACGTCAGAGAGACCCTGCAATTCCAGCCTGCAGATTCGTAACACTTGGTGGCAAACTGCTGCTGAAACTCTGGTGGAATACATTGGAGTCAATGGAGCCGAGTGGACAAGCATAATTATGAACAAACACTATTTCTGAATGAATTATCCCACGATTTTGCAACCCATTTTTTCCCCCAGTGTCAATTACAGTATCTAATGTAATCCTGGGCGCTACACTTCCTCTGCCAACCTGGGGGGGGGCAGCGGACTGACCTCATGCTTCCTTCTATGCATGAGGAGTCCAAGCTGCTTCTTTTCACCTGACATGGGGGAGTTTCCCCAGCCGGACGTACCGCGTGGAAGGAACACGTTATTCCGACCAGTTCCATTCCCCTCCATCAGACACTCATGCTTTCCAAGGTGTGATTTGGGGTCCTAAGGATGAATACAAAATGAATATCAAATCATGTTAAAACCAAAATGTTGAATTGTGGGTTTGAGTTCACATGCCCATTTAATGTAAATGAAAAGGAGACTACCTGTCAGTGGGGAGTGTTGGCTGATGAATGAATATCAACATCCTATTCCTTATACATCCTAATACAGGGGGGTCTAATTATGACAGGCAAATATGACCCTCCAGTCAAAAAACACTTTGTTTGAAATGGACACTCATGGCCCTCTATCATCCTTCCTGGGGGGGGTGGGGGAGTTGGAGTAGGACTAAGGCACTATACGTCCTCTTTGGGGGGGGGGGGGGGGGGGGGTACTACCTGTCAGTGGGGAGTGTTGGCTGATGAATGAAAATCAACATCCTTATACATCCTAATAGGGGGGTCAAATTATGACCCCCCCCCCCCAGTCAAAAAACACTTTGTTTGAGATAGACACTCATGCTTTCCAAGGTGTGATTTGGGGGTCCTAAGGATGAATACAAAATTAATATCAACATCTTAAAACCAAAATGTAATGTTAAAACCAAAATGTTGAATTTGGTTTCTTTCTGAATACCATTGAGATACCATGAGACCATTGTAAAGTAACGTTTCCTGAAAAAAGAAAGGGAAAAAAAGGGAAAAATGACATAACACATCATTGCCTGCTGTGTTGCTTTTCAATGTGTACACTGTGTAATTTTATAGAGGTATCTAAAGAGCACAAAGTTTGTTTCTGAACGTGCCAAGTATCGCGAGACTGTTCACCATTTCCTGTTTGGCCACCAAATCTTGCGATACCTCAGAGACAGAAACAATACCCTCCGCTGTTTAGATGCCTAAAAAGAATGATGTACTGTGCACATCGAAAAGTAAGTGATTGGAAAACAACCTGTGATATGTCTTCTTTTATATCCTGAACTGATTATATCTCAAAGGTCGATCGTTCATAAAATAATGCTTGTTCAAAAGCTGGTCCAGCCGGCTCCATCCACTGCCATGTTGCATTTCATCGAACTTCCGTTGCGAGAATTGCCACCCATGACCGTCATGGCGCAGACCCGGCGTCCAGTCCGGTCCAGTCACGTGACCTCATGTCCCTTGCTTTCATTTTGTTCCTAGGATGAGATACCAGAATCTGGAAAGCCAGGAACCAATCCTATGCCCACACACAGACATACTAACACTATAGGCTACACAGGACACTGGCAAGGACCGTAACACAATCAACCTCACCACAGGGTTCAGAGCTGTGGTGATTTCTATTCTGTTACCTTCCCTTTCACCAATCTGTATTCACACTATTATTAGCCACTAAAAAGTGCACTGCTCTGAGTACATTTCTCCGCCAGGCCTGATTGCCTATTCCCAGGCCTGGGGTGCAGCCGTCAGGCACTTTGTGATACAAACCTAGGACCGACTTTTTCAGAAAAGCTTGTTAGCCACCTGAAAATCCAATATGTCTGACCTTTTTCAAGATGCTTGCCACATCAAATGTAAAACAAGGCGTTGTCTCTGTCAGAAAGAAACACAAATGTACAATATAATTTTCAGTAACAGCAAGCTTGAGCGTGCCAGAAAAAGGGCAGCTGACATCCAGAATGACCCTGAGGGGCCTATTGGTTAAGGCACATACCACAATAGGCTATAATGCTTATAGCCTGGCGGCCTTTGCTGTGTGTCACTACCTGTCCCCGTTTCCTGTCTCATTCTGCTGTACTATATAAAATAAAGGCAGATAGGCTCTCTCAATGCATTTTATTTGAACTATTTTCACTAATTTGGGTCCCAAGCAAACATCTGATTTCTCTTTTGTATCTTGAGCTAAAAAGTTTGGGAACCACTGGTCTAGACTCTAGACAATAATTGCTGGAAATCAAAAGGATAGAGAGAAAACTAGAAGAAGTGATCATGTAGATTGTATTGTGGGACAGCAATGTTCGTACAGTATTTGATTCATTGGTGAGTGGAATCTGTAGAAGTTGAGGGATTAATGTTGATGAAGACACAATTTGCATGACAAAATGTAGTAATGTAAAACATATGGTGCTATAACAGGCCGATGTGAAACATTTGGGGCAGAAGTTCTGCTCTGCTTGGCATCCAGGGAGTGTGTGTACAGAGTTTCACATCAATCAGAGATTAACATGGACACACGGACGGACGGATAGACAGGGTCACAGGGAACAAAACATTCGTGGCCACACATTCGGCCTGGTGGAGACAATTAGTTTTGTATTTCAATCATATTAGTTATATCTTTAGCACATAAGACGCTTAAAAGCGTCAAGCAACAAGTACATCCTTTACAAAATAATCAGTTGTTTTCCAATCATAATATTGATACTATAGAACAGACTATAGATATAGACGGCTCCAGGTGTGTGTGGGGGGGATAGGGGGAACTAGGGGGAGCCTTAACCCCCCTCCTTGCTACTTCAGTGAGAGCTCTGAGGACAGGAGTGGAGTGGAATGTTCGTGTTAAGTATTTCATCCTACCAATAATTTTATCAACCTGTGATATAGGTTATAGCTACTGTCACTTATAACGTGATTTTGTGTCCAGCCAGACAACAGTATGAGACATTGTAGCTGGAACATTCTCCCCACATTATTATAACAAAGGAGAAAGCATTTTCAGCCTGCACAATCACAATTATTAACTCCCAATCTCTGGTGAGAATTGCTCTTTTCAATGCGGCCCTGGAGCGAATGTTATACGGCCAGCAGCTTCATACCTGAATTGTATTATGAACGGCCTGCTCGTCAGTATGGGTCGGGACATTTTTACATTATTTTTTTTTTTACCTGGGCATTTCCCAGAGTATAATTTGTCAGTGCTCCTTGTTCGTTGTATATATATATTTTTTGATACAATATTTGTTCACAGCACACATCTGACAAAAGACCATTGATATTAAATATTGATGATGATAGTTAAATAGAATTGTTTAAATCCGAAGCTAAATTATGTAGTAGGCCCTTGGGTGTAATATTTTCTAATATGGCCCCCTTTGAGAAAGGTTTGGACACGTCCTGATACAGCCACCTAGTGGCCAAAATGTGAGACAACACTGAAATTGCAAGCAGACTAGCAGAGTCACTACATAACTACATAACTACACTACATTACAGAATTAATAGCAATTCTACTTAACCAAAAGATTGTTCCCCTGGTGACTCCTAAAATTCAAAACCTATATTTCAAATTGTCAGGCCACCAATCCTTCTCATAACAGATCTCTTCAACACATGATGCTTTAGCAACACCAGAGTACATGTGGTGTCGATACATTCTAAACATCACAGTGGCTTGTCAAGTCGGTTCTTTATAGTTATTTCATAATACCACCCAAATTGTTTAAAACAAATTCTTCAAAGGCTGTAGGTGCTTATAAAAGGTATTCAATGTAACATGCCTACAACATTTATTCTCAGCTTGGTAAAATAGCAAATTGCTCATACCAGAAGTTTCATTATATTGGAATATTGATGACAATCCACATGTTCAACTGAGTGAACCTAAAGTCAATTGAGCACTGTTCTGATTCAAGTTGCCCCTGAGGGTTGACTCAGGATCAGCCACTCTTGCCCCCAAGTCTTAACTCTTACCATAAATTAAAATAAATTGCCTCATTGACCCTGTATCTTCCACCTCGTGGAACACAAAATTGTAAGCAGGCTTTTTAGCACATAAATGGGACCACAAATCGACAATATATCACCCCTCTTTAGCCAAGATTTCACTCAAAGTCTTTTTAGGAGGTAATGAAATAGTCTTCCAGGAGCAGAGTTCCTAATCAGTCCTCCATTCCAGCTGTCACCTTCTCCCACCTACGGACTCGGCCATTCCAGGGCTGTAGTTTCATGTTGGGGCCATTATAAGGGGTGAAATGACCCATGCAATTAGCCCCTTATATGTGAGTCAAACCCCAAAATGGCCAGGTTTAATCACAGGTCATCCCCCGATTCAACCTCAGCCTATGCAGGAGAGGAAATGGTTGTCTGTTTGGCGTAGTTGCCGCTTGGCAAGGGAGTAATTGCTTGAGGATGAGGTATTTCCATGCAGTTAAGTGAGCGGCTAAAGGGAAAGGGATGCCTTGTTCTAAGTGATTACCGGTATAGCTCTAAAATGCAAGTCAAATGCAAGTCAAAGCTTGCCAAGTGCTTTGACAGATCCAAGCTCAGCGGGACAATCTAAAAACCAAGCTAAGAAACATTGTAACTGCCATGACCAAATCTGCAAAAATATACTTTATCAATGATAAAGCAGAGAAAAACAAAAACAATCCTCTGGAAGCTACTCAACAACCAACTAGGCTGTGGTCAGAAACTGAAAACCAGGTTTACAAACATCAAATTGAACAACACTCTCATCACTGACAAGCTTGATGTGACCAACTACTTAAACATCTTCTTTATAAATGTAGCAGGGGGGACTTTTGAGGGAATAATAATGAAATACACTTAATGCCTACTATACTACGCCACCTTTTTCTAGAGGGAAGGTCCTCTTTAACAATAGAAAGCACAGGTTCGTGTGAGCTAGCCGCAATTTGCAACTCTAGATTTTAGATTGTAGAGGTTTGTTTTCTCTCTCGTCAGAATCGAAAAAAACCTCTATGAGAGTCTAAATGTTTGGGCTATTCTAAAACCACCTCTGTGAGATCAAAGATAGCTGTGCAAATAATTTTGGCAAATAATTTTGGCAAATAATTTTGGCAAATAATGTTGGCAAATAATTTTGGCAAATAATTTTGGGGGGCAAATAATTTTGGCAAATAATTTTGGTAAATAATTTTGGCAAATTATGACCAGTGTGACACACAAATGATTGCAATATGACCTTTGGGATCACTTGTGACCTTGAACTTAAAGTCCTAGCTACTGATAACTGCATAAACTGCTCTGACTGGAAATCATATCCACAATAAATCATTAATAAACTACAAACCTTTGCCTATACCTTTTCGATCAGATTAAAAGAACAAATTATTCTTGTAATGTCTCACAGAAAAAAAGATCAAAATAAACTATACATTCATTAAATTAAACACAAAGTTACACCTATTCAAACTGATTGATATACAACTTCACAAAACATGGTGTAAACAGTATAGTAGTTAGTTAACTTTAGACCTTGGATAGCAAAGTTGAAACGCCTTCACAGAAGTCTACACAGCCATTGAAACATGAAGATTGTGATTCTATTGTTCATTCAGTAGTCTTCTTTGATCACACCCAGCTGAACCATCTCGTTAACTTACTGGGGGGGCACCTTTGAGAAGTGTAGTTTTGACCCCTGACTGTGCCAAAGTGTGCCATTCCAATGAAAACACATTATTCAGGTCATGTTGTGTGCTGGTGAAAAGAAGAATATGAAGGGGCACCCACTGGCCTAGTGGTCCAGGTGCATGCCACATAGGCTCTGGCCTGACAGTGTGTTGCGTGTTTGAGTCCTGTTCATGACAACCTTTTCTGCATGTCTCTCCCCTTCTCTCTCTCCCTCTTTCCTGTCTGCCTTCACTGTAATTATCAATAAAAGCACAAAAGCCAAAAAGAAAAGAAAGAAGAATATGAAAAAAGAAAACCATCTTTCTGACCTGATTTTGTCCCCAACTCAAGACTACTATACTTCTAATTATATACATTTTCTACTTTGTTGCTCTTTAACTTGAGAGCTGCAGATTCTGTCTGGACTTTGAATCAAATATCATAAAGTGGATTAGATTATCTCAGCCCATCTTTTGGGTCCATGTTACTCTGTGCTACATATGCTTAACACTTTACAGCTGGGAGGGTAATGTAATAATGTCCAGGGGCATGCTGTTGCTGTGTACAGTAAACTAGAGTAAAACAAACAATCTACAGTAGGCTACCTAGTACCTACAACACTCCTGGCACGCATACAGTGACTCACACACAAAGTCCCATGAGAGCTCCAACATTCACTCTGGTCTTTGCCCCCGCCATGCAAGTCTCAGTAATAAAAAGTAGTTTCCTTTGCTCTGATCCTTACTAAATTGTCTTTATTTAGTATAAAAAAATCATACCTGTGTGTAATGAGGGGAGCTCTTGTCATCGTACATCAATTTATGTTAGAGGACATTTGACATTGCTACAGGTACATAAGGTGGTCCCTTACCCAAGCGCTCCCACCAACATGTGATTGGTTAGCCGATTTACTCGTTTACATATACGTAAGTGTGAGATGGAGGATGACTGATTTAAGCAGTCACACTTGGCCTGAGTCAAACTAGAACTGAACTCAGAGCTGGGTGTGGCTGCACACCTGTTGTGCATGGACTTGATCAAGGCACAACAGGTTAAATCAGTCCTCTCCACAAATACTCAGAAAAGAGCTTCTGTCTGGACAGTGGGGACTGGGGAGCTATCTGCTTTCCTGTGTAAAGTGTCATATATGTTGTGTTATTCCTTGACATGGAGGAATAAAACTAGTGACTAAGACTGTCACATTTGTAACCAAATGTGACCGACTAGTCACTACCCAGGGCAAGGAAGGACACAACACAGACTGTTTTATTCCTCCATGTCAAGGAATAACTCAACATATATGACACTTTACACAGGAAAGCAGATAGCTCCCCACTGTCCAGACAGAAGCTCTTTTCTGAGTCTTTGTGGAGAGGACTGATTTAACCTGTTGTGCCTTGATCAAGTACATGCACAACAGGTGCGCAGCCACACCCAGCTCTGAGTCCAGTTCTAGTTTGACTCAGGCCAGGTGTGACTGCTTAAATCAGTCATCCTCCATCTCACAGTAAGTTTTCCCTTCAATGTCAATGGCATTTAATGTTTTGATGTTTAATTTACATCATATTTAGCAGAATTCTGACCTAATTTCTCCGTTCATTTTTAATGGCAAATATTGAGACGTGTGGGGACAAGATTTAGCGGACATTTGACCTGAATTCCCCTTTTATTGTCAATGGCAAATCTTGAGACGTGTGGGGACAAAAGCTGTTTATAAAATAAGAAAAATAAGAAGATTTTTGTTAAAACTATTCAAAAATATTTCCACAGGACCACAAAGATAGCAGATCTACAACCTCACGTGTTGAGACACTGTGAACTTTTAGATCTGCTATGTTTGAATACATTAGCCACTCATTTCACTGATGGGGACAACCTGGAACCCCCTCAAGGACCCCTTGAAGGTCCCCGGACCGCACTTTGGGAACCACTGGCCTATAGGCTACTTGGAATGTGGCCTTTTAGGTTTGAAAGTAAAGTCAAGCTAAATTATATTTCCCTCATGCACCTTAGATTAGGTTACATAATAAAACAGTAAATACTTGCACATACCAATCTCAAGACGTTCTCACGTGTGTCAATCAAAGCATTAAACTTAAAGGCAAAATTCTTGTCCTGTTGAAACCTTACAACAATACCCACTGGTAGCGAGATAGGACCTCTCTAAATCCTCCCGCCCGTCAAACATAGAGAAGTTTCCAGAAGTTCTGCTGATTTCAAGCTCGTTGTGATTTTAAGTGGCAACTCAATCTACTTGGTGTGTTTTGAATGGCTGATTAAAAACATGTGTCAACTTTCATCCAACCAAATAGGCTACAAAAGAAAAGCAAGACCTTTGTAATGTTAGTGTGGAAAAGTGTGAACTGTGAAACTATGCTAAAAATAAAATCTTCAATGGGGGCCCGGGTACATCAAAAGTTTGAGAGGCACTGGACACGCACACGCACACGCACGCGTGCGCACGCACACACACACACACACACACACACACACACACACACACAATCACACTCACTCTGATTATTACTCTTGTAACTTAACCCATGTATAGGCTACAATATACTTATAGAATAGCCTATAACATATTTGATCTCAATCCTAAATTAGGTTTGCCATTCCTAACTATTGCTATTGCCTCTGCAATTCGTCATTCAATGAACAGACGCCATTTATCCTTAGACAGGGCAGCGTGGGAGTTTGCCAGTTGTGACAGACAGAGAGAACAAGATAGAGGATGGGCTAGAAGACGTCATCTGTCCTTATAAACCTGCCTCTTGACTTCAACACTCAGTTCAGAAGCAACTAAGCAAGCAATGGATGGAGCAGGGAGGGATGGACTGACAGACAACCCACATAGCCTAAAGGATATACTTGCTTACCGACACATTCATGCTGAATGAAGTACAGTGAGGTTGTGGGAATAACCTTTTTTTCCCTTTTATATATATGCAAATTAAAATATTTGGACACTTTGCAGTCCGGAAGAGGAACCTTCAGTTGATGTTTTTCCTTCATTATTTTCTCGCAATTTACCTGTTGAGGCTCCAGCGCCGGCGAACACACTGACGGATAATTTATTTAAATAATGACGCATCTCCGTCAAATTCAAACAGACGTTTTGAGCTCTGGATTGACGTCTGGGGATGTCGACAAGAGCCCGAGGTGATGAAGAAGGCGACCCTCTCCATCTCCTCTATACACGAAACATGTTGACATTGACGTATAGGTGCACGGAGCTCTAAACTTAAAGGGATGTCTGTTGTTTTCGTATTACGACATGTTTTTCTCTCGGACTGAAGTGGACAATGAAGTTATGGGATAGCCTGACCACCTGTCTGATCCTGCTGAGCAGCGTGCGCGGGAGTCCCGTGCGCGGGAGCCCCGTGAAAACAAAACCACGGTCCTCACCACGTGAGCTCCCGCCAGTCCATATCAACATATCTATTACTTCCCCAGAGATACCGCCGGTTATCACGCACAACGGGGAAAAGGCGTCGGTTAATGAAGAAACATGTAAGTGGTTATGGTTTCCATCTGTCAGTGATTCTGTACGCTCTTTATTTAAAAGGCATGGATGATTAGGTGAATCTACAGTACTGCTAAATTCTAAGAGTTAAAGTGAAAAATGGACCTGTACAAGATTGATTGATTGATTGATATTGATTGATTGAATACACTGCTAAATCCTAGAGTTAAAGTGTAAAATTGAACTGTACAACATTGATTGATTGATTGATTGATTGATTGATTGATTGATTGATTGATTGATTGAATACAGCCAAACAGACATTTGGGCTGAAGGATAACACACTTGTTTACACTCTTGGGATTGCAGGCCCATTTGGTTCCTAAATCCAGGTTCCTATAAATCCTATACTATGGAGCTGGGGACCCCTTGGAACCACCCACAAGGAGCACTTTGATCCAGTGCTCTAGTCTAGAGAGTCTAGAGACTTGATACCTATATAAATATCCTTATACTTCAATGACACAGTCATGCATTGAAGGCTTCCCAAAGGTTCCCAGTAAAGCAGACAATCCTAAATAGGACTAGCGTCCCTCAGTGCGTTGTGGTTATAATTGGTTCCATGCCATGTCTTTCACACCCACTATCTCATCCTTTCTTGTGGCACATTCCTATACCTATCACCTCATTGTCAGGCACACAGAAAGAGCAAAGCATTCAGGGTAGATGCACCTACTGTGCCACTGCACAATTAAATCCAGACGTTTTTCTCCCTAGAGCTGTGAAGCAAACTAAAGGTGGGCATACCGTGGGAAATAAAGGATGGTTGGTCCAGGCCCAGGGGCTGTCATCGTTTGCACACAATCCATCTCTCAATCTCAATAGCTGTAAACTACGTATTCCTAGTACATACTGCCATGCAAGAACCCAAATATAAATGTAATAAGGCACATACATAATAAGCAGGCTATTGATAGATTTTATGACATGTTTTTTTTTGTGGCTTTTGCCTTTTTTTATGGAGGGACAGACAGTAGGCTGACAGGAAATGGGGAGAGAGATGGGGGGAAGACATGCAGTAAAGGCCGTCGGGATCGGGAGTCGAACCTGCCAGACTGGATTACCAGCCAAGGTGCCTGGACCATTGAGCCATGGCCAAGGCCTCTTATGACATTTTTTCACATGAAATTTATTTTCATGCACTTAAATGATAAATCCTACTTTCACACTAGTTTGTGAAGTGGGAGACAAACGTATATCTTTTCAGTTACCCATGTTATGTGGAAGAATAACCTCATGATGTGTTATGTAATCAGAAATCCCATATCTCTATCAATGAACTCACAGACTCCACAGAGGATCTCCTTCCTGACCAGTTTGAGGATGTGGTGGACTTCATCAAAGTGACCATCAGTAGAGTGCGACGTTCCTCATCCTCCCAGACCTCCTCTACCTCACCCCTTTCCAAACCAGTCGTGGGCACTGGCAGGACTCGACGCAGGAGAGAGAGAAAGAAAGGACAGAAAGGGGCAAGCAAGACGACCACAGGAGGCAAGGGGAGAGCCGGCGAAGGAGACACAGGGAGGAGGAGCAGTGGGAGAAGACGAGCGAATAGCTCGGTAGGAGGTGCAGGGCGAGGCGACAGAGGACGAGGACAGGGCTGTGTGCTAAAACAGATCCACCTCAACGTGTCAGACCTTGGACTGGGCTACCGCTCCGGTGAGGAAATGATATTCAGGTACTGTTCCGGACCCTGCAGAAAGTCCGAGAGCAATTATGACAAGATCCTCAACAATCTCGTCAACAACAGGAAGTTTCCGCCCAAAGACACCCCACCGCACGCCTGCTGTCGGCCAACATCGTTTGACGACGACCTCTCGTTTTTGGATGACAACATGATCTACCACACTGTGAGGAGGCACTCTGCCAGGAAGTGCGGTTGCGTATAAGGTAGAGGGTGGAAGGCAAGGTGTCATTTTATTTGCACCGACTGTCCGACTCCCACTCAAAAACATAATTCTGTATAATGTCTGGAGTCTGTCAAGGATGTCGAAGGATGAGGAAATAATACAATGAAGACACTGGCATCAATGTACACAGTGATCATTCATTTAAAGGGTCCATTTGGTTTCATGTGTACACTCTTGAGTTAAATTAAGCCTCAGGATTTTACAGTGTGTCCATTGTGTTCCATCCTTCCTCTTTTGGTCTGTGTGGCATTGACCAGGTGTTTGACACTGACCAGGTTTTCTACTCAGAACCAAAGCATGTGTGTGTGTGTGTGTGTGTGTGTGTGTGTGTGTGTGTGTGTGTTTTAGTGGGATTACAGGGAACAAAAGTCAAAGTGTGACTTTTCCAACCAAAAAGATTGAAATTACATTAGACAGAGACTCAGTGAAGGTTATATACACTATAGCGTACACGTATATTTATGGAATTTATTATTTTATTAACTTATTATTGCTATTTATTTTGGTTTTATAGAATTAATAAATGTTATTTATTTATATTTTGAACCGTGCCAAAGTGAAACATTTGAAAAGAGTTTATGTGACATATTTCCATAAAAAAGCAGTTTAAGCGATAAGTGATTTACAATTGACATTTATATTTTATTACAGCTTCAGTTATTTTGGCGTTTATTATTCC
>NC_137867.1:22063561-22183561 GCF_963924005.1 Protomyctophum bolini | reverse complement strand
TACAGTACAAGTACAGTACAAGTACAGTACAGCACCACTCAGTTCAGAGGGGTCTGATTTTTTTTTGAGATGTGGACTGTTGGGTATGTGTCTGAGGGTTAGGCCAAGATGAGATGTGGACTGTTGGGTATGTGTCTGAGGGTTAGGCCAAGATGAGATGTGGACTGTTGGGTATGTGTTTGAGGGTTAGGCCAAGATGAGATGTGGACTGTTGGGTATGTGTCTGAGGGTTAGGCCAAGATGAGATGTGGACTGTTGGGTATGTGTCTGAGGGTTAGGCCAAGATGAGATGTGGACTGTTGGGTATGTGTCTGAGGGTTAGGCCAAGATGAGATGTGGACTGTTGGGTATGTGTCTGAGGGTTAGGCCAAGATGAGATGTGGACTGTTGGGTATGTGCCTGCATGGCACTGCCTGCTAAACTGTTCAACAGGGATGTGATCCAGAATGACCCTGCCCCTCTCTCCTCATATGCCCGATGAAAACAGTGTGTGTGTGTGTGTGTGTGTGTGTGTGTGCCCCTCTCCCTCCCTCCCTCTCTCGTTCACGCACGCACGCACGCACACACGCACGCGCGCACACACACACACACACACACACACACACACACACACACACACACACACACACACACACACACACAGACACACACACACACACAGACACACACACAGACACAGAGAGAGGGTTTGGTCATACATTAGACTTACATCAACTCTCGTGTTGCTAATTCAATACCGCATGACATTGACTACATCTTAGACCTTGATGAACTTCCAACTTTAACCTGCATGGTGACATGGTGTGGGTTGCTATAGGACTAGAGTTGAAGTTTGTCCAGTTAGAGTAGACAAGGCTGATGTGATTGGATGTAATGGGCCGGTGTGATTATGTGTCTGAACCAGGCTTCAAACTGAGAACACAATCCAATAATAAGTGATATATAAGTGATGTCACGGTCAATATGTGTGTTTATGGGCTGTGTGTGTGTGCACACACGCACGCACGCACGCACGTGAGTACACATGTGTATGATCTCAGGAGGCAACCCAGACCCCCCAACTCAGCTCCCATCCTCTCCCAAATAGGAAACACCAGACCTCCATTCCTCTTTCTCCCATGTAGCAGCATCCTCCTTCCCACCTATATAAATATCTACCCCTTCCTTCTTGTCCCACGGCCCTTTGATGTTCCTCTGCTTCCTCCATTAATGTCTCCTCCCCGCTATCCTCCTCTCCATCTCTCTCTCCCCGTTTGTCTACAAATTCTCCCTGCCTGTTTTCTTCCTCCTCCTCTACCTCCTGTACAGTAAAGTCCTCAGTGTCAATTTATTTCTGAGAGTGTACATATGGAACCAAATGCATCCATAAGGCTCCCATGTGTACACTCTCGGAGTTACAGATGGATAAATGAACACTGGGGATTTTACTGTGTGTGAGTAAAAACAGGATCTGGCATGCTGTCAGGTTCTCTCTCTGTCTTCGTTGTGTCCATGTGTACTGCTGTGAGAACAAACAGTGTCTTCACACGGATAGCACGTTCCACATCTTTCTGAGGTGTGTGTGTGTGTGTGTGTGTGTGTGTGTGTGTGTGTGTGTGTGTGTGTGTTTGTGTGCGTGTGTGTGTGTGTGTGTGTGTGTGTGTGTGTGTGTGTGTGTGTGTGTGTGTGTGTGTGTGTGTGTGTGTGTGTGTGTGTGATCATGTCAGTCAGGTTACACAGGTATGATGTCAGTATTGTGACATCAGGCTTGTCTGTCTCCAGCTCCCTCTGTTTCTTCTCACCTGTTGCTGTGTAACAGAATATAATAATTTGTTGGACAATCTACTTTGAGGGGAAGCATCATATTGGCTTTATCTAACAACGCACGCGCGCACACACACACACACACACACACACACACACACACACACACACACACACACACACACACACACACACACACACACACACACACACACTCACACACAGCACTCTTCACCATCCCAACACAAGCCACATCCATACTCCAGGCTCAAGCCAAATGGAAAGAACATCACAGCATGCCAAAAATTGACATACCACTGAACCATGTGTGTGTACATAAATCTACCGCTCATCAGGATCCTAAAACAATATGGGCTTTCCAACCATGTAAGCAAGCATTTCTCTGTGATAGCTATGGGCACTGATTACCGTATATACGTGTACAGCTCTGTGTAAAATACGGCCAGCTCTGGACCATCTTTGTTCTTAAAAGGATCTGCAATCTTACATAAAGCTAAATAAATGTATTCTAAAACTAGCCCAAACATTTAGACTCTTGTAGAGGTTTGTTTTCTCTCTCGTCAGAATCGAAAAAAACCTCTATGAGAGTCTAAATGTTTGGGCTATTCTAAAACCACCTCTGTGAGATCAAAGATAGCAGTGGGCCAAATACTAATTCAGTGTTTTGAATGCAAGAGCTGTGCCACCAGGCAGGGTGACCATGAAGTATGTAATTAAGCAATAATACATGAAAGGGGCAGCGTTATCTATACAAAAGCATCCTTGTGTCTCTTGAAAGGTTTTATATAAGTTATTAATTATTATTGTTATTATTATTATTATACCGTCAGCTACTTGCTTGTAAGTTGGATAAAACCTAACCATGCTTCGGGTATTCTTGCTGTCCGTTTGTTTTAGATTCTGTCTGCACGGATATGAAGTGATGCTGTAGAAAACAAATACGGCAGTGGTAATACTTGATGCAGTCTGACTGAGTGCCCTTATGTTATGAGGAGATTTGAACGCTTCCCAGCAAATCAGAGTGCGGGGGACCTAACTGATATAATAACATAGAACAATTAATCACATTAACTAACCATAGTTATCAACTGTCCCACCACTGTCCCTAATTTTATTTGAATTACAGAAAGCATACAAAACCCACTGACTTGTTCCACAGAGTCACAGCAGTAGTTATTCACTCCTCCTGTCCTTACCAAAACCCCAGTAGTGTGTAACATCCTTAAAATACCTACACAAGTATTTACCAGCCTGTGATCCTTAGACATCTGTTCCCCCCCTGAGGTGAATGGACCCTGAAATGGATCCTACTAAGCCAGAAAATGACTCACAGAAAGAAAAGCTGGGAGCAAACAGTTCAAACTTCTGACTCACAACCCCTATATAACCCCTTCCAAAACCTCTCTGTGACCTTTCATAGTCTCCGTTGACCTTTTTGTGACCCCTCTAGTGCTATAATAGCCCCCCTCCCAAGAGCGAGTGGAGACGAACAGGAACTGGCGGGAATTTGATATGCCGTGGCCGGTTGCCCCTGTTATGCACTTGAATTATTACTCCCCATGCTCAGCATGGAGGTATACAGGTAAAACACTTTGCTAAATGAAGGATGCAACAAGGCCATTTGAAAACAGGGTCCACATCGCTCTGTTAAGGTGTGATGTGTGTATCTCTCTGGCTTCAGGTATACTACATGAAACCCAGTTGAAAAGCGGAACTTCACCTGATGCAATACATCACATCGACAAACAGATCTTCAGATCAGGGCAGACCGGCCCCTTCCTATACAAACCCATTGTAACTTCAAACTTCATTTTAACCATGATATATTCATCGAAAACACCTGACCTTTTTTCTGGTGACTGATAATACGTGAGGTGGCCGTGGTTTTTCATTTACTGTTTTCATTTATGTATATATTCTTTGGGGTAAATCAACGCTCCCAACGCTCCAGAAAAACACCCAAAATAATAATTAGCAGTAAGTGAAAAACGTATTAGAAGGACATTATTAGTCACCGGAAGAATTTGGAATACGCTGGGAGGAATAGCGTTGGAATCCATGCGACGTGTGATTCAGCCAAAGTATAATTTAGCCTTTAATGTTTTAACACTGATGCGCATTAGAACCACTGTACTAAAAATGAGCAGAAGGCTGGGCCTGGAACACGCAATGTTTATCCAAGCTTTTATACTTAAATCAACTGTATTTCAGAGTGAGTCTGACAGTAATTAACAAAATAGAAATTAGTCTTGTTCTTAGAAAAATACTGGGTACTGTGGTACCAGATGCTGGGTATACTGACTGCCACATGTTTTCCTTTTTATTCTCCAAGGAGAAATACATTGCCATGACTTCTCTGATGTGGGGATGGGACATCTGGCCACATTAAGCAGAGAACGTTTCTAACTGCAGACCAAACCGTATTAGGAAAAACATCATATAGGCCTAATTTGCTTCTTGTTAAATGGAGCCTATATGAAGTAAATCATGGTGAGGCAGGATGAGCTGGAGGAACACTACAGCATACATACAGTATGCACTCAAGTCACTCAACAAGTCTTTTATTCCCCGGGAGAGACAGACAGGTTGAGTCCCTGATTACAGCCTTTCACAACAACACAGGAAACTGTCATCATGCTGTACAACCACACAGGAAGCTGTCATCCTGTCAACATGTCATCAACAGACTCAAACAAGGAGAAACCATTGATCTCAAACACGCACAGGGAGCTGTCTACCACATGCAGAATGCTGTAGGCACAATAAATGAAGCATGTAATAGAGCTAGACCACATGGATGGACATGCTCATTTAGCAGTGTTACGCAGAGGTACAGAGCTGAACGAATTTCCCCTTTAAAACAGTGACAATAAAGTTGGTCATGGGAAAGCATTCTGGTGCAGTCTGGTAGGTTCTGTAAACCACGCAGAGAGAGGAGCTGCAGTGGAGACCTGGGGATGATGGACGCTATTTTATCTGATGTGAAAACATTCCAAAGTGTCACACCAGCTTATCACACAAGTCTGACAAATGAAAACAAATAAACAAAGAACTGGCTTGATGCATAATCATGTGATTTGTTATTTATTGAAGTTCATGTTAGGCCTAGTCTGATTCAGGATCTGCACGTAATTCCGACGGAGCATTAGTCCAACATGCTTGTGGTTATGGTTAGGTTAGGGTTTGAGGTAGGTTGTCGTTTGTCGGACCAATGACTAGTGAGAGCGACTAAATGCCATAATAACTGTAACTTGTACTAGAAGGTGATGCAGCACCTGCTAAGATTGTCTAGTTTGTCACCTGTACAGAAAAACAAACTACAAAATCAGCATATACATACACCTTTAAACAGAAACACCAGAGAGTGTTCCCCTAAATTGCGATTATTACATTTTTATTTATTTTGGCAGAAATATATTATTTAAAAAAGAAAAGACTGACCAGACCATCCCACATCCCATGCTATGACAAATTAAATTAAGCCTGGGACAAAGGACAAAAAAAAGAATAATTTCCAAAATATGGGTTTGATGACATGTACTGTATGGCCAAGATTAGGCAAATGACTACAGAGATAATGTGTCCCGTTTTTTGTGAGTTTTGGAGTAGTAGTGAAAAGTACAATTTTTTTTACATACTTTATTGACATCAAATGCCAAAAAAGTAAGGTAACTACATACAGGACACACACACACACACACACACACACACACACACACAAAGATAAAACAAGGGGACACATACTGTAGGTGATCGATGACCATCGGAAAGCATTGATAGTTATTAGTCCAATAGTGAAAAATGCGCAGTTGCACCATAGCAGCCCGATATACAGAACATAATACTCAACTATTGTCAAGCATTGCCAGGAATGGCATCCACAATTTTTGGAACTTAAGCTTGTGTATTCTGTCCATTATGACAGATTTGTTCCAGTTTAGCAATGGAGAGCATCTCGTTGAGCCATCTCTTGAAACATGGAGAACTTCCAGTTTATCAGTATAGTTTTTTTGGCAGCAACCATACCTGCAAAACATGATCTCCGGCCTTTGGTCTTCCAGCCTGGCAGAGATCATATAATAGGCACATGCTAGCTAAAGCAATAAAAGTAATGTTAGCTATGCCATGCTGTTGCTTGGCAATACCTGTTACACCCTCCTGATGAAGGCTTCAAAGCTCATAAATAGCTGCGGCTATCACTGCGTTTAGTTATGCCACGCTTGCCAATTGTTACACTATACTGATTGATTTCTTCCATTTGTGAACAGAAATAAAAATGCCAGAGCTAGTAATAATGAAGACAGATTTCAGCCACATTACACATTTTGCACACAGACTAACCCCTGATTTGTACTCTGTTGCACACAGTGTCTCTTGAGTTGATATACAAGCTGACAACGTATCACAGTGCAACAAGTTCTGAGCTTGTACATCTGCTTTTTTGTGCGAGACACTGGCGTGCAACTAAGAATAAATCAGGCTTAAGAAGGCTGGAATGCGATGTGAGCGGTGAGAGAGTGAGCTTTTAGGGAGACAGAACACGCTCTCTCTAAACTCCCATCTCCCACATCTGCAGAACAGATTACTTCTTGTGGTGTATGGGTAAGATTAACCCTTAATAAGACTCTGCATTAACACCTAAGTCCTCTGCCATGACAAATCCACTCCCAGAGATGACATGGCCTTATGGCGCTCACTTGCATGGGAAGCAAGGGAGATCAACTTTGGATTTACAAGCTATGTCTTAATGGTGCCCCTTTTTTGTGAGTGAATCTTGCTTTCACTCCAGCATGACCACACACACACACACACACACACACACACACAAATCACATACAGTCTTCCTGACAGACTCGTGCACACACACACACACGCGCACACACACACACACACGCACGCACGCACGCACGCACGCACGCACACACGACGCACTGCACACACACACACACACACACACACACACACACACACACACACACACACACACACACACACACACACACACACACACAATCCCAATCCCTTTGAGAGTTACATTTCTGACTGCAGCTGCAACATATTGACTTCCAATGTGTGAGGGCAGCAAAGTACAATGTATTAAGAATTCATGGTGCACATCTCGGACTCCAGCGAGGCAGAATGCCACAAAGAAATAGCCAATACTGGAGGGACACATACACACACAAAGTCCTTGTCTTGCAGGCATCCACATATATGCCTACTTTTGTTTATGAATGCTCTAGTCTAAATAATAACAATAACAGGCACTCTATTTAAAAGTCAGTCACATTTGTGGTACACGTTCATGATGGGTGGACTGGACGCACGCACACACACACACGTACGTCAGAAGGTGTGTATGGATGTCGCTTGTGGTTAGATCACAATAACAAATGTAAGAAACCAAGCCCTGAGGTTTAGTTGGACTGCATTTCTGCAGCTATTAACACATTAACACGTCATGGGCCTTCCATGCCTTTCTCCTCTCTCCTCTCAGGACATGGGTTTCCTCTACTTGAGGTGGAAGTTATCCATCACCTTCTTTTTTTCATTCCCTCTCCCTTCATGGAGCCCCTCACAATCACCTCATCTTTCTTCATAACATCTGCCAAAACATTTCTCTCACGCTTCTAACACTCCGAGGCTTTCAAGAATTCCCCCAAAGTAAAGTTCTGGACCTAGTGACAAAGGCCTTGCATGCTTAACATTTTCACCATATGAACATATTTGATTTGATAATAAGCAGGCTTTTATGTAAAATGCACCAGTGGGATTCTACTAATAGGTGTTGGCCAACTCTCAGGATGTCACTTCCTTCGTGCTTGCGTGCTTCAAGCAGTTGTTCAAGTATTAGTGAACATCACAGAATTGGATATGGTACAGTTCCACGGAACTATCAATCAACATCACCATGTCCAAATGGAGGGGAGCTAAATCGGAAAACAGACATATTTATTTGAAAGGGAGCCTTTGGGACAAGTGTCACAAAAGACAGACTGTCAAAAACTGGCTGAGGGGCTAAAGATATGAGACATCATTCACATATGAAATGGACCTAAAAAGACAGTAGCATTAGGCCTAGAGGCTAGCCTATTACACCAGTGGTTCCCAAACTTTTTCATGTCAAGGACCCCCAAATTGACACTTATTAGCCTGTGGACCCCCATTTGAAAAGATATGTCAGCCAGTCGCCCGGGCGGTGGATTCAGATTTTACGGGGGCCAGTTTCGATTTTGCAGCCGTCTGTAGGTGCCCTTTGAGAGCGGTAGGACATGGGAACGTCTGTTCTTGCATTTACTGTTCCTTAAAACTAAAACCCGTTGCCAAAAGGATACAGCTGCTGTGGCCTACTCACGTTAACAAGGCGCCTCAAGTGGCCTCCAAACGTCTTCCACCTTCTTGTTTTTTGTTTTCGAGACACCGTCGTTGGCAATTTGGTAGCGTTAGTTAGCACAGCACAAGTGGCTATGGCTATGCCATTGACTCTACAGTCTATGCATTGACTCCGTCAAATTCAAAGGAAAAGAGGGCGCTGTTTTTCCCGTTTTGACAATCGGTACCCAGATTGATGCCATTCAAATGGAAACGTGAGTCACAGCCAGCTATAGTAAAAATGGTCAGAAAGGTTCTGCATCTGATATTAAAAAAACACCACACCTGGTCTTCAAGATTCGAGGCATGATTCTGTACTGTACGTGCTTACCGTCAGTGTAACGGTAACTATAGTACACAATTACATGTAAACTGTAAAGTAACCTACTGTAGTTAAACTACCCTTACTTCTAGCTACTCCACTATGTCGATCCAAATATTGTACTTCACGCCACTACATTTATTTGAAAACTTAGTTACTTTGTAGAACATGTATTAACCACTTCAGCCCTACACCTTTTGACCGATTTTGGTATATTAAGTACATTTTACTTTTACTCAAGTACATTTTTACATTGCCGTATTGATACTTTTACTTAAAACATTGTAGTACTACTTTCACCATCACTGGTTACCGCAATTACAAAGTAGTACAGTAGCCTATGTGGTGGCTAAGTACAGTATGTGGTCTCTCGGTTGGTCTGAAGTGGTGACGGCTACCATCTAGTGGCCATTTTAAGAACTAGTAGCAGTGCTGTATAATTATTTATGAGCACCTATATTACACTTACATTTTAATGTTATTTTTGAACAAAATACAACAAAGCAATAATAAACAATTGGTCAATATATAAAAGCATGCAAAAGGGGGAGAAATAGAGAACAAAACAAGGGGCTTGCTAAAAACAAACTGGACAAATTAGAGGAACAAATAGATCCTAAATCTTATAAATTACACAGTGGTCTTGGTTTGGTACCAAGCAATAAACAAGTTGTGGGTATAAAAAAAATAGTATCAGTACATCTCTAGGTGCAAACATTGATGACAGAAAGTTAAGAGAGGCAGCGACAGTGTCCTCCCTGTCCCTCTTCTCATTCCTTTCTGTCAAGGGGGCAAAAAAAGATATAGCAACAAATAATATTTACATATATACACAGACACTGTGTGTATGCCCTTGCAATAAAATGTAATTAGCTGGTTTATAGTACTAATTCTATACACCATTTGCTTTGGAAATGAAGGCTGTGATCATTTCCCGGAGCTGCTGGAGGTATACTAGGTTCTCTTCACTCGCCTTTGAAGTAATACGCTGCATTCTGCTGCATTGATCCTCCAGAAATTTCTGTATAGGATGGGGTGGGAACTTAGATTAGGCAAATTACAAGAAATCATTTTTATAGTATTTCAGTAATGCATTTTTAACCACATGAACATCCCATGTTCATGGGTTGAAGCAAAATAACATCCCAGAACTAAAGTCTTTTGTGTTTCCTAAACAATTAGTACAATAATATAAAAACAATTCTAGTATTATTGTTCTAATCATCTTCTTGCTGTTCAGTTCTACAGTGCATACAACCAACCAGTTGAAGAAATTCCATAAATTGAGGCTTTATAACTTTAATCCAAGCATAACTCATAATAGGCGAATATTCGGCAAAAATAGCTAATCTGCAAGCTCATGTTGCAAGCTTGAGGGAAAAAAGTAGGGAACCAAATATACTCTTCCAGGACCCCAGTCAACAAAGTATAGGGTTACGTGGTTGGTTGGAGATAGATATAAGTTTTTAGCTTATACTGAGCTTATTTTCTGTGGCCAATGTTTATTTAATGGTAGCACTCAATTAATTCAGTAATGCCTTAAAAACAGTAGTTATTGTATTATTTACTTCTTTCTATAAGAGATAAATATAGAAGACTTTATTAATCACTATAATTTAATTTAAACTTGTTTGTATTTATGTCACTGGAAGAAATCATGGCACAGTGACAAGTGAAAGGTAGGATTCATATACTGAAAACCACATCATTTGACACCTTACTTTCACAGCTAGCAGCTAATAGTCTCTGGTGTTAACTTGTCTGTCGATTACAATTCCCACTCAAATCTATGTAGTTTGCTGGTTTAGTTAGATTAATACTTCCCAGTGACAGATGGATTTCAAGTTATTAAATTAGCTAGTTAAATAATGTTGTACCTCTATCATGAATACGTGGTTGGTAGCAGTGGTGCAGACAGAGGCCAAGTTGTTTGTTACTGTTCGTCTCTCCTCACTGGTCTCCTGCAGCACCAGGTGGTACCTTGGGTACACAGAGGAATACACAAGTCAATGTCTCCTTCCATTATAAATACTCATAAATATAACTGAATGTTAGACAGACAATGCTCACACACCAAGTAATCCTTCCACATGAATGTTTCTCTGAATAGAGAATAGACACTCAACCACAACCATGCCTTTAGTTTGAAATATAATACGGTTAACATAAACATTCAATATTATGGTGATGTATGCATGAACAACACCAGGTGACTCATCATTGATCATCCCCTCCACCACAAACGTTCAGTCTGTTAAGTGTAATACAGTGGATTTGAAGATATAGCTCTAATGGTGAAAGGTAGATAAAGAAAAACACTAACTGCTGTTGCGTTGCCTTCTGTTTCTGCACAGCATCGTCATAACCATGAGTAACGTTGTCCTCAAGGATCTTCTGGTGGTTTTCAATTGAGTCCTTCTCGGTTGCAAATTTCTGCTCTTCAAGTGCCGTCTCCTACACACACCCCCACCCCCACACCCACACACACAGTTGAAGGTTGTTAAATCAATAATTTCCCCCAAATGCAACCTGCTCATTAAGTCAGTAATTTTCAGGTGTTGACGCAAAAACCTAATCAAATGCTAATAAAAGCAAGGCTTTTGCACACCTATAGGCGACAGGTGTGTAGGAGAAGGATAAAGGGAAAAAACTCACGCACACCGTCTTCAAAATGCAGTTGAAAAGATGAAGGGAAAAGCAACGTTTCGGTCTATTCTATTCAACCTTCATCAGGCTCTTTATAAACCAGACAGTCTTTTGTAGGCCGTCTAACCTAAGGTGGAACTTTCGGGTCATATGAAACTCATTTAAGGTGACAGTTATTCCAATATGGATAAAATTAGAGATAGCACGTTGTTGCCACAAGGGGTCACCAAGGCACAATGTGCATTAGTGACTGCAGGTCTTATCACTGCAGCCAGGTTGACACTGAAAAACTGGAAGAGCTCAGCTACACTAGAGATCACATTCACAGACTGGACCAAACTTATGACTAAAACTGCATCTTTCGAATACTCAACTGCCGGGAGGAACAATGTCAAAGGAAAATTCCATGAAACATGAGACTATTTTTATTTGTATATTAAAGGATGGTTGCATTAACAATTTGTAATTGTAATACATTACAGATGATATAATCACTATCGTCAACAACAGAATGTGAGGGGTGTTGTCCATTTGGGGTAGTTTTTGACTGCTAGTTGTGTTTTGTTTTTTCTTGTCTTTTTCTTTTGTGTAAGGCATGTGTAAAAAAAAAAATTAGTATTAATAAATCAAATGTTAAAATAAAGTTGTTGAGAATCAGTATGCTCAGGGGAGCTGCTCTGGATGAACAACAGGTATCAATCAGCCACACACCAAGGCAGGCTGTATAGCGAGTGGAACAATGACCACATGACTCCAGTGTGATTCTGGCGAGTTACATTTCTACCTTCTCTTTGCGTGCATGATATACTTTACCTGCATGTCTTGTTCTGATCGTTCATCCAATTTGTGAATCTGCTCTCTCAGCTGCTTCAGCCGATTGTTCTTGTCCAATATGTTAGAGGTCATCTGAGAAACGCATGTTATTTCATTACCGGATTCAAAACTAACTGCAACACATTGTTGGGATTATCAGGGTTGACCAGAACAAGATGACAAACTCTGCCGGATTGGACAGTTTGTTAAAAAAACACAATGCATACATGAGTCATGCCGAGTATACACTGTGACTGTATATCGATACAATTGTATTCCTTCCAGAGCAAATACCCGAAAGAGGGAGAGAGAGAAGAAATCAGCACAATGCAATAAATTGGCAACATGTTACCTGCTCAATAGACTCCTGCACGCAGAGCTTCTTGTTGGCCAGTCGACCGCTCTGCTCCTCCATGTCAGTGATCATCTTCCTCAGGGGGATCTAAACGTGCAGCATACACCAGTATGACTAGAATAGCAAACTCTAGCCATTTTCTAACACAAGGCGCATTAGATAGGAATAAATGGAGGAAGTCTCTACAAATGCATTTACGCTCATGAGCCTATGTTGTGCTTGTTCTAGTTCTAATGACTTTCAAATGTATGCTGAAATGAGTCAAGAATACCTATAATAAAATGCTAGATACAGGTACACATCAACTGAACAAAAGCTACACAGTACCATGTACAAAATCCACAATAAGCATTAAGCTGTAATGAGTCGATATTAATATTCAGTAAATTATATTATAATAATACAAAGATAGGTAAAGCAAGGAATATCAATGTGTCTTCAAATACAGTAAAGCTATGGTATTAGACCAAATCTAAGTTTACCTGTATCTGTGCTTTATACTGGAGCATAGCACCAGGTTGATACATGGAGGTGGTCTTCATCTCAAAATCATGTCCACAGGCATTCTCTGCAGATGCTGGGATGAGCTTCAATTTACGGGCCATCTTATGGTACTCTGCCAGCTTCAATTCAACCTGTGATGTTGTGGAAGGAGGAAATGAGAGGACTAGGTCTAGGTAACCATATTTTACTCATGACTCTTAATTTGTAAAGACTGAAATGTGAGAACTAAAGTCAATGCATACATATCACAAAATATGAAAAGGTGAATCACTGAGCTAAACTAAAACACCACCACTATGGCATCTAGTCATTTTGTCATACCACACGGTTACAAATGGAATTCATGCTTCTGCTCATGTACTGAATATACACACTTTCTCCTTTATTGTGGCCAGAGCCATCTCTTCCTGCCACACGTGTTTCTCTGCCTCTTCCTGAGCCTTGGTGAGAATGGAGATCGTCTGCTGGAGCTCTATCTTCTCCCTGTTGATCCTCTCTATGTCAGCTGGAGTGTACTTCTGATTATCCAGGAGGTGCTGCAGTTTGGCCTGCTCCTGCTTTAGAGAATCCAGATGACGGCCTGTATATGTACAAAAATCTATTTCAGCAAGGGGAAATAGACCTTTGGAAAATACTTTTGTACGATTTTCTGGTATCGAGGTGAGTGAAAAACACTGAAAACAATAAAGATATTGGTACTACGGAATGCCAAGAAACTGGCTAATTAGACGTTCTTGATGGCCATTTACCAGTGGTGACCACCTCTTCGCCTAGTCTGGCATCCTTGGTCTCCAGACTGGCTTTGTAGGTCTCTAGATTGCTGTGGTAAGTGTCCAACTTCTGGAGTTCTGTCTGCAGTTTCAATTTCTCCATCCTCTTGTTCATGAGAGGATCCTGGTGGAGAAAAGGTGAAGAAGTTGATTTATCTTCATCTTGCATTGGGAAATGTAGTGCCGTGTACAAAGATGAACTCGGTTACATCTTGTGCATCTCATCATCTGAAATCAGTTTTTGAGCACACACAATATTGGACAATGGCTGTCTGACTTGACAGATTAATCTCAACATCCCTCTTGTATATCTTCACTACAGTGGTTTAAGTCAAATTCCAGTTTAAGGTATCTAGGCTCATATTATGAGAACATATGTGATACCTACAGTATGGACATAATCAGTTTAGACTTTGGAGATCATCACATCCTAGAATTTACAGTCAAACCCAAGGACCATGGGTTCTATGATTTAATTATCATACATCCAAATTCTAAACATTTAGTTTCCAGTTTTGTTGCTGCCTTTGGGGCGTCGGTGGACGCGTTCCAAATTCCAATATCAGATGAGTTGTGGGAGGAGGGCCTGTCTAGTATTCAGAGTTGCTCCATCAATTCTGGATATAGATTGATTCAATTTAAAGTATTGCACAGATTGCATTACTCTAAAAACATAGTAACATTTACCCAGCAGTCTCTTCTATGTGTGATAGATGTGGTTCTGCCGAGGGTTCTGTCACATCATTTCTGGCAGTGTCCAGTAATACAAATAATAACCAATTTCTGGGTAAATATATTCAATTGGTTCTCCAGACAACTGGGAAAGGATATTCACTATATTCAGCCAGATTGCGGTTTAGCAATATTTGGTTGCTCTGATGCTTCTCCATGTTTCAAGAGATGGCTCAACGAGATGCTCTCCACTGCTAAACTGGAACAAATTTGTCATGACGGACAGAATACACAAGATAAATTCCAAATAATGTGGATGCCATTCCTTGCAGTACTTGACAATAGTTAAGTATATGTTCGGTATATCTGGCTGCTATGGTGCAACTGTGCATCTTTCACTATAGAGCACCAAAGTCTGACGTCAATATCGGTAGAGGGCACAAATCCACGGTTCATGTACTTTATTTGCATTGTAATCCCCATAGGGGGATTTTAGTTTCTTTCATAGAAAAACTGTGTTTGAAAATGTCATCCCGGCCGTTTCACTCATTAGGAAATGAAGAATCAACTGACTTAGGGAAAACGCTATAGTTACTGCTACTGAATTAGTTGCATTTTCGCTAGAAACAAACGATACAGAGACACCTCCCTGATAATAACGCTGAGACAGCTTGTTTCTTTTTGGACCACAATGCTTATAGAGCACCGAAGTCCTGATGTCACTGTCAGTAGAGGGCGCAAATCCACAGGTTCGTGTACTTTTTATTTGCATTATAATCCCCATAAGGGGATTTTAGATCGCCTCATATAAGAACTGTGTTTGAAAAATAAACTGATCAACCCGGCCTTTTCAATCATATGGATATGAAGCATCGACTGAAGGTGGAAATGTACAAATATACCCAAAGAGTAACAAAATAAGCGCTAGAAACGAGTCAAACAACCCAGAGACTACATTTCCGGGTAGTCGGAGTGGCTGCAGCTGCCCGTCGCACAACAGAAGCTGAATGTTAATTACGTTTATTTTTATTTTATTGATATTTAATGTTTCGTGGTTAGTACGAGTTGAGTCACTGCCAACTGAGCTTATGTCAACGAGGAATCTCAGGAACGCAATGCGTTGACAGCTGAGCGTGACGTATATTAGCAGCGACATTGCTTTAATAATTAATATGTAGTTTCAAGGCTTTTTCCCCTCTCTCTCTCGATTTTAAGATGACCTCATGTTATTTTCCATAGAGAAATTACTTCCATGAACGAGGCAGAACCAGGGGATGAGCGAGTGACGTCAGGACTTCAGCGCTCTATTGGACTATCCCTGCCCTATCCCTATCCTTGACAAAAAAAATCTAAATAAAGTATGTACAAAATTGAATTGCAATGCTTGCTTACCGATTGGTTCTCTTTCTCCAGAAGCTCCACCTGTTCATTCAGCATCCTATATTTCTCCTCCGATGAAAGCAGCAGGCTGTCATCCACATTGTAAAGTCTCTCTATGGGAGACAGGCAGACACACCAACCAAATTGCTATAAAAGTATATTTATATATTTAAAGACCTCTGTAGAACAAGCTGTAAAGTTTACTATATTAAAAACTGTTCAAACATGAAACTTCAATAAACAAATATACTTCTTTTTACAGGTGTGTAACATCCCCTGAATACTTACTTAATCTATTTAAGTGTACATGATCCTCCTCTTCAAAAGTGTCTGATCCCTGCATAAACTTGGTGTATGTCTCACCTATGTAGTCCAGGTAGAGCTATATTTTTTTAGAGAGAGAGAGAGAGAGAGAGAGAGAGAGAGAGAGAGAGAGAGAGAAGAGAGAGAGAGAGAGAGAGAGGCAGAGGAGAGAAAGGCCATCCTCTCAATACAATTCTGACAAAGCGGAATGAAGAGTCAGTGATAAGAAGCAGACAGGGTGTGATAAGACATTAATGACATAGGACAGTTTGGGAATTTGGAAAGAAATAAAAAATAAAACTATGAGTGGGGAAAAACATCTTACTGTGATATACACAGTAGTTATAAAACTTTGCCACATGACTTTTATTACAGTGTAATGCTTACCTTGTTACGCTCAACGCCATCTTCAACATTCATCCGGTCTTCAGAAAAGCCCTTGAAGAGCAGGTTGTCTCCCTCGTTCACACAGCTACAGTAGATCTGACAAACACACCATATTTTTAAATGAATTCCAGTACTGCACCAGACTAAACACAAAATCCAGGCATCATCCTTTATATTTGAATCTCGTCTCTCTCCTCTAATTTCTATGGTACGGTACAAGATGCTGCTTACATTGACTGTGTCGATGAGCCAGATGAGAGCGCCCAGCACCTGAGGCCAGGTGTGTGGAGCTCCAACGGAATACATGGAGCTCTTAGATAGAGCAAATGGATACCTAAATCACAGAGAGACACAGATGGTCAAGGAACTGGTTGGAATAACGTGTTCCTTCCACGCGCTACGTCCAACCAGGTTAACTCCCCCCTGTCAGATGTAAAGGAGTAACTTGGACACTCAGGCATGAAGGAAGCATGAGTTCAAGTCCGTTGCTCTCCCCTTGTCCCCCATATATGGGGACTAGGTTGGTGGAGGGGGTGTAGAGCCCAAGATCACATTAGATGATTGACACAGGGGTGAAAAATGGGTTACAAAATCGTGGGATAAAAAAATATATATATATATATAAAAAAAGACATAACACATGCTGACAGTTTTACAATGTAGAGGAAACCTAATATGGAAAAACCAGGAATGCTAATAATCAAATCAACCTTTATTTATATAGCACGTCATAAACACAACCAGAGTTGACCAAAGTGCTTCACAACAAAAGATAAAACAGAATACATCAAGCATAAAAACATAGCATATAGAAACCAGCGCGAGACATGGATAGTACTGTACAGGAGTGCCTAAGTATGTTAAAATCAGTTCACATTGAATGCCAGGGAAAAAAGCTGCATTTTAAGAAGGGATTTGAAAATGTCAATGGTTCGAGCAGCTCTAATATGGGGGGGTTGTTCCAAAGCTCAGGGGCTGCCACCGCAAAAGCATGGGGGGGCCAGGCCGTTGAGAGATTTAAAGGTGAATAAAATAATCTTAAAATCGATTCTCTGTTTAATGGGGAGCCAATGGAGTGAGATTAAGACGGTGTGATCTGGTCATACTTTTTGGTACCGGTGAGGAGGCGGGCAGCAGCATTTTGTACTAATTGGAGTGGTCTGAGAGAGGATTGGGTGATACCATAGTACAGAGCATTACAGTAGTCTAGCCTTGAAGGGGTGAATGAATGGATGACTGTTTCAAATTGTTTGGGGGGAGGTAAGGTTTGATCTTGGCAAGTAGGCGTAGGTGGTAGAAACTTTTATTTTCTTTTTTTATCCCACGATTTTGTAACCCATTTTTCACCCGTGTCAATTATCTAATGTGATCCTGGGCTCTACACACCCTCTGCCAACCTAGTCCCCATATATGGGGGACCTGGGGAGAACAACGGACTTGAACTTCTTCAAGTCCGTTGAACCTCTTCATGCCTGAGTTCCTTTCCCCTCCATCAGGTGCCCCGGCTGGCCAGGGGGAGGCAGTTTAGAGACCAGGATTACAGCATGTTTTTTGTGCACCTACCCTAGGGGACACGGGGAGAACATGCAAACTCCACACAGAAAGGCCCTTTCGCCAACCCCGCCACGGGCACCGATGACGCGTGCCCCCTAGAAACTAGTTTTAACAACCAAGCTGACATGAGTGAATGGTAATAAGCACCAGTCACACTGAGCACTATAACTACTATCATATTTGTTTTTATAGTTGGTATGTTTAATGTAACTCTGCCATCCACTTGACATAGAATGATTTTTAAAATGATATTTTCATAGTTATTGTTAGGGCTCAGTGTGAATGGCCCTTTAACCAGGTTAGCCTGGGGGAAAGGATTTTGGTTTTGCATTATATTTGTATTATTAATTTATTTAGCGAGAGACAATGCACATTAAGTAACATCATTATGCTGTGATGTAAATGTGCCATGTTTAGATAAAAGGCTTTCATCTGTTGACCCTGAAAAGCTTGATGTTAAAACATATAAACATATAAACTTTATATCTCTTGATTGTTTCCACACAGTTCTAGCACTTATCGAGTTTAGATTTCCAAGCAAGCAAGCAGAGCGTGCAAATACTGTGGTCGGCTGCGTATGTATGGTATGCATGGTATGGTATGTATTGTATGTATGTACTATGTAGGCCTGTCCTCGGTGGTCCTCGGCTGTTGATGGTGACGGAATTACTTGCGCAAGCAGAGCGTGCAAGTAGGCCATGTATGGCCTATTTGTGTGCAAGGCGCAAGTTGGCACCTCAACAGAGTGCATTTCTAGTTTACTCTTGTTCAGAGTTTAAGTTAAAGCCCTGTTAACCTAGTTAACCGACAAGTTCATGATAACGACAATTTGCAGAGAAATTAATACTGTGATAGTTCTATTACACATGTATGAAAAAAGCCAGACTGATTTACCCAAGGTCTTTTAGGATCCGTGGTACCTCTTCCTCTACTTTGGATTTTGGCAACTGAAAGGTTGAGTCCAGCTGACTGTAAATAAACTCAAACAATTTGAGGAACTCCTTGGTGGACGGAGACTGGAGGGTTTTGGTAGACACAGCCCCTGGGAAGCCCTTTTCTGACAGGAACTACAAAGAAAAAAAGACAAGATACAGAACCAAATAAAAGGGTCAAATACAGGCCACTTTTGAAATAACTTTCTGTCCTCCATCAAGCATACACAGTACTGACAGTCAAAACAGTCCCTTTAATGTTGGTCCACAAAATATAAGTAAACTTTGTTTTTAGGCTACACACTGCACGATATTTGCTCCGATTATGCTGTCTGGGAGCATTTTGGCGCTCGCCGACAAAACCCCCAATCTGACACAAGATTGGGCTTTGATCGCCACGGTTTTGCTCGTTATGTGTGAAAGGCTCTGCGGGAAGATCGGGAGTTGTTAAAAGTGATCGCCGATACATTCTCAAGCGTTTCTGAATATCTAGCAGGTTTGATATTTGGCTCTCTCACAGACTGGACATCATGCAGTATGGACGGGGTTGCGGCTGCAACCTGAGAAGGTCTGTACTACAGCCAATGAGAGCACAGGACAGCTGTGTCTGTGAAGACACATATTGGTAGCTATATTATCCTAATATTGCTGTTAAAGTTGGACCATGTGCACTGTGTGTGCGCACGCTCATACAGAGAGGGAGAGAGAGAGAGAGAGAGATAATTATTTCATGAAAATTAGCCTCCTGTCTTGCTCTAGCGTCTAGCGCATGTAGGCTATCACATACATTTCGCCCTGTGTATTCCAGTGTGTGTGCACAGAGAGAGAGATGACAGCCAATTTTTTTAAAGACTCCTGTAGTGTGAAATACATAACGATCTGATGACTTTAAAAGTCATACAGTGTGTAGGGTCATAACTCAAACACTGAAAGGTCAGAACTCAGAAGGGGTGGCCTAGTAAGAAGATGAGGGCTCCTGAATTTCAGTCCAATTTAATTAAATTGTGATTTGTGGAGTAAATTCATGATTCTGGATTGGAATTCAATTCTAATTTAAGAAGAGGCTAAAGGTGGACAAGCCTACCCTTGAGGAATTTATTCTCAAAGCTTATGTAGCCGGCTGGAATTGAGCCTTTGGGGCCACCATAGACTGGCTGCCCTGCCACTTCCTTGTCAATCAGTGGTGACTATTTAAAGGCCCTGCAGTCTAACAAACACAGGTTTCTTGGTGTTTGCTGTGGGTCCTGCAGAGATCATGTCTTAATTGTGTTTTATCTGTCCCTGCCTTGGTGAGTAACCTGATGGAGAGATGTTATTTAGATTGTACTAAAAAAGTGTTACTATACTACCCTACCCAGTGTGAGCTCATGTGCCAGAGGGGCCGATGAATGAACACAGACTCAAATAGGTATATACATCATATCAAATTGTTGTTGCAATGATTTATTTGTTTAACTTCATAGTGTACTAAATGTTTTGTTTTAATTTCCTTATAGATGTCACCACTGCTGTTTTGTTTTGTTAGTTTAGACTGATTTTAGTGTTTGGTTTTATTTAATTGAGCCATTTCCTCTTGTTTTGCTGCATGCTGCGTGATTCAGTGCGTGTGTTTAGTTGTGTTCTTAGTTTTTTAAGATAATTGCTCACATTTTACTGCATTAGCCTATATATATGAAATTGGACATTGGTCTAATAAATTTGTTATTCCTACTGTTCTTAAAAGTTTAATAAATTCCTGTTAATGAACTCAAGTCTCAAGTCCTTATAAATGAACTTGCATTTGTTGGGGAACCCAGTTTACTGGTCTATTCTAATTCCTTGAACGATCTCAAGGTGGCGTAGTCATACAAAAGTAAATCCTTTGGTACACTTGGTTACACTTAGATGTAGTGAATACTTGCATACACCTGTACATAAACGCATTAGAATTAGAAAAAGTTTATAGAGTACCTCACATAACTTCCGGATGCACTGCTGTACAAAGGATTTATCATGCAGAGGTCTGGTGTCCTTCAGCTTCTCAGCTCCTCCAAGCCCTCCAAAGGTACTGTTACGATGGACACCCATTCCACTAGTCCTGCAGTGATGAAGTTAAATATTCATTATTATCATTCGAGATTAACTTGGATACAACAGAAAGAATAATCTATACCCATTTTAAATCAATGTGTAAAAACACCCCAAGGAGTGGCGACTAAATTGAGCAGTTGAGACAGTAATAACATAACAGTGACTCTAAGTCCATATAAATTATCCATGTCAGGACAGATAGGCCATTTTGGGGAGGGGTCAGAATAAATGATGGACTTAGATTGTTATTAGTCTCAACTGCTCAATTATTATGATTATCTTCCTAATCCTATTCATGGATGTACATACCGAGCACCAAAGAAGGTGGTCCGTCTGTCAGAGGTCGCTGATGGGGGTTTGGTCATATTGAGTTTGCCAAATGAAGGCTGTTTACTGTAAATAAGTCAAACCATACCTCAAGTCATGAACAATGGCAACAATTAGAGCTGTATGTAAAGCACATACTTGTGATGTATCAGCACAACAAAAAAGCTGGAAAAAAGAAGACTATGCTTCATAGTAATATGAAGCAAAGTCTTCTTTAATTTCTTTAATATGTTACCCAATCTCCTATAAAAAGCCTCCATGTGTATGTCTAAAATCAGAAAAAAGTAGTTAACGCAATGTCAGAAAATAGAACAGGACACGCTAGTATACCTGCCTGGTGTTACATTGATGAATGTGTCTGAAATAACTTCCTAAATATGGCATATAAAATCATTCCCTCAGGTATGTAATGTGATATAATGCACCAACAAATAATAACATGGTTCTCAATGTGGACTCCCAAATGATTTGTGAAAAAGACGACTGCTAAATGGTTGTTAGGGACCAAATTAATGCTGTAAAGGGTCTCCCAGAGATAGAAATCATATAAAATGGTGTCTGTGAAATAGAAGGTTGAGATTCATCCTGACGTAGACAAGAAATTAAGAACTAATGGGCTGTGGCCGATTAAAAGTAGGGTGTGCTACGGTACCTCTGTGGTGTGGTATACATGCTCATCCTGTTGGTATCAGCCACGCGTAGAGGCATCATATCTGATGGTCTACTGCTGGACGCTCGGTTCATCCTCCCACTAGAAGTGATGGCATGACATGTAAAAACATATTATAGCAGAAATTCTCAGAAGTGGGGTTCAGACATTTCAGGGACCCCCAGGGCTCCTTGAAGGGATTCCAGGGGGTCACCACTCACCAGCAAAGTCAGTGAATATAGCTTTAAACCTGTATACAAAATAGGCAATTAAAAAAAGTATATTCACAAGCTCACTAGATTGCATTGTGTAGATATGCCATTTTGAAAGAAATTGTGAAAAATGTTAACAGATCTTGTATGGGCCGGGGTCCCTGAGTTCTGGGAATGAAAAGGTGACTTTACACATATTGATGTAGTTAGTTCAATGACATAATTTGTTTAGAAACTATTGCAAATGTCTGCTTGCAGCATAGCCCCAGTATGTTCCCTCAGCACTACGCTTATTCTGTAGCTCCGAGATGAGCTACAGAATGAGCGTAGGGACTAGGGAGATGGCACATATGGGGCTACTTGTAGCCCCGCTCGTAGCGCCACAAGCAGAACCCAATGGTAGTAAAGTTTCTGACATTTTTAAGACTATAGCTAAGCTTAAAGTCCAAATTTCATAAAAGCTTTATGGAGTGTTCCGAGAGGGGCTACCCCGCTCGGAACCCTGGGGCTAGGGCTACATGCAGTGTAGTACAGCACAGTGCGGATAGCTGTTTTGTTAGCATGGCTGACAAAACAAAACGCTGGAATTATAACCGCCACAATTCTATATATAGTTAATTCGACCTACATTACAAATTTTATCACAGCGACTTAACATTACATTGTTTTATTAGCTTAATTGTTTACATACCGATCCATTTCTTCTGTTCTGTATAAAGTAATCCGCCCTTATTAATAAATGGATAAAACACATTCAAAAAACTCCGCCAACACAAAAGGCAGCCAACGGCAGTTATTTGATGACGTCATAACATCAGGAAACGGAAGAGCTGCTTGTTATTCTTCTTCTTCTTGTAGGTTTCCGGCAGACTGGATGCCTTATCGGCACATTGCTGCCCTCCACAAGTTGAGAGTAATTTGGCAATGGCAATGACAATAAAGTGGACTGTGGAATACGTTATTATAATACAGGAGGAATATATATGATGATGCCCGGTATGGACTACCATCAACCAGGCCCCGATTCAGGCGACCAACGAGCGGACCACTCGTTGCCGTGTGATGAGCCCTCCCAAGCAATGCAGTACGGTGGGATGTGGAGTGGTTAAGGTCACCCAACGGGACAGCTTTGTGTAGGATGAGCCTCCATGCGGGAGGAATAACTCCTGGCCGTGGACCGTGTGGCAGTGGCACACACACACCAGTGTGGCGGAGAGAGACTGACAGCTGACAAACACGGCCGACACGTCACCTTATAAAGCCAGCTGGGACACTCATCAAGCCCTAATCAGTGGGCGGAGGACGGGCCGTGACAGCGAGGGAACGCTCACGCCCATCCTGCCGGTTACACACCGGCATTCCGACGCATCGCCATTCCGATCATTGACTTCTATTGATCGGAATGGCGGGGTTTCTCCCCTTTGGTTAAGACCCCGCCACTCCGACGATTAAACACATCGCTATTCCGAACCCTATTGATCGGAATGGCGGGGTTTCTCCACTTTGGGAAAGACCCCGCCTTGTCGACAACCATACAAACGTTTTTGAACAACGCTTATATATCCACCCATGGTGCAGACCACAAGACGTGAATGTAGCTGCATTCTGCAATGCATTATACGGCATAACTTTGCGCGGCGGCGCATACTAAAAAAAAAGCTAACATTCGAATCTGTACATATGGCCTATATGTGTCGATAGCTTGTAAATCTGTTATTTTTTCCAGCATGTTAACTTAAAACATTGAAATGTGCTGGCTTGTAGAGGGTACTGTATGAATAAGCAAAATTCGTTACTTAGTAGGAACGAACAAACCAACAGCCATGCAGCTTAAAGCTGCTCAGAGAGGAATCTCAACATAAGTGGATTTCATAATGTGCAGTATAGGCCTACATGTGTCATAATAATTAGTAAATCAGTGTACACAATCTGAAGAAAACCTGGAGACTGACATTCAGTATAGGTTAATAAAGATCAAATATATGGACTGTACAGTGCAGTACACATCGCTGATACACCTTTAGGCTTATGCTGCATAATATAACAAAGGCCTACAGCAGGGATACTCAAATAGATTTACCTGTAGGCCACATTACAAAAATGGCAAGGGGCCAGGGGCCAGTAGATAAAATTACGACATTAATGATACTTGATAACTTCTCTCTTTCAATTGCTTTATTTTCGCAAAATGTATCAAAGTACAATGTGCATGCACACAATATGTAAATAAATAAATGTGTTACATTTTCTTGCATAAACACAAAGAGCTGTTTCCATAACTGCACAAATTATTACACATAACATGAGTAGCTGTTATAATAACATAACATGAGTATAGCTCTTTGCCTGCCTGCCTGTCTGTCTGTCTGTCCATGAGTAGTTATTTGTCTGTCTGTCAATGAGTAGCTGTCTTACTGTCTGCCTGTCTATGAGTAGCTGTCTGCCTGCCTGTCTATGAGTAGCTGTCTGTCTGCCTGCCTGTCCAATTGTCCATGAGTAGCTGTCTGTCTGCCTGTCTGAGTAGCTGTCTGCCTGCCTGCCTAATTGTCCATGAGTAGCTGTCTGTCTGCCTGTCTATGAGTAGCTGTCTGCCTGCCTTCCTAATTGTCCATGAGTAGTGGTCTGTCTGCCTGTCTATGAGTAGCTGTCTGCCTTCCTGCCTGTCCAATTGTCCATGAGTAGCTGTCTGTCTGTCTATGAGTAGCTGTCTGCCTGCCTGCCCAATTGTCTATGAGTAGCTGTCTGTCTGTCTATGAGTAGCTGTCTGCCTTCCTGCCTGTCCAATTGTCCATGAGTAGCTGTCTGTCTGTCTATGAGTAGCTGTCTGCCTTCCTGCCTGTCCAATTGTCCATGAGTAGCTGTCTGCCTGCCTGTCCAATTCTCCATGAGTAGCTGTCTGTCTGCCTGTCTATGAGTAGCTGTCTGACTGCCTGCCTGTCCAATTCTCCATGAGTAGCTGTCTGTCTGTCTGTCTGCCTGTCTATGAGTAGCTGTCTGTCTGCCTGCCTGCCAGCCAGCAAGTTGGTTAACAGAAAATAAATTGTTATGGCTGAGTAAAATAAAATACAATAAACACAATTTGCCTGAAAATAGATTACCCAGCTATTACCTTTTTCATGAAAAAAAATGAGTAGTGATATGGCTGACTGAGTAAAATAAAACAATCTACCTGAAAATAGATAGCTATAAGTGAAGAGCAATTTCCGCAATTACCATTTCCGCAATTTCCGCAATTTCCATTTCCGCAATTTCCGCAATTTCCATTTCCGCAATTTCCTCAATTTCCATTTCCGAAATTTCCATTTCCACCATTTCCGCAATTTCCGCAATTACCATTTCCGCAATTTCCATTTCCAACTATTAATGGCAGCTGGGTTTCATCATTCAAATAAAATAGAATTCTGTCCGTTTAGCTATAAAATTATGTCAGGGAATAGGGATACACAGTATATGTCTTTCATTTGCATTGCATCTCCCCCCCCCCCCCAAGCTTTTATTTTCGTTCGAGTAATAGTACAACTCTAATAGTATTACTTATAATAATGTAATTAAAGATAACTTCATTCAGATTTATTTATTTTTATTTCATTTTCCAGATTTTTTTTTCTTCTTTTTTTTAGATTTTCATGGTGGGCCAGTCATAATGGTCCCGCGGGCCTGAGGTTGAGTATCACTGGCCTACAGTGTGGCACATATAGGACTTCACAGAGCGCTTCCACTTTTCACCGTCTTTGGTCATCTTTTTCTTTGTTTCCCTTCTGGTGCGCAAGTCAAATTTACTATAGGCCTACCTATGTTGCAATGACGTGGTGACGTGGGCACATAATTGAAGACACACACACAGTCACACACGCAACAGATATGTCCAGCATGTAATTATGCATACAAGTTCAGTTTTGCTAAGAAGCAAAGAATTACAGCCAGTTCAGATTTTTTATATGTGTATGAGACAACATTAAACGATAGAGCCTACACTGTTCAAAAATTGACATGCAGCCTACAGTGGGAATATATGAAATTAAGTGGGCTGTCCTATCAAAGTATCAATCATAGAAGAAGGCACTTTCCCGGAATTATTCAGCTTCTCGCTCTCTCGCTGTGCGCAAGGCAGCCTCCCTTTACATAATTACATTCCTCACCGGTTCCGGAAAAAAACGGAATCTCTCTATTCCAGATGGCAGACAAAGCAAGAATAAGTAATAACAGGCGAGACAGATGTACATCATGTATAAGTTTATTTGTATTTAATAAAAGGATAGAAATATGACCTGTATTTAAAAAAATCGTCGGAATGCCGCTCTGTTCCCCATCCGGCCACACATGTGAACGGCTGCTCTTTTGACATGTGCTATTATTGCTATACTGTCTTCCACCTCTGCATTTGTCAAATAGAGGAGTGGTCATCTTTTAAATGATTCTGCATCTCTGCATGTGTTGATTTAAATTAGAGCTGGATCCTGATGTGTTGTGTCAGTGCACCGTGTTGTCTGAAGGATTTATCACACACATTGCATTTGAACGGCTTCCCTCCCGTGTGGCTCCTCAGTCATGTGTATCTCCAAATAGAAAGGTTTGCCAAAGCATTTCCCACAAACATCACAAACCTTTGCAATCTCATTCTCGTGAGTTTTCAGGTGAAGTTCAAAATCCTCCTCTGTATTAAAGTGCATCCCACACAGCCCGCAATCATCTTTAGGGTGACTTTCCAGATGATTCATCAATGAGACTTTGGAATGAAAAGCCTTCCCACAGACCCACACACTTTACATATGATTTGAACCAGCTGCTCTTTTGTGACCACCTCTGCATCAACATCCCCATCGTCATAGGGTATTTTCTGCGTTTTAAATGAGTCCACATGTGTTTTCTTAATGTAGAGTAGGCTACCTGATGAAATGTTCGCTGCAGATGGTGCATACGTATGGCTTCTCCCCAGTGTTATGGGAAGCCGTTCAGGCCATAAATGCATAGTCAACTCGCACATACATGTATACTTCTCTTGCACCCGACCACGGCAATGACCACAGCCTACTATACTATACGCCCAGAGAGAGAATCAAGATAGCGTTCAGAGGCAGAAAAAAACTGTCCGTACAAATACACGCAGTTTTCAAATCAGCCTCATGGTGGCTACAACAGGCCATGTTGCGTCTCTCTCACTCACACACACACACACACACACACACACACACACACACACACACACACACACACACACACACACACACAATTAATACTGCTGTGCATTGTATACAAGTTGTATGCGATGGATAGTCAATGGCTGGGTTACTGGTTCAATAATAAACGTCAGTAAAAAAAGATATTGCTGTATGTTCTGCAGCTATTATCGAATGGAAAGGATCACATTTAACACTTTCAGCAGACAAGTGACAAAGAGAAGTAGAAAATTTATTGCAGTATTTGTTCCACCAAAAGGGGTATGGATCCCCTTTCCTCTTATTTCTAGGGTGACCTAATACAACAAAATCTACATTTACAAAATATCCTCCTGCGATAGGCCACATATACTGCATGCGTAGTTCGAAATAGAATAAATTATATCCAGAACTCTGCCATTGTACAGCATGGACAAATAAAAGTGAACAAAAATAAAAATTCAAATTTTTTCCAAAGATCTAAAAGCTAAAAGGAAAAAACCATCAGGGTGCTAATAGTATAATAAACTCCAAAAACACTTTTTAATAAGAACATCAAAAAGACTAATTTCCAACATTCACTTAAGGTTTTATTCTTTTTTTTACAGCTTTTTTGTCTTCAGAGATATAAACATTTTAGTTTTTTGTCGTGTTAAACTATGATACAGTGGGAGTAGAAATGAGCGACTAGAATCTGCTGCACAACAGCGAAGGAGCTCCCACAACAATGTTGACATAACATTTCCCTCCGGTTCTCTTCTCTGATAGCCTTTTTAAGGAATAATTTGAGCAAATTATTCCTTTAATGCCTTCTGGATTCTATCCTCTGCACTTGTACACAAACAAAACATGAGCAGTCTCTCTAATATAGTAAGTCTTTTGTTTTTTTTGTTTCATTTTCTTTTTTGCAAGAATAACGCATGTAAAAGTATGTAGTGTCAAATATTCTTGCCCTCTGTTTTCTTATAAAAAAGGAGGGAGAGGAGGAGGGTAGGAATCCAGTGAAGTTTGGCTGTGTTGTCGGAGGTGGCAGGTTGAGGAGGAGCCGAAGCAGGGAGGAGAGGTGACTTGATAAAGTAGAAACGGGGAGAGGGAAGTTGGGGGTCATTAGCTAGCCCCTCCCTCCCGCGCTGCATACAGCGAGCGTAAAGTCTGTACTACTTTGTTGCTCAGTTTATGGTTGCTGGTCAAGGCAACCTTTTTGCAGATGATGTCCGACTCCTTAATAGTGTCCACCCAAGGCACAAGTTTGCGGCCATCCCGTTTCTTGGCCTCGGCCCAGGGTCCTGTGTAGGAGCCAGCCATCCAGTGGATGCTGTATCCGTTGGAGGTCTTCTGAGTGACCCTGGCTAACTGCGGCCTGTCCTTGTACTTAGGGCAGCACAAGGCGATCACATCCATTGATTCAACAGTTTCGCTCATACGGCCCGGGTCCGAGTCGCCGCCCGATCGCCTTGATCTTCGAGAAGACTGAGGAGAGAAATATATTTATATTATTTATATCCTACACATACCCCCTTCAGATTAACCACAAACCCTAGCAGCTCTGTTCAGGTGCAGAAATATAGTGAAAATAGCTTTTACAACCTCACAATGTGACGCATAGTAAGCTTTCAAATGGGATATTTTCAGCCAAGAGATTTGTTGTGTACAGGGTAAAAATGAGTGGACCAAGTATAGATCATTTAAATAGTTTAAGTGGTTAAATGTCTCTTCAGTGTTTCTATGAAATGGACGACTCTCACCCCAGGGGTCCTCTCATCCCCATCGCTGTAATCATCATCCGTCTCTGGTCCCGCCTGATTCCGTGGGCTGGGTCCTGCCATGGGCCCAGGACCCCCCAGCAGGGCGTTTATGGCTTTATTTCTGATGTTAGCACTGGCAGACGCTTCTCCTTCCTCATCCTCCTCGTCTGGGTCCAGGTGTTCCATCAGAACTTTGAACTAGAGATGTAAGAGTTGAGAAGAATCAACACAACTCAATAAAAATACAATACAACAATTGATGTATACATTTTCAATCGTGGAGTCAAGTGTTACAGACTTACATCTAGGTACTGTTTGACTATCCGTCTTTTGATCTCATCCGTGAGCGTAGCGTGGGCCATATCATTGGCGATGAAGTCAAGGGTCTGCCGGGGGTTGTAGTGAACATTGCTTTTCCTGTTCACCGCCTTGTCATACACCTTTGCAGACTCCGTGGGCGAGTACTTCTGGATTTTACTGTGTGAAGATAAAAAAGACATACGAGTTATTCCCTTTCTCCCATAGCCTAGTGGTAGTGAAGGTTGAATACTTCAAATGAATATCTCGTTATATCAGCTGTGCATCTCACCTATCAGAGAATCCGTACTGGTTCTTTAGGTGTTGTTTGAGTACCAGCAGCAAGAGGATGCCCTGCACAGCATTGGAAAAGTCCCGGAGTGCTGTGGGGTTTTCTGGGAGACGTCTCATCACCTTGTCCACATCCTCCAAATTCAAATCCTCCAAGTCTGAGTCTGATTCAGAGTCCGAGGTCTCTGAATGCGCCACAGGTTTTCTGGCCTTCTTGGGCCGCCGTACCACATCTTCATCGTCTTCGCTGTTCTCTTGGTCACTCCTGCCAGAGTCGCAGTTCATCTTCTCCTCCTCGTCCTCCTCCTCATCAGAGCCACGCTTCGTCTCTTTCTTTACCTTTTTCTCCTTGCGACCGGGCTCCTTTAGCAGAAACTGGAAAAGGGAGGGAAAAGTGACAGGCGCAATTAGCAACACAATATGTTTGTCCTTCTAATTTTCATCAACATTATGAATGTTAAGTGCACATTTTGACACAAACACCTTTCAGGAATGCTACCTTACCTCTTTGAAGGTTTGCAGGAGGTTGCTGCCAGACACTGACAGGGTGATGTCTATGTGGTGCATGATGAAGAGTGGTTCCTCTTGGCTCTGGAAGGGGAAATATGCCAGGTTGTCTGCGATAAACAGCAGCATGTTCACTGCGGTCCTCTGTGTAAGGGAGGGAGACAGAGAAAGGAGGAGTGAGGGAAGGAAAAGAAAAAGACAGAATGGAAAAGAGTGGCATTGGTCAGCAGAAGCAACAAAAAAAAACTATTCTAGTCACCGGAAGGAAGCCGAGCAGAAAAAAAGCATGGTTTGAAATTGGAGACTCATCGAGCCGAACTAGTGCGATTTAACTCACAGAGCTGTCATCAAACAGGTTGAGCAGGGAGATGAGGAAGGCTCTCCGGTGCTGCCGGTTCCCCCTGACCATGCTGAAAAGGTGTGAGCAAAGCGCTGTGTTCGTCTCCTCCTGCCTGAACCCTCTGATGATCGCCTTACGGGATAACACGATGGCCTGCTGTACTTGGAATGACATCTTCAGCCCAGCAACTGCCTTCATCTTTTTTGGAGAAGACAAAAAGGTTCGAGTTCAGGCATAATGAGTTTGAATGATTTGGTAGAACTACACAGTTCAATCAAGATTTTAGTTGTGGGAAACCTGTTATGAAGTAGAAAATGGTGAGACTAACGTGTGTTGTTGTAACCATGTACCGTAACTAGCCATGTGACTTGCATTGTTGAACAAAAGGCTGAAATCTTTGCAAAGCCAATCCGTTGGCCATTCAAGTACAAGTTGTAATAGACTGGACGCTTTGATTAGTTGCTTGATTTAATACTAACAAATAGACAACCGACAATGACTTTGAAGTATTTCAGATTCACATCATTGCACCTTTCATATTGGTATCGCAAGGTTCTAGTGCTGAGATGTACGAGCAGGCACTTGTAGGTTAGCAAGAATTTTTCATTCAATTTGGTAAATACATTCTGTCCAAATAGAACTTAAATAGGACTTGGATAGGCTTCATTTTTAAATGAGCCTGCCTGCAACACCAACTTACATGGATAAATCCTGTGTACTTCTTATCGATCTCCACCAGTTGCGTGTCTGCCTTGTTCCTCATGCTGAGCTCTGGGTCTGTTCCCATTGCGACGAGGTAGGGGACACACTGCGAGAGGTGACACAAGAAGATGACAGCTGTCACATGAATGTTTTCCATATGCTGCACAGGGCACAGGGTTGCATTTTAATTTGCATACGAACATTTTCCGTCTTATTGCCTCCCTCCCCTTACCTGTACAGGGTGAATGAGGCCTTGGTTGAGTGTGAGCGCAATGACGCTGAGAGCATAGTGCCGTACGCTGGACTGCGTGTGGAAGAAGGCCTCCAGCACCTGCTTAAGATAGAGCTGCATGATGGAGCTGCTCATCCCTGATGAGATGTCCCCCATCTCCTTCAGATCCTCCTGCTTCTCCTGCTTCTTCCCTACGCCAGCACAGGACAGAACAGGATTTAAACCAGGCACTCCGATGAAGATTATGTAGGACAAAAAGTCTTGACATTAAAAAGCAAGTCAGAACATAATACCAAATTATTATGTTACGTTTTATGTTACCCCAGATTAACAAATGATGGCCTGGAATAGTGTTTGTTTTCTGTGTTGCTGTAGCATAGAGGAGAAGTAGCATAGCTGTCCCCAGTCACAAGGTTATCCCATTACATTTAAACCCTAAATACTTCACCAGTTTCCGATCAGCCATCAGCCGATCAGCCATTTTCCATATATATTATATCGCAAATGTTTGCGGATATTTCCTTCAAGAATGGGGAGGCTAGGGTTGAAGAGGTTAGTTACAAGCTAGTCTCATGTAGCCAGACAACTATTCCACAATCTCCGAATGATATATAGTCTGGAACTACACCTCCCAAAAACTGAGTAATGATATATAGTCTGGAACTACACTTCCCAAAACCTGAGTAAACAATGATATATAGTCTGGAACTACACCTCCCAAAACCTGAGTAAACAATGATATATAGACTGGAACTACACCTCCCAAAACCTGAGTAATGATATATAGTCTGGAACTATACACCTCCCAAAACCTGAGTAATGATATATAGTCTGGAACTATACACCTCCCAAAACCTGAGTAATGATATATAGTCTGGAACTATACACCTCCCAAAACCTGAGTAAGGAAGCTGCCATTTCCGTTCGCAAAAATATATTTGCAAATATCTTTAGAGCTTATTTTTTCATTTCAATTTCTGCTAAGCAGCAAGCTATATATGCTTCGATGATTTTGATTTATATTAGGATAAATATGCGCGACTGTAAAGACAAAACGGAAGTGGGGAGGAGGCTCTACTTCCGCTTTAAATTTCACTCATGACAGAACTTCCGTTGTTCCAGACTGTATGATGGAAGCATTTGTAAATTGCGAGAGGCAACGGTCTGGCAACGTGAGACTAGTTACAAGCAGGCCTGGACGTACATTCTCTGTCGGCCTCCTGCATCCGCGTGTCCTCCTCCTGCAGGTATGTCTGCAGGTTTTTGAGGATCTGGATCTTGAGGTTGATGGAGGAGCTGCTGTCTGCCAGAATACCGTTGTACAGGGACTTCACCTCAGGCACAAACATCTGGCTGGGATGCATGATGACGAGGAAGCCTGGCAGCAGAGAATGACATAAAGAATATAAAAGACCAGTTAATTAACCCATTTAGGCCTGACCTCGAAATTTAAAGTTTTCAAAAATAGACCTACAAGCTCATACAAGCTTGCTCATAAAAGCTCGCTATACAAGCTCATAGTGCGCCACCGTGTGGTGTGCTATGAGCTTGTAGATCTGCTATTTTTCAATAGCTAAATTATAACAATGTGTTATTCTCTTTTCAAAGAAAGACTATAATACAACTAAATGGAACCAAAAAGGCTGGACTGGAGTTGTTCTGGTTTAATCTGTGGCTACTGATAGTGAGATGGATTTTTATTTACACTTAGTACAACAGTGCAATTTGCAAAAGTTGTAATATGCATTACAAAAGTCTAAAAGGATCTGCTGAAATAAATTGAGTTAAGAGTTCAGTTGATGAGCATGCAGTTAATGTATCTGCAAATATCTAGCATGTACTCAGCGATGCTGTCACACATCTGTGCATGCAAAATGCCGTAGTTAACCCATTCTGGTCTTCTACAAGCTCGTAGCGCGCCACTACGAGCTTGTAGTTCTGCTATTTTTGAAAAATCGTGAAAATATTTATTTCAGAAAACTGGTGGATTTAGAAGATTCTTTTTAAATTTCGACGTCAGGCCTAAATGGTTTAATAAACCTTTTGAAAAATGTCATATGTGAGGTAACCATTTCAATAGTTCAATCAGATATAGAAGACATTCTTCTTACCTAAGCCAATGATGGCTTTGCTCTGGACTTCTTCATCCTCATGTTTGGTGAAGTAAAGCAGCAGCTCCAGTACCTTCTCTTTAATCACAAACGCCTCCTGGACATAACAAGTACCACAGCCAAGTTAGACAGTGTTTCCTCTACAATCTGTAGTGGCAGTGATAAGCTGATGCCATTTATTTATTTCATTATCTTCTACTGTGGTGAAAAAGTATTGTGCAACATGTCGCTTGATAAGAATGAGTCATCTTTCTTGATCTTTGTCAAGGGACATGTCACAAGGCACTTTTTCCACTGAACATAAATGAAGAGTCGACATCCTCCTACTTTGTTAGGGCCTTTAAACTCCTCAAGGTCAAAGTCAAAGTGTCGCCCCAGGGCACCCACAGTGAAGAGTGATCGCAGCAAGAAGGACTTGCTGTTTATCAACGTGGTGCTGTTAGGATCCTCCTGATGCTGCCCTTTCAATTTGTTCAGCGCATCTAGGGGGAAAACATGTTGATGTTGAAGGTAAAGACTAAAGCCTGATTTATACTTTGTCTATGACAGTTGTTTAATTTTTTTTTATAATAAAGTATGGATGGACTTAAGCACAACGTAAACACAAGCTCCACACAGAAAACAAACAATTTGACTATTTAAATTGGAATATTGTGGGCAGGTGTGAAGTAATAATTGAGTGGCTGTTATGTAGATATGTGCAACTTACTATAGAACTTATTGAAGCAAGCCCAGACAAATTTGTAGTTGTGAGTGACCCTGTTCACAACAGCTCCAAGACAGCTCACACAGTGCTGGACCACCTAGAAGAAAGACAGAGGTGTTGAGTGGCAGGGGTGTTGAGTCTTGATATGTACTGGACTACCCTTTAAATATTAGCCAACTCCATGACAGTCTGAATAATATCCATACACAACTGTAAAAGGTCATCAATGTTGTACAGTGTTCGTGCCAGCTCTAGAAGCACACAAGTTTAGAGCATTCCTCTAGGCTGGCATTTTAAGTGTAATGGAAAAAAACAGAAATTAGGCGTTAGGTTCCAGCCTTCCATTGTCTGTGCAATGTGCATTAAATAGCTTTTAATATGCAACGGAATATACTGAAAAGCCTAAAGAACTAGCTAAATGTGTTTCTGGATACAAATGTAAAAATCACACTTGTGTGACGTGAGGGGCGCTCTTATGATCATACATCATCCCATTCCGGCCAATTACTTTTTCCGTCCTCATTTTTGTCCTAACTCGTGTCACATTTGCCATTGACAATGAAAGGAGTCATATGTGTGTGAGAAAATCTGCTTTTTGTGCTAACACAAACATTAAATGCCATTGACAATGAAAGGAGAATTTACGTCATATGTGTCTGAGCAAAACAACAATTTATGTTATGATGATGTACGATGATAAGAGCTCCCCTCATTTATCCTCAAATCCTTGATGCTCAGCCAATCAAATCATCGCAATGGGGTACACACAAACACAGACAGCTGGGCATAGGAGGGGCTAGCGCATGGGGGGGGCATGCTTAACCTATTTTGGGCGGGAACCCCTTTTGTGTTTTAAACATTATGTTATAATTTAGCTATTGAACAATAGCAGAGCTACAAGCTCCGAATGGCGCACTACGAGCTTGTAGGTCTGCTATTTTTGAAAAATCGTGAAAATATTGTTACCTACCGTCATGCCATATTTGATGATGAGCTTCATAAGGTCTTCTTCTATGGTGGCCAGGAAGGTCTCACTAGGGTGCTCCATCAGAGGAACCACCAGCTCCAAGATCTTTGCCACGTTACAGATAACCATGAAGTCATTGGCAGTCTGCAGAAAATAAATCATGTCAATCATAATTATTATTAGTAGTCAACAAGAATGCATACAGTAATGTGCAGATTTCCACCAACACCTAAAAAGCTCCCAAATGTAATCATTTGTAAAGTTTGGCCTGATAGTGGCTCTAAAAGAAACACCATGAGCTCATTGCTAGCCTGAGGGGAAACATGGGGTTGCAAGCCATTTCTTTTCAGTGACAACATGACATTTCGCCAGGACAGCGTGATGCACATGGAGGTTACACCATCTACCCTGCTTAAACCAGCAGGTCAGTAGTATCGCAACAGAATGAAATGTGTGGGTACAAGGTCAGAACAATTCCCATTTGTGCAAAGTATATAATGTAATCCATGTAAGGATGGATAAGGAGATGTAAACAACTTACATTGCACTTTGTAGTCAGGTAGGGTTGCATGGTCATGGCATGTTTGACCATGAGCTGGGCCTTGATTTTGCTGAACAGGTACAAGGTTGTGATACAAGCCACCAATCTGGTCGAGTTTACACCCTTGTTATCTATATGGGAGGGACAACAAATATGATATGCTGATAATAATACAGCAATTAATATTGTTAACTGCCGACCTCAACATTTGGAGCAGACATCGTTTCGAAACTTAAATGATTAATGTTCTGGGCATTTGTTCATAAATGTGCTCAAAGAGTGGCAGCATTTGAGGTGGTAGTCAGGGGAGAGCCTATATACCTGAAAGAGATTCTTCGTATTTGAGGATGTGCTCCACCAGATTGTCAACAAGCTGACCACAAGCCTTTTTGGCTGGTTTGTAAGACGCGTCCTCTTCAGACTTAAAAAGCTGTAATGAGAAATATTCAATTTCAGGAGACAAAGACTTGGTGAGGACTCTGAGGAGTAGTACACAGATGTACTCTGCACAAAGTGATTCCTCGACACAACAGTACTTACGTTCTGAAGAAGCTGTTCCAACCAGTCATAGCCAGTGTCTCTGCAGGCAGAAACCTGAGAAATAAAGAGCGCGAGTGACTAAATACCAAACACTCAGGAATAATGTTTCTATAAACACAGAAAGGCCTTTAAAGATGCTACTCACCACATCCGTGATGTTGAGGATCTTTCTCGTCATGGTCTCTTTGTCGTGGCCGGGCGTTGGAGTAAACCATAGCTTCTGGAATGTCTCATTTACCAGTTTCTGCAAAGGACGCAGAGCAATGCATCAGGATACAAAATTACAGTGGGAAGCTGTCAGCTGGTCACATTCCCAAAACCCTGAAGAGACCCTGAAAAGAAAGCTCCCCCTTCTGCTTGTGTGAGTGGACCTATATACCTTAATGCCCTCCTTGTGTGAGTGGACCTATATACCTTAATGCCCTCCTCCTGTGAGTGGACCTATATACCTTAATGCCCTCCTTGTGAGTGGACCTATATACCTTAATGGCCTCCTTGTGTGAGTGGACCTATATACCTTAATGCCCTCCTCCTGTGAGTGGACCTATATACCTTAATGCCCTCCTCCTGTGAGTGGACCTTTATATATTTATATACCTTAATGCCCTCCTCCTGTGAGTGGACCTATATACCTAAATGCCCTCCTCCTGTGAGTGGACCTATATACCTTAATGCCCTCCTCCTGTGAGTGGACCTTTATATATTTATATACCTTAATGCCCTCCTCGTCATTGACCCTGCGGATCATCCTAACACACATCTCAGTGATCTTGCTGAATGTTGGCTGCTCCAGACAGATATCTCTCAGGATCTTGATCACACGCTTCCTAACACTGATACCAGTGTCCTGGAGATGGGGAAAAATAATGAATAAATAAATAAATAGAATCAGACATTATAGGGACTAAACTTAGCAACAAAGTACACTTAGCAACAAAGTATAATTAACTATGTCGGCAACTTTGGTTACACATTCTGACAACAACACAGGCCTATTCTGCTCAAACACACAAGACAACACAACACAGTGCAATACATATATTTCACCAATAGGTGGCAGTGTAAGACCATACAAAAAGCACTGAACTTTTGATGAACTCTTCAGGCCATTTCCATGACAACAGGCACAACAATTTCCATGTATTTACCACCAAGGCAGCATGTACAAAGACTAACAAAACCTTGTGCTAGATAACGTTTGCTAAATCAAGCCATCAGTGCCACAATAAGCTGCATCACAATGTACCAGTCTTAAACTGCAATGCATATTTAGTGGTTTCCTTATCTTTAATCCCTTAAAGGCAAGTATTTGATCTAAATCACCAACAAGTGTAATAAAATGTACAATAAAGCATGCATGTTCCATTTACCAGTATTCTTTCTATGAGCATATCATAGTACTGCTCTGTGAGTTGGGGTCTGCTGAGCACGAAGCGACCCAGAAGCTCCACAGCTGCCTCTCTCACACTGGTGGAGTTGTCCATCAGTCGACCATGGACACCACGCTGCATGTCCGACTGCATGGGAATGGAAGAGGACAGTGGAATGTTATACAATATAATGCAACATACAAGGGTTTACCCAATTCTGGGCGGGAACCCCTTTTGGTGTTTTAAGAATTATGTTATACTTTAGCTATTGAAAAATAGCAGATCTACAAGTGCAGCACCGAGTGCCGCGCTACGAGCTTGTAGGTCTGCTATTTTTGAAAAATCGTGAAACTGTGTCGCAAATCTTTGAATATAATATATTATATTCTTTCAGAGCGAACATTTTTAACTAAAATCTTTGCTTCTGGGGCATCCCTGGAACTACATATTTTCAGATGGGGCCAGTAGCCAATTACATATAATCTTGGGGGTCCTTGACATGAAAATGTTTGAGAATGACTGACATAAAAACATAGGTTTTTCAGAAAACTGTCAGGATTTAGAAGACATTTGTAGAATCGTCCTTAGGTCTAAATGGGTTAAATGTTCATTACACATTTTAGTTGACTAGCATAACATATAGTAGACATCTATGAACAGACGCAATGTTGTATATAAAGGGGGTTGACATGAGTGTCGAATCAATGCGCAGACACAATTCAAGTAAACAATCCTACCCTTGCTAGGATGCTGGGGTCCACGGCCACCACCTCAGACAGACACTTCATGGCTTTAGTCCTGACAGCAATGGCATTCTCCCCAAGGACTCGCAGAATCTAAAACACAATTAGGAAATTGCCATACAATATAGCTGTGAATGTATAATAAACACACTACATTAGGGCTGCAAGATATGGTAAAAATAATATCTTATTGCGATTAGTTTTGACAGATATAATGACTGCGATGTGATTCAAAGTAGTATTTTAAATAACAGTTTAAAATGGTGTGACATTTGTTGGGGTCTGTACCAAATATGTTTTTTTCATTTTACATTTTGAGAAGACAATTTGTAGGTCAGGGCAAACTCACGACACATCAGCTATTTTCAATGGAGGGAATAAAGGAGGGGGACTAGTACAGACCCCTTTGGGACTCTGGTCAAAGAAGTAAATGGGGCTTTAAGTGTTTAAAAGTGCCATGTCTTACCTGTGTTAAATAAATATCAAAGCTCTGAGCGAACGGCCTCATGGAGGCCAAATAACGCACGATCAGACAGGAGTCGTCATAGTCCACAGTGTCCGAGTTCATTCTGGGAGAGACGTGAGACAATTAGGACATGTTCAGGATAATACAACCACCCAACCCAGAGTGAGATTGTAACAAACTGGAACTGAAGTAAAACTGTGACATGCCAGTTGTGTCTAGTATTATCAATGAGCCAGCAAGTGTGTGTAAGAGGTGAGTGTGTGTGTGTGTGTGTGTGTGTGTGTGTGTGTGTGTGTGTGAGAGGTGAGTGTGTGTGTGTGTGAGAGGTGAGTGTGTGTGTGTGAGAGGTGAGTGTGTGTGTGTGTGTGTGTGTGTGTGTGTGTGTGTGTGTGTGTGTGTGTGTGTGTGTGTGTGTGTGTGTGTGTGTGTGTGTGTGTGCGTGCGCGTGCTTTCATCCATGCTCTTACTTTAGTGTGGTGAACTGAGCTGGCGAGGTCTTAATGATATTGCGGAGGAACTTCTTGCGCTTCTCAGCACGCTGCATGATCTCCCCAGTGGTCTCTATGTCCTTGGCATGGTGCGGTCCATCCGATGAGTCGTCGTCCTTCTGGTTCTGGTTCCTCATGGACTTCTCAGCCTCCGTTGTGGCGTCCCGGAACCACTGAGCGATGTAGAACTTCCGGGCAAACTGGGAAGAAAGATGGGACCCGGGTTTCGGATGAATCCAAGTCGAAGGCTAACTGTTTACCATTGTTGTTTTTTGAACAAAGACCCATGCAGAAACAGTGTTATAGGGAATTATTTTCAAGTTGGCACTGCTTTTTCTGATCTGAGGTATGAAAGTCCTTAAAATCAATTCACTCTCAACTGAAACCACAGGGTCAGTCAGTAAGTAAACTTAACACACAATGAAAAATAAATAAATTCAAAGGAACTGAAATAATTTAGATATATTCTTTTTACCATCTTTATGCTTTATTTCATGTAGGTCAGGGTAGAGAGACAGGAAACCAAGGGCAGAGAGGAGAAACATGCGAGACAAGATGGGGGTTGGATTAGAAGAACCTAACGTCCTCCAACACACCGCATGACCATGTGTGTTTAAGACACCAGAGGACGAACATTCAGTCTGTGCATTACATTTGTGAGTGTGCTGCTCATGAGCTCAGTACGTCTGGCAAACATACCACCAATGAAGCATCCGTCTCCGCGTTCTCCTCCAAGTAGTCCAACAGGGCCTTCTGGAGCTTCTGTGTCTCATCGTTACCAGGGCTCTATAGGAAGACAGAGCAGCCAGGACGTCATTAAATTCCATAAACTCCAAGATGTACAGCAGGGTAGTCTGAACCAGAATTCAATCTCCCATGTTTCCAGGCATTCTCTACCTCCGCCAGGATACGGTCTATGGACCTCTGGTCCATTTTGCTGGTCACTGCATCCTTCCTCAGACGGGCAGCCACTGTGCCCAAGTAGTCTAGAGAGGCCACCCTCAGGGCCATTTCTGTCTGCTTGTTACTGAACTGGTGCACCTGTGGGCCGGCGCATAAGAGAACAGGATGAGAAACATGATTACCACAATATGCTACATTTCCCTAACATACACTGAACCCTAAAACCATTGGAGAAAAAATAAAAATAAAAAACTGCAAACAGTGCAAATATGTATTATTCCTTTAAGAACAATTACACATGTCCATGCCAGAAATTGCTTCTATTCAAATTGTGTCTCTTTTGTGTAAACTCTAACAAATATATCATCATCCTGACTCTGGGCCTGGACAATACAGTATAAATGCCATGACTGAAACCTGACTCCTGAAAAAAGCACATCCTTTCCAGCATGCACCCCTAGTGGCCATTTGTGGAACTACAAAAACAATGGCTCAAAACAAGCTCCTCATATGGGAACATTCATTCAGTCTCAGTGCTGTGGACCATTATTTTACCCATCATCTACATTGCTCCTTCATAAGCAAAATAGATAATATGATGTGTATCTGGGTTCAACTACCTTAGTCTAGTCTAGTGCAACAGCACAAGATTCTGATATTTTGTGCATTTTGTATAACCACAAATACTAACAAGTGTCAAGTAAGACGCGCAAACGCGGGAAGCGAACGCAGCTCGTACATATTTGCGTTTTGGATGTATAGCTGCTTTGGGGACTTGACATTTATACACACATTTGTCCAGTGAATGGTGTGCTAAGTAACAAGTGTACTGGTGAAACTAACCAATAGTCTGCCAAGTAGACTGAGGAGAAGCTCTGCAGCAGGCCACTCTGGTTTGTTGACTGTTGACAGCAGGTCTTGGACAAAGTTCTCAAACAATGGCCGATAGTCCTCCTCTCCCTGCTTACTTCCACATCTGAGAGAAATAGAGGACGGAGGAAGACGAGGTGGAAGATTAGATGGAAAGCGGGAAGAGATGGGGGGGGGCAGTGACGTTGAGATTAACGGTAAAGACAAGAGAAGGTCAACAGGAACAATGGGAGTACAAAGTTGAGAATTTGACAAATCGGTAGTAAAATCTAATCAGTAGTCATATAGCATAATTCTAAAAAAAAAAAGAAAGAGCTTGTGTGATCTAATTTGATAAAGAACACATTAAAAAAAATCTAGGGCAAATGAAATGCTAGCAAAACACCAAAAAAGAGAATACATAAAGATGGAAATCATACAGTAGAGTAGACTGTGTTCATTAGAGCATGGGCAGCCACAATACAAGGATATACATATATATGTTTAAAAGTAGAAAAGAACATGACATTACTTCTTGAGGAAGACTGAAAGGAAGTTCTGAGCGGTACGCATGGCTGTCTCATAGGAGTTGGTAATCACCAAATCCTGATCCTGCTGAGGGGGGAAACGCAACCATGGGATTAATTTCTTAGCAATGCTATGCGTTTGTACATGAGATACTGCACGTAAGCCTATTTCCACCATGATTAATGTTTACTTCAAAGTATTACATTATTAAATTAATTTCTTTGTATATTATACATTATTGCGAATGCAGTGAGCACTTACTATGAGACCTAGCAGATCATGTCTGTCTGTGTGTGTGTGTCTGTCTGTGTGTCCCACCTTTGTGCCCATATATGGAGCTGAGTGATTTGTTTGTGATTGATGCAACACACTCCATATTTGGACGTATAGCTGCTTTGGGGACTCCTTATATGGTTATGGCTAAGTTAAAAACTTAACTTAAAAATAACTTAACTTAAATATGTACGAGCTGCGTTCGCTTCCCGCGTTTGCGCGTCTTACTGGTGTATTATGTATATTATTATTTGTCATATCTGCCCTGTGCAATTATTATTTCCAAAGCTTCTAAAGCTAAAATAAGTATTTAATCACAATAAATTGGAAGACAACTAATCATCAAGTAACCCATTAAGACCTAAGCACAGATTCTACAAATCATCAAATCAAGACAGTTTTCTGAATGTTTCTATATCAGTGGTTCTCAAACCGTTTTATTTCAAGGACCCCAAAAATTATACATGTAATTGGCCACCGACCCCCATCTCAAAATATTTTGTTTCAGGGACCTCCAAGAAGCTTGTCTTTACCTTGCTGTCGTACTCCTCCAGCGTGTCCTTGTCACAGGCTAAGTGGACCACACACTGGATGAGCTGAAGCACCAGAGCTGTCACCATCTGGATGTACATTGGCTCACCCTCCTGGTCCGAGCTGTTCAGCCTGGGACACAACGGGCCAGAAAACATCATGATGACGTGTTGTTCACTATGTGCCATCATGCAATGAGCATCAGGCGTCTTTCTTTAATACTTATTAATGATTCTAGACCGGCTGCTAGGACCCCTGCATATTTGACAGTATGTCTTCATTGCTGCCTAGTAATAATAAACATGCAAAACCAAGTCATGTACACATTAAAACACATACCGAAAGTTCCTGAGGGACCGTTTGCTGGTGGGCAGTCTAGCAAGAGAAGTGAAGATCTCTTCCAGGATCAGTTGCCGATGTTTCTCATAGCGTGAGAACACCTGGAGATGGAAGACAGGTGAGGTTCGTCTTAAACTTAGTAAAGATACTTGGTAAAGAAGATAGTTCATAGAAACTGCTTGATCATCTGTTCAACCATTCAGCCCAAGTAATGTAACAGACCTATTGACAGACAATACATATTAAGCGATACATTAAGAACCTTCTTTTATTCTTTTCCAATTAATTTGACTTGAGCCCTGCGCTGTGCCTTTTAGGGAAAACCTTGAATTCAAAGTTTACAAACATAGTAACTGATCATCATCGTGTTGTGTTCATCTCTGAGTTGTCCACACAGCACAAATAAAGTTCAGATAGGAAAATACATTTCATTGAATTTAGCTGAATTAAATTAGATTTAATTCCTTTGCTTTTAGAGGTTATGAAGCACCAAGAAAGTTTCAGCACCAGTGCTCTGCTATACTTGGCACAATACTTACTGCTGTAACCAGTTTGATGCCACACAACTGAAGCTCACTGACATTCTCCACAAAGAATGGAGTGATCCCCATTGAAGAAACCTAGAACAAACCAGAGGAAATAGATGAGAAAGGAGAAAGCCAAAGAGTAAAATAAAGAAGAAAAGTTCAGCAGAGAGAGGTTAATATTATATCATCTGCTTTCCATTTAATGTCTGTTCAGACAAACAATTGATGAAATAAGTGCCGTCATGGTATTGTGCCCAGTAGTTACCTGGAGGATGGTGGTATCTGTGAGCAGTTGAATCTCCAGCAGTTCAGAGATGTTGCTGACGATGTCACACACTTTGTTGTACAGCATGATGATCACACGCTGCTTATGTGTAGAGCATTTAGCTCGCTTCGCTCTAGAACTCAATATACCACCTGTAAGCGTAATAGAAGTCATTTTCAAGCGTAGTTGCTCTGGACAAACAGAGTACCGGTAGACATTTTCTAGACTACTCTGTAGGATGCTCTGGTAATGTTTTTTTTGGGTTAATAGCTATATAATAGCCAATCTGGGAACCCATCTGCAAAAAAAGACAATATTGCACCCCGTTTTCATTTGAATTGGGGAAAAATTGCACTTTTCCCTATTCTCACCTCCATGAGGGTCAACCCTGTAGACGGGGTCATACTGCGGATACAGTGTGTTTTGCAGGTGAAACTTGGTGTACTGCAGCACACGCTCTATAACGTCTTCTATGTACACGGCCTTGGGCATGCGTGTTGAGGTCATGATGTTGAGTGCAGTCAGACAAGCGTCAGCCGACTTGGTTACTCTTTCCATGATCAGGTCTCTCCAAAGCCTCTCCTCATCTTCCCCATCGTGGTCCTGAGCAGACGTAAAAACTCAGGTAAGAAATTGTTTAACCTTTCTAGTCTTTGATGCTATACATTTTGCTATACATTTTGTGTAAAGGATCTGCCCATTGAAGTCCAGCACACCCACCATCCACACTGCAGAATGTGCATTATTCTATTAGTTGTGTAGGTTACAGACGCAAAACAATACCACATTATAAACAAGATTATGCGGGGGGGAAAACAGAACAATTAGCCTGGTACAAATTTTCTTTTGACGGACGTCAATTTCAGTGGGCAGTGTGTAAACGTGTTTGACACAACATGAGGTCGTATTTCTTTTAATGTGCAACAATGTCAGATGAAACATTGGGGCTCAGTGGGCACGCTCCTGTACAAAGAGCAGTGTAGTTAATGTAGATAAGAAACAAGAGGAGCTCACTGGGTTCATCAAGGTGCTGAGCTTGGATCCATCCTGGATGTTCTTCTCCAGAATGTTCAGTAGCTTAACCAGTTTGTCTGATGGGATCTGCAACAATAGAGAGGAGTTAGGAGGAGGTAGCCTGACATCTGAAGCACTACCCCTGAGCAAGGAGACATCCATCTAACACAGGGAAAATAAACACTAAACACATTTTTGCATTTTGCTTAAGTAAAGAATAAACAAATACTTGGATCAGATAGTAAATAGTACCCTGCTGGAGATGCCCATGGCCTTAATCTTGGCTGACTCACTGCCCAGCTCGCTCAACTGGTGTTTGCCTAACAACAGTTCCTGAGGGATGTCATCGTCATCTGTTAGACAGACAGACAGAACAGACACACACACACACACACACACACACACACACACACACACAATTGGAATTGTTCAGAGTGAATGAAATCAAATGCAATATGATAAATTTTATTATAATAAACTCTTAAATCTTTTTCTTCTATATCCGTACCTAGCAAATAACGTCCCATAGCTGGGGGGTACGTATGTATACGATGAAATAAGTGCCGGGTACATATACGTACCCCCCAACTATGGGACGTTATTTGCTAGGTACGTATATATTCATACCCCCCATATAACTCTGTGTATATAATGGGTGAGCTCCAGAGCAGCTTTTAACATTGATCCGGTTGCTATGCAACGCCTCCGTCACCACTAGCTATGGGACGTTACAACTCTCCATTTACTTCAGCGCAAAGCAGGATTTTCAAACCTCCATAACTCGGAAACTAAGAGAGCTCTCCTTGGTGATCATCAGCCATCCAAAGTTCAGATTTGTTTCGTGTCGCTCTCGACATGTAAACATTTCTGACGACAGGTAAACAGTGTGCGCTAATGCTAATGATAGCCAATGGTTACAGTGAGTGTGTGCATGGGGCTGCAGCGGGGAGGAAACCGAGACTCTTAAAGTGGATGCTGGCACAGCTTAACTACATTTATGCTAGCAGCTAACAGCAAACAAACATTTAAGCTTTACATGGTACTTTTATGAAACATGAACTATTCAACACAACAGCACAAATCTATTGGCGTAGATATAATTTATGATTGTGACTAAATAACGTATCAATATCATTTACCTGCATTAGTAAAGTCCATGTCCTCAAGATTCTCCAGTATATTATCGATACTGTTCAAGAACCTCTTGAACGTTGAGGAGTCCATCAGTTCTTCTTGGGTCAACTTGGGCTCATATGCTTTCCTTTTCTTCTGCTTCTGCTTCTCCTTCATCTTTCTGGCAACTGAGACATGACAGATGTTTGGATTTATTACTAGATTCTGTGCATTTGATACAAGATCCATTTGATAGAAGACCGCACACAGTAACTTCGTAAAGCTCCCTGTCAAGGATGAATTGATTAAAGTTTCGACAGTCTTCATCAGACTGAGTCTTCATCTCCATTTTTTGCTTTTTGCCTTTTATTATATATAAGTGGAGATGGACAGGAAAAAGGAGAGAGACATGCAGCAAAGGTCGTCATGAATGGGACTCGAACATGCGACGCACTAACAGGCCAAAGCCTATATGTGGCATGTGCCTGGACCGCTAGGCCAGTGGGCGCCCCCTTCATCTCCATTCTGATGAAGAGACTCTGTCGAAACATTAATCAATAAAGTTACAGTGTGCAGACTTCTATGTTTTATATTTCCTTATCCACTGTTGGTCTTGCACCTGCCGTCCAGTGGATGTGCCAGTTCTATTCTTTCTTTAGCGTCAGCCATTTGACATACATGCCATATTAAATGCAATTGGAAAATGAGCATAGCGGTCATGAATACTGTTTCGACACTGACCTTCACTCATGCTGGGTGGTGGCGACCGGGATTCCTCATCGGAGGAATCCCGGAAGCGACTGCCTGAGCCTCGCCGGCTGTCTCGGAACCCTCCGCTGCTTTTCCGATGCTCCCCTGAACCCCGACGCTCCCGAGGCTCCTCAGTCTCCCAGGCCTTGTCCCCTTTGTCACGACGATGGCGCTTCCTTGCAGCTGCAAATATAAAAATAAAAAGGTCAGGCTGTCAATGAAGTCAACAATTCGCATTGGGAACCGTTTTTACCTAATGGACAAATAATCAAAATCAAAATGAGGTTGAGGGGCAAGCGTAATCAAATTAGTGTAGTTTCTAAAATGTCACATTTCAGCACAGATAGGCAAACAACATTGCACACACATTTCAGCATTTCACAGTTTCTATGACACGCGCACCGCGGAAGTGTGCACCCAGACCACACTCTGCAACCATAGACGCATATAAACACAGCAGCGCGGAGCGCCTGATAACACCGGGTAATGTTATGAGCTAACTGCATAGCAGGGGGACAGATGCAAAACGGAGACAGCGCTTGTTTCAACTGACAAATATGGCTATGTCATAATGTCTTGTTTCTCCAATACTTGAAAGACAATAACATCAAGTTGATAAAATCACGTTTTAAGCAGATACTCACATTCTCCGTTGGCGTCATAGTCATCATCTGAGCTGACCTCTGCATACTTGGGCTTCTCATTGACAGTACTTCGTTTCCTCTTGTTCATCTTGACCCTTTCACAGAGTGGCATGGTGGACTCAATTTCTGCCAGCAGTTCTGGGGGAAGGTCCTTCAAAACACTTGGGTCCATACCACCTGTTGGTTGAGACAGGATGTCAAATGTAGGTACACATACGTGTCAAATTCAAAGCAACTTTGTTAATCGTAGGGGCAATAATTTACGGGCAGCTTGTTTAAAGAGAAACTCAGTAATATACAAATACACCAAACGGCTAAATGTAGAATGTGTGTGTGTGTGTGTGCGCGGCTGCGCGCGCGGACAGACATCTGTGAATCTGACGAATACACAGACCCCCCCCCAGGGGATGCTTTGGTCCGCGAACCACCTGCCTAAAAATCATACTATAATTCACTCAATGTCTGTCTGAATGAATGAATGTCTGAAACACTGTCGCTGCTCCTCACTGCCTGCACCAATCGCCTTCACTTTTCACACAGGCATTGCCCATAATATTATGGAGGTCTTAATGAAGCCCTTTTTTAACAAATTATAAATGAATAATTACTTCATTAGTGAATAAAAATGTCTCCATCTACTTACATGGGAAAACGAGCACCCTCACACCTCCGCCCCCTAGCGACCCCTGCATGACAGGCCACTGTTCTCGGCGTTACCCCACTGTCATGCTTCCTCTGCTACCGCCACAACACCACACATTTTGTGCCTGGCCCAGCGCCACAGCGACACATTGTGACGCACGCACTAGCCACTCAGTGGCAGCCAAGTGCACATTTTGTGTGTGCGTGTGTGTACGTGTAGCCAGATGCACATTTTCAGTGGGGCACTGGGGCTGCAACAGTCTTCAGTTCGCTAAAACATACATACATGTGTCTTGATCGTGCTCACAGCGCATGGGTTTGCTCACAGTGTGTCTCTCCCTAGCTCTCAAACTACTTTCGCTGTGCGGGTGTGTCTCAGCGAGTGTGTACTGCGTGTGTGTGTACGCGTGGCCAACTGGGATACAACTGTCTTCAGTTCACTACAAACACAACACGAGATACAACTGTCTTGAACGAGGTCACAGCGCTCTGTCTCTCTCCCTAGCTCTCTACCAACTCCTTCTCCCACCCCCCCAACACACACACACACACACACTGAGCGTGAAGTGGCTACAGCGTGTGCTCTAGCAAAAACAGATAATCTACAAGCTCACAACATCACAGGTTGCAAAAGCCATGACTTTTCTCAAGCCCCAGCTCAAAATTGGGACCATTTTGGACAGAAATGGACCTGCAAATGGATCTATGCGACTTAAAGGGTAAGACCACTTTTTTAGAGGTTTGGGTTGTTTTCTTACCTTATTATGGGCAAACTATTACATTCCATGAGTTATTTCGCTTCGTTGTGTTGTTTATTAGCAATTTAAGAAAGAAAAAATAGCTTCCATTGTAGCGGGGAAACAGCTCTCAAAGTCACTCTTTTAGCACATAAACGAACGCAACAAAAGGAAAACTCATGCGGTTTTATTTTTAATAAAAAAATGTCGACTTTGTCTTGTTTTGACTAATTTGTGTAGAAAGAAGATCCGGAGGTATGCCTACGCCGACCGAATCACTGCTGTTCGCCTCTGATCTGATCGGACCAAAACTGTACACCACTTCCTTATTGAAAACGACTGGTAAGTAAACAAATGGATTTGATCTCGTCCACTTGTCACTAAAAACATACACAATGGACTTGTTTGAGGGAGACACTTTATAATTAGTGTGTAAAGTGTCTGTGTCTGGGATTGCTCATATGCGAGGGTGTATCTCAAACAGCGTGGAGACTTCTGTTTACAAACGAAACCTCGCAAGACGGCCCGCGAGAGTTGGGAACGCCGTATTACTGTTGCAGTCTATCTCCGACTAAAATAGTAACTTTACCAGTAAGACGCGCAAACGCGGGAAGCGAACGCAGCTCGTACATATTTGGGTTTTTTAAAGATTTTTTTTAAAGTTATTATTATTATTTGAAGTTAAGTTATTTTTAAGTTAAGTTTTTAACTTAGCCATAACCATATAAGGAGTCCCCAAAGCAGCTATACGTCTAAATATGGAGTGTGTTGCATCAATCACAAACAAATCACTCAGCTCCATATATGGGCACAAAGGGGACACACACACACAGACACACAGACAGACATGATCTGCTAGGTCTCATAGTAAGTGCTTTCGCAATAAATCTATCTTAAAAGACGAAAATAAAACCGCATGAGTTTTCCTGATGTCATAAACTGTCAGAATCAGCTTTTGTTGCATTGGTTTATGTGCTAAAAGAGTGACTTTGAGAGCCGTTTCCCCGTTACAATGGAAGTCAATGAGCGACTATTTTTATTTCTTAAATTGCTAATAAACACAAAACGAAGAAAAAAAAAAAGCGAAATAACTCATGGAATGGAATAGTTTGCCCATAATAAGGTAAGAAAACAACACAAACGTCTCAAAAAGTGGTCTTACCCTTTAAATATATATATTTGGGAGTACCTGTGCGACTGTCCATACTTTCTGTTTCTGTCAAACTGGGGGTCCTTCATACTTTTCAAATGAGCGTCTGTGGGCTATAAGTGTAAATGTTGCGGTCCTTGCCATGAAAACATTTCCCTACCATGCATTTGTAAGAATACTTGAATGTTATAGTGCTGTTTTTATTCATTACAAGTTAAAATATATCAGAACAGGTAAGGACTAGTATTATTCATTTTGTGCCCATCCCAACTTCCCAGGCTCATCCCTTAACTCCCTCCCCCAGCCGCAGACTATGTACACCTCAAAATACATACATCAATAATATGATCTATTACATCACATTACCCCACACTGTACATATATAAGGACTAGTAATAAAAAATAAAACAATGGCTGTCAGGGGCCAGGGCATGAGGAAACTGGGGTGAATACCATTTCTACAACATGCGGTGCAATATGGTGGCCCTTCTGGGCAGAAGTGAAAGTGCGTGAGGCCGGGCGCCCCAAAACATAATTCCAATTTGGGGTTCAATGGAATCTGGTGACTAATTAGAGACAATGTCAGGAACTATAAAAGAAAAACTGTTAGCTGGTCACACACATTTAATGCTAGCTTTTATGGGTTGCATAAAGAATTCAGACATCTTTGTTTGACTCTTGATCTTACAACAGATTTGAACAATGTTGCCGTTTCTATCTTTTACCTGTAAGGCTGAATCCAGCCGATACAACACAAGCTCACTCACAAATGTTTAGTTTGCCAGAGGCCTTTCTTAATGTTTACACTTAAAAGGCCATGGACATGACGTTGATTCCCCTGCAAGCTGCTACTACTGCATTTATTAATGTTCCACATTATCCCAATACATTATTTTAGCATTTCTTATAATTCCTCTCGTTTTTACGGAACAATAATGAAATGCAGTCAACCAGGTCACATTTGGTCTCTATGCACAGCTGCCACATTGGTCTTCCTTCACAGGTCTTACTAGGCTCTGTTCCAATTAGTGTAGCACAGTGGTTCTCAAACTTTTCAATTCAAGGCCCCCATAACTAAATAAGTGTACAAATCAAACAAAATGGACCATCACAGGTCCATTTAGACAGAAATGGGACATTTTGAACCCTCTCAAGGAAACATGAGGGTAACTGGGCCTCTGATGTAGCACAGTGTTATCAGTGAGCCAACATGCTCAATATCAAAACAGTGACTCTCTTTGACCAGAATGGAACAGAGCATTCATTTAGTATCAATGGTAAAGCACCTCTAAAGGAAGTATGGAAGAGTTCCAATGTCTTTCCAATATGGCTGCTGCCTGTGCATAGAGCAAAACATGCACATTTGAAGATTTGAAGCCATTTGAGTGACTCAGTTATGACTTCCTTGTGAGGCGTTTGTGCTTTGTGGACTCTCCAGGAGCAACTTGGGCCGGGGGCGGGGGGTGTTGGCGTGCCGAATAGGAAGAGACAAGGACGGGGCAAGCTCGTGGACGGTCCCTCAAAGGGACCGGAAAAACGGGCACCCCTCGTTCCGTTTTTCTCACTTTTACTGTACCTAACATACAGTACACAGAGCAGTTGTTGCACATTTTCGGGGGCTCAACACTGCTGGTAGCAGCTATTTCATCACACTCCAGCTGTCAGTTAATCAAGAGCCCAAATGTCTGACAGTTTTGTTCGTTTTCACAGCAGAAACACTACAGCAACACAGGTTCTTGGACAGAAACAACACTACAGCAACACAGGTTCTTAGACAGAAACAACACTACAGCAACACAGGTTCTTAGACAGAAACAACACTACAGCAACACAAGTTCTTAGACAGAAACAACACTACAGCAACACAGGTTCTTAGACAGAAACAACACTAGAGCAACACAGGTTCTTAGACAGAAACAACACTACAGCAACACAGGTTCTTAGACAGAAACACTACAGCAACACATGTCCTTAGACAGAAACAACACTACAGCAACACATGTCCTTAGACAGAAACACTACAGCAACACATGTCCTTAGACAGAAACAACACTACAGCAACACAGGTTCTTAGACAGAAACAACACTACAGCAACACAGGTTCTTAGACAGAAACAACACTACAGCAACACATGTCCTTAGACAGAAACAACACTACAGCAACACAGGTTCTTAGACAGAAACAACACTACAGCAACACATGTCCTTAGACAGAAACAACACTACAGCAACACAGGTTCTTAGACAGAAACACTACAGCAACACATGTCCTTAGACAGAAACAACACTACAGCAACACATGTCCTTAGACAGAAACACTAGAGCAACACTAGCCTGGGCAGGGCTCGACAGTGCGACTAGGTCAGGGATATTCAATTGGCGTGGCCCCTGGAAGAATTTTGAAAAACTTTTTTTTGAGAATAATAATAGGGCTAATAAAAGTTACAGGTATGGTTTGTGCGATATTAATTGTGAGATTACCATAATGACGGTAATCATTAAAGGACCACTTTTCAACCTATCTTCATAATAGGTCCTCACTAATAATCATGATAAAATGACACGTTTTTTTCTACTCTGTCTGTGTCACATAGGAGGGCTGTGGGCAGTTCAGAAACCCACAGTGACATCAATGGAGAATCCAAGCTAATAGAAACTGCAGGCCTTCTAGTCCTGAAAAGTTGCGAAAATGGAAGCCATCATTCTCACAATAATAAACCCTGTTAGGGTCCATTTGGTTCCATTTGTACACTCTCAGAGTTACAGACCCATAAGGGTCCATTTGATTCCAAACCATTTCCCTGGGGACCCCCTGGAACTGCCACAAGGACCCTGGGGGTCCCCGAACCCCACTTTGGAATCACTGCTCTATGTAATGTTTGTGTGTGTGTGTGTGTGTGTGTGTGTGTGTGTGTGTGTGTGTGTCCGTCCAGCTGATGGTCGTTAATGTCAAAGCAATGCCGTTTATGCACTGTCAAATAGGTCTAGGCCTACATCTATTCTAAGGTGGCATATACCTGTATAGACATATTACCCTGCTCATTACTGTGCGGAAATATACATAAATCTTCGTGTTTGAGCACAAAAAGCATTTTGAGAACCCACAAATTTCCGCGCTTCGCGCGCACACTGTGCGGCCCCCCACACACAATCATTCTACAGTTGTGGCCCCCGGCCTAATCTAATTGAATACCCCTGGACTAGGTACTCGCATTTGCGACTAAAAATATCACTGTGCGAGTTGTAAAATTCAATTTGTAGCACAGGTGCGACTACAGGATTTGACCATTCAATCGTGATAAAGACAAGTCTCTGTCTACAGCAAGTGCACATTCTATAGTCGTGGTTCTATACCTAAATTTATATTTCTGAACGGCGGTGTCGTTCGCCAAAAAGAGAAGAGCTACAAGCTAACAACGTTCATTTGAAGATCTGTCCCCTTTGCTCCCACCGCCCCTCCCCTCCCTGTGTTGCTGCTCCGTGCTCTTCCCTGTCAGCGGCAGACAGAAAAGAAGTCAGAGCGAACTCAACGGGATAGCATTAGCATGATAGCACAGATTCAGAAGGAATTGCTTGCAAAGTTTGTTTGTAATGTTCAAAGCCCTGAGCCTGGGCACCATTTCATTTCGGTATATGATCCGGGCTGGAGCCGGATGATATGCTTACGTCATGTTGTAGGCAATGGTTTGCCTACAACAAACAGGAAGCTGTTTGTTGCTTCCCGTTTGAATAAAAGCAATAAAAGCTCTCGTAAGCGAGAGCTTTTATTGAGGGGGAAAAGGAAGTTGTCGCCGCCTGTTCATCCTGTCTGGCGACTACAAAACAATACTACAACATGACGTAACCACATCATCCGGCCCCAGCCCGGATCATACGGACTTTTGAAACAGAGACCAGGCTTTCCTCCGAGGCGGTGGAAAACCTGGTGAGGCGAGGTTACAGCAACACAGGTTCTTAGACAGAAACAACACTACAGCAACACATGTCCTTAGACAGAAACAACACTACAGCATCACATGTCCTTAGACAGAAACAACACTACAGCAACACAGGTTCTTAGACAGAAACAACACTACAGCAACACATGTCCTTAGACAGAAACAACACTACGGCGGGGCTCCACTGGACGCGTGTGACACGGGTCAAAAAACTAACCGGGGCAATTTTAAAGCAGTCACCGAACGCAGCACAGCGCAACGCATCGTAGGCAGTGGAGCCACCATTCATTGATTAAAAAGGGAACATTCCCTGACGGTGACGGAGACGCAACGCTGATGCGTCCAGTGGAGCCCCGGCGTTGGACAGAAACAACACTACAGTCTACAGCAACACATGTCCTTAGACAGAAACAACACTACAGCAACACATGTCCTTAGACAGAAACAACACTACAGCAACACATGTCCTTAGACAGAAACACTACAGCAACACATGTCCTTAGACAGAAACACTACAGCAACACATGTCCTTAGACAGAAACACTACAGCAACACATGTCCTTAGACAGAAACAACACTACAGCAACACATGTCAGACAGAAAACACTACAGCAACACATGTCAGACAGAAAACACTACAGCAACACATGTCCGCCCATATTTCCTCAGTCGGCGTTGTAGTGCTTTTAGCAGAGTATAGTGCTTGTTGCAGAATTGAAGGGTGATGCACACACAGATTAGACAAACCAACAGGCCGACATGTGGAAACAACGGTTGGACATGCGGTTGGACATGCGCTTCTCCCGTGCTTGCGGTTAGGTTTCTGGTTTAAGGACTTCAGTCGATCTAATGACAGTTGTAGCTACCAGGGGGAGTGTACATAACATTGTAACTTGCAGCCAGTGGTAAAAGGGCAAGAAGTGATACACACTACAGCTGAGGGTAATCCTAGTGTGTACATCCTTGCTGCCGCCAAAATGATGTATCCATACTAGGCACTTCAACTTAAGATTCCAAATCGCAGCATAGACCCTCAAGTACACTCTCTCCCTTGTGATTAACACACTTCCGGATAATAATAGGCAATGAAGGTTACAAGTTAAAAGGTGCACGTGAACAAACATTCTGAAGAACAAACTAACAGACTGATCCGTATGTTAAATAAAAATCACACCCATGTGAAGTGAGGGGCGCTCTTATCATACATACATCATCTCATTCTGGCCAATCACAATTTGCATCCTCACTTTTGTCTTCAATGTTTGTGTTTACACACTTTTGTCTTCAATGTTTGTATTTACACACTTTTGTGTTCAATGTTTGCGTTCACACGGACCCTCAAAGCTGGACATAGGAGGGGTTAACGCTCCTCAAAAAGAACATTGTCTTTATGAGAAGAAATGAGAAAGACTATGAAGATTTGTCCTTACTTTTACTGGACTTCCCCGAGGAGAGCCTGTTTCTTCCAGACCTGCTATGCCTGATGATCCTCTGGACCTGCTCGATGGAAAGCTTCTTCAACACCACCACAGGCTTAGGCCTCTTCTTAAAGTCCTCGATCAGACCTAGTCTCTCAAGCCTAACCTTGGGTTCGGCCCAGGTCTGGGGTACCGTTGCCAAACTACCATCCTTGTCACGTTTGACCTGAGAAAAAGAGAAAAGCGTTATACAATTTTGTATAATGTTTGAAAGCCAGAAACAAGTTGGATCCTCAACTATTATGTTAGTAGTATCTGATGGGAAGCTTTGGGACAAATCACTTTTGGTTGAACCAAGGACAAAAACGGATGTGTGTCTGACAACATGTTAAAAGCCATGATTCTTTTACTTTTTCTGGTTTGTATGCGTCTATGGAGTTAACATTACTTTAAATAGACACCAGGTGTGGTGTATTTTTGGTTTCTTCCTGAAAGCTGAAAGTCTTTGAGTCAAAAGGACAAATTTAAATACACCACTTTAGTGACATCATAATAATAATAATAAGTGGGTGTTGCAAAGGTGAAAACCAGGTATACTTAAAGCAAACTATTACATTCCATGAGTTATTTCGCTCCGTTGTGTTGTTTATTAGCAATTTAAGAAAAAATCAAAAATGGATTTGAGCTCGTCCGCTTGTCACTAAAAACATACACAATGGACTTGTTTGAGGGAGACACTTTATAAGACACTTTAGAAGAAGTGTGTAAAGTGTCTGTGTCTGGGGTTGCTTATATGCGAGGGTGCATCTCAAACAGCGTGGAGACTTCTGTTTACAAACGAAACCTCGCAAGACGGCCCGCGAGAGTTGGGAACGCCGTAGTACTGCTGCAGTCTATCTCCGACTAAAATTGTAACTTTATAAATCTATCTTAAAAGACGAAAATAAAAACGCATGAGTTTTCCTGATGTCATAAACTGTCAGAATCAGCTTTTGTTGCGTTGGTTTATGTGCAAAAAGAGTGACTTTGAGAGCTGTTTCCCTGTTACAATGGAAGTCAATGAGCGACTATTTTTATTTCTTAAATTGCTAATAAACAACTCAACGGAGCGAAATAACTCATGGAATGGAATAGTTTGCCCATAATAAGGTAAGAAAACAACCCAAACCTCTCAAAAAGTGGTCTTACCCTTTAATGAATAAAATAAAATAAAATAAAATAAAATAAAATAAAATAAAATAAAATAAAATAAAATAAAATAAAATAAAATAAAATAAAATAGAATTCCTAGTATAATCATAGTACCTGATGATCAGGGGGAGAAATGATTATTATTATTATTATGGTGATTAGGGGGAGAAAACTCACGCCACCCCATCTTTATAATATATTATTTTATCCCACGATTTTGTAACCCATTTTTCACCCCTGTGTCAATCATCTAATGTGATCCTGGGCTCTACACACCCTCCGCCAACCTGGGGAGAGCAACAGACTTAACTCATGCTTCCTTCATGCTTGAGTGTCCAAGTTGCTCCTTTACACCTGACAGGGGGGAGATTCCCTGGTTGGACGTAGCGCGTGGAAGGAACACGTTATTCCAACCAGTTCCTTTCCCCTCCATCAGGCGCCCCGGCTGGCCAGGGGGAGGCAGTTTAGAGACCAGGATTACTGCATGTTTTTGTGAGGGTATCTACCCTAGGGGACACGGGGAGAACATGCAAACTCCACACAGAAAGGCCCTTTCGCCAACCCCACCTTCGGGTATGGGCACTGATGACGCGGAGGAGGAAACACGCCGCCAGCACCCACAGCGCCCCGAGCGGGAATCGAACCAAGGACCTTCTAGCTGTGAGCCACCCCATCTTTAACCAAGTTTTCTCCAAATATGTAAATTTTTACTAACTATCCCTATGCAAACCAAACGTCTTAAAGATGGCAATGATTTAAAATGAAAACTGAAGCAAATGAGCACTGAGCAGTTGCATGATTTTGGTTAAATGAGTTTGCAGGCAGTAATGGCATAATAATCAGTGGGTATGTATTTCTTTGAAGCAGTCCAGCTCACCTTAGGGATCTGGAAATTTTTCAACGTTCCACTTTGTCCTCCCAGGAGGTGAGCAGGAAACGAGTCTGGAATCTTGCCACTAGAACCAGAGGACGCCGGCTTGGGCACGTCTGGCCTGCTGCTACTCCGGCCAGGATCTCCAGAAGAAGAGGACCGGTACCCAGGCCTGTCTCGATCATTCCGGTAGCGGTCCTCAGGCGACCGCCGATCCCGACTGTCTTTACCAGTTTCACTTCGATGCCTCTTCTCTCTGTCAGAGTCTCTGTCCCTGTCTCGCCCGTGTTCCCCACGGCTGGACGGCTTGTTGGGCTCGCCCCTTCTTTCTGAGGAAGGCTTCCCATCATGCCGGTGCCTTGATGAGTCTCTGCCATCTCGTCTGCCATCGTGTTTATCCAATCGGTTCTTGATCACTTCTGGTCGCCCGTCTGGTTTCAGCCGCAGAACGGTGTCAGAACCTTCTGCTGCTGCGGGTCCACTAGCTGGTTCTTCAGGCCAGCGCTGGGCCTCCAGGGCTGGGATAGGGGCAGCCAGACAGGGGTCTAGCTGGCCATCAGCCCTGCCTGCATGCTGGAGGTCGATGCTCACCATGAGGGGAGGACGGCTTGCTCCATTGCCAGCAGCGGAGGCCTCTTGAGGGGTCAGCTTTCCGGCGTTGCCTCCTCCCGCCGGTCCACTGCCTGGGGCTCCAGTGGGGCCACCTGGCCCCCCTGCTCCCGGTTCCAGGGGGAAATTGTCCTGCTTCCTCTTCTTTAACGGCTTGTCTGCAGAGAGAGTGGAAAAATGACCGGAAGGCAAGACATAATTAAATAAATAAAGAGAAATCAGATTGAACAGTTAATGGCAAAGAAACACCCAGAAATGTAATAATGATTAGAGTATAAGGTGGGACGATAGGACGAATATATCGGCAATCAATGATTAGATGAGTCCATCGCCGAATATTCTTATTAACAGTAACAGCATCTGAGAGGCTGTTACAGTAGTGAGACACGTAAGTGAGACACGACGACCTCTTGTGGCTTATTGCTTTATCATAATTAGCCCGTCACTAAGCCCCACCCACTCAACTCCGTGAGGGCAAGCTGTCCTGTCACTAGGGGTGTCCAACCGATAACCGTTAGCCGTTTATTAATTTGTTTACCGACAACACTAACGGCTAATGGTTTACCGATAAAAAAAAATATATTTTATTTTGAAGCGCCGAGAGCGGGCACCGCAGACAAAGCACCAAGCTCCTCTTTCCACCTTTACTGTCAGTGCAACCACGCATGTGCCGTGACTTACTTTGGAAGTCACGGCACATGTGGAAGCAGGAGGGAAAAAGAAAAAAAGACGAACACACACAGCATTGCGCGCCCGCAGATCTGCCCTTCATGCAACGAACGTTGGTTCCTTAAACGGCAGATCACGTTGTGGATCTGTCGTTTTATGGATCATAGAACGAACGTACCGGTATGCTGTTAGCTTGTTGCTAACGGGACCCCACCCCCTCTCTCTCTCTCTCTCTCTCTCTCTCTCTCTCTCTCTCTCTGACGTTCTCGCTCTCTCTCGCTCGCGCGCGTTAGAGAGACGCTCTCTCTAACACGTCCGTCTGTCTGTCTGTTTTTTTTTCTTTCTTTCTTTCTTTCTCTCTCTCTCTCTCTCGCTCTAATCCTTCCTGATCGGTCCGCGATACATGTGTGCGTATAGAAGACTGTAGCCTACGCACTAGTGCACTGATTGACAGCAGGCCGCTTGTAAACGGTGTATTTGTCTATTTTTAATGCGCAAAACAGCGCTTTTTTTTCTTAGCGGATAACGGTTAATTAGCCGGCAAGTCCTGCCGGTAACCGGTTAATACAATCTTTCCTTTTGGTCATCCCTACCTGTCACCCATTGAGATGCATGTTAAATGACTGGATTTCTCCATATAAATAATCGATCATTTCAGTAGAAAGAGCTTGAAAGAGCAAGAGCCTCTAAATCTAGTCAACAAAGCCTGCAGTAGGATATGCACTGGACAAATGTGCATGACATTATTTCAATAAACTAGAAATTTGAACGAACATGAATATTTTGTCTCTTAATTTCTTCCAGAGCCGTAGGTGTATTCCATTGAGTGTCTTACATACCTTTGTCTTGCACCTCCTTAGAGCATTTTTCACTAGCCGACTCTCGCTCTATCCTCTCAATCTCAGCCAAGGCATCCAACTCAGCCTCATCATAAGGGGAGGAGGGAGGCTGGAGGACACTGGCGCCCCCTGTCTGCTGGGAGGCCTGCTGCTGCCGGGCACCCAGGTTCTGCTGGAGAACAGGTACTTGCTGAAAACCCAGTTCTGTCTCCATGTTGTCCGAGTTCTGGTCCATGCCTGGCACAGCGTCTCCTGGAGAAGATTGTAAAATGCAGTTGTCAAGTGCTGCTTTGGTGGTATTCAATTCATCACTGAACATACTTTATGAAGTCAGTGAAGGGAGGTATGAAATAGAGGTAGGGTAAACATGGGATATTGGACGCCAGCCTGAGCCAAATCAAACTCTTAAATGGACTACATTTGAAAGTTGTTTTACAAGAAACTTACCTGGTGGGTCAGACTCATTGGATTTGACCCTGGATAGCTTGAGCGTGAGTTTGGTGGAGTCCTTGTTTGGAGAGCTTACAATGTCATACATGTCTTTCTCCTCTTTCACCGCAGGGCCTTTCTTCCTCTGTTGGAGCTGCTGTTTCTGGTCAGGCCCGCCCTCCCTCGGTGAAGCAGCATAGGGAGGGGGCGACTGTAGGATCAGCGGGGGGCGAGAACCCGCTGGGAGAGAACAAGGACAAGATGAGATCAGGTGAAATACTGTCACAATAATAAAAAATGTATGTGACATACAGACCACTAAAGAAAAAAACTAAGCAAAAGATGACTATGATTACAAAGATGACATCAAACAGCTCTTTATTTGTGATTAATGTGAGCTGTAAAGAACAGATAACAGCTGTTCCTATAAATGTGAGAGGATATGTCTATATTTGTACTTACATTTGGGTGTTCCATCACTCCCTGCCGGGGAACAGCCAGACTGTGGCGACCTCAGAGGAAAGGAAGCATTCCTCATAGCCGAGTCTCCCTCCTGGACACAGACACAGACACACACACACACACACGCTGAAAGGGCCGAGCATAAAACAATTCCAACACCCAAGATTGACCACAGAAACGCCTTGAGGCAGAAGCAGGCCAAAATATCCATCCTCAATAAAGATTAGATTCTCAACTCTCTTTAGAAGGGTTGCCCTCTTACCTCGTTACCCAGTCGGTGCACAATGTTCAGGTAGTCCTCAGTGCCATGTCTGTCTGGGTGGTGGTTTGCAGCATTGGCCATCTGACCAGACACCTTGCCCTCATGGATGTTTCTTATGCCACCAGGAACCATTGGGCTGGCCACAGACACTGGCAGATAACGGAGAATATGTTAAAAGAAATTGTATTGTATGTATTTTTATTGTTCATTTATTATCTGTTGAATCGCAATATACAATACTAATAGAACCACCCAATTTTTTAAAAACAAATACAGACAAATTAAACAGACTAAAAAAAGGAAAAAATTAAAGAAAATAAGAGAATAGTGACAAGACAAACGAGTACACCACAGTCTTGACATGATTGTACATTCCAGGTTATCGGAGTCCTTTTGCTACTGATCAATAAGATACATTGAAGCAGTCTAGAGGGGTCCAGAATATGTTTTTATACAGGGGCTCATAATCTCTAGTAAGACAAATCATAGAATAAAGTGGAAATGGAGCCACCTCCCCACTTCCGTTTCACCAAACAGATTACTCAGATTTCAGGAGGTGTAGTTCCAGACTCTATATAGCATTCCGAGATTGTGGAATAGTTGTCTGGTTACGCAAGACTAGACAAATCGGGATATTATATCAAACAGATATACACTCACTAAAAAGTAGAGTCCACACACTGCACAAGTTATTTTATTACCACCACAAGCTACTATCATTGCAAAATCTTTGGTCTGAGGAAGAGCTAGTAAGCTCAAAACCTCCCTTGTGGTGGTAATAAAAATAAATCTCTTGTGGAGCAAGATACAGTGTGTAGTATTTTCCTTTTTTGAGACAGTCTTTCTCTCCGGCACCTGATTTTAATCACTGGATGCTTTGATTTTTTTGTTTTTGTTTTTGAGTGGTGCACCCACTCCAAGGCAGCATTGTCTGTCTGTCCCCATGTCACTCCCTATGTCTGTATGTTTAGGGCGCTAAAGTGGCGCGGTTGAGCTAGAAGTAGAGAGAGTGTTGCACTGTTTGGGAAGCTGAGAGGGGTTGCGCACGCTTATCCGACACACCATAGGACCGACATGCGGAAACAACGATCGGATTAAGGTTGGCGAACATGCACTGCTCCGTGCTTGTGGTTATGGTTAGGGTTTAAGGTAGGTTGTCGTTCTAATGACAGAATGACCAATAGTATGTTGAAACTAAAGCCTGTACCCGCTGAGAGAGGGAAGCTAGTGGCCAACAAACAAGAGTCAGACACCCACTATAGTCAGACACCCACTATAGAGTGTCGCAGTCCCGCCCCCTTTCATGACGACGCCAGGCCCAGGAAAAAATTCCCAATGCATTTTTCCCATAGACTTTTTAAAACGTATTTATTTAAAGACCTTATAAGCGTCGTACAAAGCCAACTCGATTTGTGACAAATCATGACAACAAACTATTTTGGACCAAACAAATAATTACAAAGAAGAAAAACAACAAAAAGTGTTGTAACTTGTAACCTGCTGTTTTCTTCTTGTCATTATTTGTTCGCCCCGAAATATTGTGTTTGTTGTCATGATTTGTCACAACTCCAGTTGGCTTTGTACGAGGCTTAAAAGGTCTTTAAATAAATAGTTTTTGAAATGTCTATGAGGAAAATGAACGGAGAATATTTTCCTGGGCCCTGGTAGGGGACGGGACTGCGGCGCTCTATAGTCAGACACCCACTATAGTCAGACACCCACAAGACCCATCATTTCTGAATAAAACAAAACCAGCAAGGGCTTGTACTTGTACTTGTACTTGAATTTGACGGGTAAAAGGTATCTCTAATGAACATGAAAATAGGCTTTTAGGGACAATAAATTAGGTATGTGGGTGATGGCTGATGGGATGAACCAGAATCAGAAATTATCTACCACTCATACCCTCACAGCTACTGCTAACTTAACTGCTCCAATCTCCAGCCTCACTGTCACACACATGCATGCATGCTCTCTCTCTCTCCACCTGCAACTCCCTACCCACAAAACATACACACTGAGCTATTCATTAAAGAGCTATGCTACTTTTATAACATCAGGAAATGTTGAGTGAAACGTTAGTCATGACTAGAATGTCAAATTGACTTTAAAAATATGTTTTTAATTCAATTACGCCAGTTATGAAGCAATTTTGTTCCCATTACAAAATCTCATTCACCATCACTACAGCATTCTGACATTTTCATTCCCACTCCAGCTGAGAGGGAAATGTTATGTACATTATACAAGGTCGAGTGGCAAGATTGACTGAGTGAAATACAACTGCAATCGACACCTGCTATTGTTCCCACATGACGCCAATATGGAACATCGCCAGTGGATTACCGGCTTTATATGCCTGCGGGAAATAGGCTTATTACACGACGGACCAATTGGATCTATGCCAGAACAAACCTTCATCACCTACATTTTATCCTACATAGTTCTTAGTACTTGCAGCATCTACAGTATATGTCTGATACGATCCAAAACACAGCAGCAAAAGTATTTGCATGTATCCATGCTATGTCTCATAATATGCACTCACATATACTGTACATTACAACATACCACACTCACTCCCATCACCTTGCTGTATCTGTTGGTGCTGGTTGTAGCTGGGTGGTTGTTGGTGAGGGTACTGCTGCATGTAGCCAGTGGCAGGGCTCTGAGGAGTGTAGGGGCTGGGCACTGGACTGTTCTGCTGGCCCATGTTGTATCTGCTACTGGTACCGCTTTGGGGAGACACAAAACGACTGGGGAGAGTGAAGGAATGGGGAAGAGGGTGGAGGAAGTAGAGTAGTAGAATTTTGTTTTTTTTGGGGGGGTATTTTCCAATCTTAAATATATTGTAGACACCATTCAATAAGTTTCTTCAATAGCACTACAGATATTAAATTGGATACTGCTAAAGGAATCAGGAAAGAGGAACTGAAAAAGTCAAATAAAAGACTAGGAGAACAGGAGGAAGGACTGTGCCATTCAACACATGCTGCCTTACCTCGAAGGGTTAGGAGAAATGGCTGCCTGCTGGAAGTTCCCAGATTGGGCCGGGCTATGCATGGAATTCTGGGACATCTTGTACGGTGGTACCAGTGGCTGCTGCATGACATCTGCTTAGGAAGAGGAAAAACAAACTAGTTCAGATGGAGCCATTACATTTGACGACAAAAATAAATGCACATGAGGACATCTGTATGAATGTGCGTGTTCTTGTCAGTGTCTTGCCATACTTTTCTCCCTGAAGATGCCGGGGTTCCTGGCCAACATGGTCTGCAGCAGCAGTGGTGCATCTCCCTCTGGCTCATCACTACCCAGGTTGTCCTTTAGCTCTCTGGAATTCAGAGAAAGGGTTTGATCGCATTATTCAAATATCTAGAAAGCCAAATGGATCACACAAAGTATTAAGAATGAAAGGAATCCTCAACGACAGGCAGTACTGCACGATTCTCAAATGTGAATCTCGATTTTCCTCCACGAGAATTGAGTTCACGATTCTCACACAACTCTTTTTGTTTCCATGAAAAATGTATTGTCTTTAGTCCGTAGTTGCTGAACATTACTAGATTCAAACTGTGGCACCTGTAGCCAACTACTGTGGCTTAATAAACAGACATCAACGAGCTTGATTTAAACCGCTTAAAGTCGCAAAAACATAAGAGTAACTCAAATTAATTGGACAGCCAACTAGTGCTGCACGATTCTTGCTCAAATGTATTAATGTGTCTGAATCTCAATCTAGATCTCAATAATTTTTCTATTAATTGTGCAGCACTAACGAAAGGTGCTGTAGTCTGCATCTGCAGTCTGTGTGCACTACATTCTCCCTTCAAAGTTCCAGGTAAACTGAGGTTAATGCCGGAAATCCTGATTCATTAACTGCTGGTATAAAAAGAGGGGCCAACATTGAATGTTTTGTTTACAAAAGGCAAGTGACAAATCATACTCGTTAAACATCTGCATTGATTGTGTTGAGTGTCTGTGGCCAAAAATCGGTTGTAATGTGTGCAGTGTGTATGCTGTGTGTACACGGCTGTCGGTTGTAGCAAGGCATTGATCGTCAGATGTTGATAGCAGCGGGGTGGCAGACAGGGGACAGAGCTCTGTGATTTTTCTCGTTGTTGCACTCTCTCGTTAGTTTTTTTCCCTATTACAGCAAGTTTACAGTAGATAAGCTCGTCACCCATTTAAAATATAAGATAATATGTGCTCAATAACCAACTCAAGGGTAATGCAAAAATGCTCCGTCTCTTTTTGTCAATCAGCTTCCACTTAAGACTGCAGACCACTGCCACCTCCTGGCATGGAGTTATTTCCAATTATTTCTTTGGACCAGACTGATGTCGCAACGCCAATAATAAGTAGTCAGGAGTCAGGACAACAAAGTTTGTTGTGTAGACATCTTTAAAACGGCAATCCGTAGCTTTCATGTCCTACCCGGGATTTGAACCTGGGTCACCAACACGGGAGACATAATCCCTGCTTGTCCTGGGTGGGACCATGTTCTACATTTTTCAATGGAAGTATAGACCGATCAAGTCCAACCAAAGCAGATGCACAAGTTACATTGTAATAACATACGCTCCATTTCCCCCCGATGTAAGCATCCATCTGTAGTTATAACTCTATACTGCCCAGTCACTCAAAGTATGTTTAACATAGCTTCTAAATAATACAAATATTAAAGGTCATCTGCATGAAAATGTTGCCCTTGTTGTCTGCACAAAGCCTGTTGCTTTTTAACCAGACAAAACATAATAATCTTTTATTGAGCCCGTTTCACATCCCCAGTTTGTACCTAATTTGAACAGCTGTTTAAAGCACATTGGTTGGTTATTAAAAAAAAGATCTACATACAAGCTCTGTGAATATATGGCTGTAAATGAGCTTGTCATTAGCTCAGCTGTAGAGATATGGTCAGTACTAGCTGTACGGACGTGTGGCAATGTGTACATCAAGTAAAGTACTTCAACGCACCACCCTTGACATTTTTCAGACTGAGGCCAATTAAATTCAACACCATCAAGCAGAACATTAAAAACGATGATGTACAAGATGGGTCCATTTACCGAGGTTGAGGCACATTTTGGTGACACAGGCAAGTCAAGGGCTATATTTAAAGCTAAAGAGAATAATGCCAGCACTCACGTTCTGTACTTCAGGTCCTTCTTCCCTTCCAACATAAAAATAAAATAAGTACATGAAGAACAGAACATGTGAGTGCTTGCATTATTATCTTTATGTTGACGTGCAACCAGTTAGGTTTATATAACAAGCACATACATGTGCAGTGGTTGGAGGTCGTCTCCCTACTCTTCCATTGAGATATGTAGACCGTGGTGCCAGGTAGGGCACCTACTGGTTGACAATGATATGTATATGTATGTATATGCAGATATGTAGACCGTGGTGCCAGGTAGGGCACCTACTGGTTGACAATGATATGTATATGTATGTATATGCAGATATGTAGACCGTGGTGCCAGGTAGGGCACCTACTGGTTGACGGGCGGCGGTGGCTCAGGGGTAGAGTGCCTGGATGGGAACCGCAAGGTTGCCAGTTCGAACCCGGGCTCCCCCAGAGTTACTGTCGAAGTGTCCTTGAGCAAGACACTGAACCCCTAATTGCTCCCGGTGTGCTAGTTGGTGCCTTGCATGGTTTCCGCTGCCATCGGTGTATGAATGGGTGAATGTAATGCACAATCTATGTAAAGCGCCTTGGATAAAGGCGCTATATAAATGCACCATTTACCATTTACAATGATATGTATATGTATGTATATGCAGATATGTAGACTGTGGTGTCAGGTAGGGCACCTACTGGTTGACAATGATATGTATATGTATGTATATGCAGATATGTAGACCGTGGTGCCAGGTAGGGCACCTACTGGTTGACAATGATATGTATATGTATGTATATGCAGATATGTAGACTGTGGTGTCAGGTAGGGCACCTACTGGTTGACAATGATATGTATATGTATGTATATGTAGATATGTAGACTGTAGTGCCAGGTAGGGCACCTACTGGTTGACAATGATATGTATATGTATGTATATGTAGATATGTAGACTGTAGTGTCATGTAGGGCACCTACTGGTTGACAATGATATGTATGTATATGCAGATATGTAGACTGTAGTGTCATGTAGGGCACCTACTGGTTGACAATGATATGTATATGTAAGTAGATATGTAGACTGTAGTGTCAGGTAGGGCACCTACTGGTTGACAATGATATGTATATGTAAGTAGATATGTAGACTGTAGTGTCAGGTAGGGCACCTACTGGTTGACAATGCAAATAAGTCTAACGATTGTACTCTGGATCAGTGGTTCTTAAACTATGGGTCGCGACACAAAGTGGGGTCACGGGGAAGTGCTGTTGGGGTCGGTATTGGCAACAATCTTAATTTTTTTATTGTCGCTGGACGGTGTGTAAATTTTACCTACTAGACCTGTATGTGCTCGTCGGCCACCGGCCTACTTCAGCCTGACCAGAGCTTTTTGTGGTGGTTCTGGAGAACCGTGGGTCTGAATTTGAAGTCGGTGGGGCAAGCGGTTCTCGAGTTACGTGCATTACAACCGTGCACGCACGCAGAGACGTGGCGCATTTATAGTAGGATTGTTTGTAGCCTGTGAGCCAGAAAACACAATAAGCCCCCGAATCGGCATTTGAGTCAACTTAGCCTAGACCCGCCTGTGTGATTTCCGGTCTAGAGGGGCGGATTCAAATTTGCCAGCGAAAACAGCCGGTGGATCCTATTGGTTCACCAATCTGTGGTGTACTGTAGCTAGATAAAAAGCAGTCGTTTTCAAAGGGAGATTTGGCTATTGACTAGAGGGAGAGGATAAATATTGTGTGTGATGTGTGACTACTGCACTACCATCCTCGTCATATGACCAGCACCAAACATGACATGATATATACAACTTAATTATCCACCCATTTCTGCCACACGTGACATGAGCTTGTACAGGGCGAGTGCTTTTTCTCACTACCTTTAGTCCAATTAAAGCATTGCATGTTGCCCAATCTGGCAGCGAGCTTAAGAGCAAAGAAAGGGGGTCATCAGACGTCATTTCTTTCTTTTTTAAACTTGCATTTTTTATCCCAAGACTTTCACCCAGTGTCAATTGTCTAGTGTAATGCTAGGCGCTACACTCCCTCTGCCAACCTGGGGAGAGCAATGGACTGACATGTTTCCTTCAATGCATGAGGAGTCCAAGCCGCTTCTTTTCACCTGACAGGGGGGGGTTTCCCAGGTTGGAATAACACGTTGGAACGTGTGTGTTATTCCAACCAGTTCCTTTCCCCTCCATCAGGTGCCATGGCTGGCCAGGGGGAGGCAGTTTAGAGACTAGGATTACTGCCCGTTTCCTGTGAGGGTACCTACCCTAGGGCAGGGGTTCTCAACCAGGTGGTCCCCAAATTATATATAAAAAAACTGTTTACAGCACATGCATAAACTTTCCTTAATGATTATATCTGGTTTCAGTATTTATTGCCAACCACAGCAGAGAACACGCCCCCAGCGCCTAGTGTCCCCAGCGGGCATCGAACCAAAGACCTTCTAGCTGTGAGGAGACAGTGCCGACTGTGCCCCTCAGACCTCATTTCTATCAGTGCAGAATCTTTTTCCATGGTGCTGTGCTGGCCAGCCAAACCGTGGGCACACAATGCCATATTCAAGACACTCATGGACATTTCGTGGGATGGACAAATGGCACATGCCTGAGACGAAACATCCATGGACGAATGGCGCATGGGCAGAACATACTGTACTGCGAATGGCCACCCCACTGTGCCATAGGCTTCAATGCATTCATGCTTGTTTTAACCGTAATACCGTATACAAAACCAGCAGGTTACAAATTCTACTCACTAGTCAGTAACAAGTAATGATGACACCCATTTCATGACACCAATGACACCAATAATCAAGTTTGCCTTATCACACAAAAAATAATAAATACAAAATAATAATAATAAACTTTGCTCCATCGTTTTCTCAAATCCCATTTTAGAAATCTCATCAGGAATGCTGGGCCATGGCTGGCAAGCGAATAGTCAGGAGGGCCTACCAACTTCACTGATTACAGTGAAGTAATCTGGTACAGTTTTTCTTTCAGAAAGTTCAATACATCAATCCATTTCAATATGCTACCAATCAAAATGTCCAGCAAAATAGCACCAAAGGTAGTTTAGTCATGTGAAAGTTAAGTGTTTACTGAAGGTCATAACTCATAAGCTACATCAAACGTTGCCGAAATAATTATATAACATCAGAGCATCAGCATAAAAAAGCAAGAGTTTTGCTTCTTGTCAAATAAGAAAAAAAATCACACCCATGTGAAGTAAGTGGTGCAACTCTGTGTGGGGGTCCCCAGGGGGGTGGGGGGGTTCCAGACCCACAGGCACACACCCAGGGTGCCGGCCCTATTCCGGCGAGCCGCCCCGCGTCCGAAACGGTTGAGAAATGACAGAGTTACCGTGTGGGGGTCCCTCTACTGTACTGTACTGGCACACCCGAAATATATACAGTTAATATGTGTGTGTGTGTGTGTGTGTGTGTGTGTGTGTGTGTGTGTGTGTGTGTGTGTGTGTGTGTTTGTGTGTGTGTGTTAGGTTGCGCAAGGTGGTGAAAAACAACCATGCTGTTTTCGTGCTCAGACGCACCAACACACCCACACACATAGTCACTTGTGTGGTTGCACCACTTAAAAAGCAACTTGGACTGCATACATTGTCACTTGCACAAAGGTAAATACTATTTCTAAACCTACTTATAGCCTATACTATAAAATGTGTTGAAACATTTTATTTAGGTTATTAAGCTTGCCTAAAATCAAATGGTGTGGCAATGTTAAAACAAACCAGTGTCGGGCTCCGCACAGTCACATTCTACCAGTTATGGACTATACAAAAGTCTAATAGATTCAATACCATGCATAGCTTGGCAGCAGCCAATTTTGATTTGATGAGAATAGCATTGTTTCAAAACATCCTAATGGCTCGTACCGAAACTGGAACCATGATTCCCAAGACAAACCTTCTGACAAATGTGGTACCTGTTCTACACCGGAGCAACTGTAGTGACATTGTGATATGAGACTAAATATCACATAATTTTGGTTGTTTTGATAGCTCTTTTCCTGGAGTCAAAGGCTACATAACATTACAGTCAAGTCAGTGATACAATTTCCTGAGCTGTTAACCCATTCTGACCTGAGATCAGATTCTAAAAATGTCTTCTACATCCTGACAGTTTTCTGAAAAAGATATGTTCCTATGTCAGTCGTTCTTCGATTTAAAAAAAATAGCAGACCTACAAGCTCGTAGCACACCACTCGGTGGCGCGCTATGAGCTTGTAGATCTGCTATTTTTCAATAGCTAATAACACCAAAACGGGTTAACAATGCCTCCGTTTTGTCCTCGTATCCACGTTACACGAAAAAACACAACCAATTGGTTTGACCACTGATGATGTGCTTCTTAATGTGATACACGTTACTATGACAACACTAACAGAGATTCCTGCTCACATACTCACATGTGTTCTGTGGAGACCTGGTTGAGGCCGTGGGCAAGCTGAGAAGCCAGGTTCTCATCCCGACAGGCCAGCAGGCAGGTGACATCCTCTGCGATCCTCCCATTGTACAGCAGGCTCTTAGTGGTAGTGGCCGGGAGAGGGGAGGGCAGGGGCAGCTGGTTCAACACTGAGGCAGCGAGAGAGAGAAATGATGAATGAGATAGATGAATGATAGGGGGAAAGCAAGAAAGACAGGGAGGTATGGAAAATTGTGGTATGAAAAAGGAGGTCGACAAAGATGAATATACAATCAAATCTATATATTTAAATTAACCTGTCATGGCATTTTCCTGCTCATATTCTAGACCACATGAGAGTGTTTGTTAATGGGCTTTTTTGCTTTGTTTAACTCACAGTCTGTGAGGCTAGCGATCCCAGCAAGAGTGGTGATGGGAACATGAGGCATATCCCCATTCATGCTGAAGGTGGGGGAGTGTGTCGATACACAGGTAGATCAGGGGGGTCGATGGACGACACACCCGTCCTCACATCTCCTGACACCTGGGAGAAAACAATGTCAGAGGAAAGACAGGAATTAGGTTGCAGGGAAAGAAGGAATGGAAGGAAATTGTAGAGATAAAATGAAGACACAGAAGAAGTAAAGGAAGTAAATGTAAAACACAAAAAGTAAACACGGGTTGGAGATTTTAGCCTAAAATTATCCAAACTTCTCATTAACTGGCCGGCCGCCGACATCTACCTAATCTCCGATATTTAAAATCTGATTTGGTTCCATAACAAATATCTGCATTTCAACACCACATTTTCCGGTCTACAACCTGTCAGTGCATGAGCTTCTTTTCTTACTCGCATATCTATTCAAATAGAAAAGATTGCCTTTTATTTTTTTATGATGACCTGCTGATGCAATTGCAATATTAATATAGTACATCTTAGTCTATTCCATCTGTAGATACAATAAATTCTAAACATTGTGCAGTTTGAAAAGAAAAAAGGAGGACAAAAGAGATTCTATTCTGAGGGTTCTACACAGGTGAGGAGATAAGCATTTCAATAGCAGCAACTACTGTATACAATGTGTGTCTGGGGGGTGCATACTATGTTGAGATGTTTCCTACAGTACAATAGTACAATAAATTGGCATGTTAGGGCCCTATGCTGCATTCAAAAGGTCAAAATATGCCACTGACCTCCCAGGTGGGAGGAGAGAATCTGGTTGCAATTTTCTAAAAATCAACAACCAATGCTATAAGGAAATTACCAGAATAACTGGGATACTGCATAAGCCTGGTTTCCACGCCGAATAGCAGCGAGGAGCATTCTTATGCAATGCTTTGGCTGTCAATATAGAGGCAGGCAACGCAACAATAGGTCCCATATTTTACCAGAAATATAACCTAAATAGTTTCCCTAATGATGTGTTACATATTCTGAATCTGCTCCGCTACATCATCAAGCCTCTCTCTAAATAATCTCCATTGAGTGCTTATGGCAGCCTAGATGATTGAAACCACAGCCTAGCCACTGGTTGCTGGTGGAAATACCTTTCTGAAGAACTCTGTTCAGTCTTGGTTGGACCCACTGACATTTCGGAGAAAAGTCCTACTCCTACAGAAAAGAAAATGTCACTAAATTAGACACCACCGAACAGATTTCTTTGGACAATTACCAATGTCCTGTCAACAGCAATTAGGCTAAACATCAAACCAGTGTATTATTCCAAAACACAGATTACATTAATTGACAAACATGCATGGGATATCAGCTGTAATAGTGTCTAGTACAAATTATAGTGTGTAGTAGATAGGGATACTGCAAAGGTATATGAATACTATATAAAATGTCTGCATAAACACCTACATTACACACACATGCATGGGACAATCAATCAGCAGTAATATAGTGTAGTAGGCCTAGATGTGATAGGGCACGTCAGATGTAAAAGCTATACGATTACTATGTAGTGAAGGGAAAAAAAGTATGGATAAAACCAAAATTACACACTTAATGTAGCTTATGTTGTGTTAACATATGAAAGCATGCTATTTCGGACTCATTCACCAAGGACGCATTTGAAATACTCAAACTTCACAAGCATGGCCATGTATACAGTAGGGTGGATAATGTAAACAACACCAGCTACAGCTAGCTTTCGAACGCGGTCTTTCTGCCCTCTCTCTCTCTGTAGGCAGCGAGGGGCTTGGCTGACAGCTGTGAGACTGACAGGCAGGAGGCAGCACAAAGGAACAGATGCACTGTGATGGTGGTGATGGTGGTAGTGGAGAGGGGGGCTGCATCCTCCTGTAGCTAACAGTTACCATATTTAATTAGCACGCTGGCTAACGTTAACAGTGAGCTTCATGAATGTTTGTTGTGGTGGAGACGCAGCGACATTTGCGTGGTAGAACGTCATTATTTAACAACATTTCCTTGCCTACCAGTCTAGACTCAGATGTAGCTCAATGTTGCATGTACTCAGTCAGCCAGAGGGAGGTCAAAACACTTCAAAACAGGACACCAATCAAAACTAACATTAGCCGACCCAACCAATCTTGCAAAGTCAAAACATAGCCTATTTGAATTGATCATAAGGCTAAATGTAAACCTAGAAGCCCACCAATGACCATCCACCTAAATTTATCATCTTACGAAAGTTGCAGAAGCAAATCGCTGCACACTATTTTGCAAGAAAAACGACCAGGGTACCACGAAGTTATCCGACTGTAATAGCTGTGGAGCTACCGTTAGTAGCTGCTGGTAACAGTCGCGCTTAGCAGCTAACTAACTACGCTCCCTGGCTGCTAACAACAATAGTCGAGTTTTTGCGGCTAGGTGGTTAACGCAAACTAGCACGGCACTGTTGTTATTTAGCCACTAATGCTTTCCGTCTATAGCTAAACACGCTAACTAAAAACATCAAATAGGGCAACCGCTGTGCAAAGTTAACATAGCTAGCTACCCTTATGTTAGCTGAAAAGAGAGGCAGAGGACTCGGCCATGTAATTCCGAGGCAAACGGCCCCGGATCCTCGGGCTCGACAAATGACATCCAGTTGAGGCCGCGAGCCTCGGCGCAGCTAGTCTCGCGTAGCTAGACCTCCGTCTATGGAGGACCCCCGGCGACACGGAGCGCTAGCTACGCGAGATTACAGCGGGCAGGCAAAAACACACCTAACGCTAGCCCGCTCAGCTAGTTGGGTTAGCTTCCGTTACCTCTCAATCAGCGGAGAACGACGCTACGCTGGTACGCAGCGCCACATTTATTCCACGATGTTGTTAATTATCCCGATTTGGAGGGTTTAATGCACCGAGGTGGATGGAATGGGTGAATGTACCTTCGGATGTTGCGTTCAAAGGGAGGGAGGGGGGGGGGGTGTTTCAGCTCGATCCGTGTCCGTATCTCTAGCTCCCCCTTTCTTCTCTCTCGCAGCTCGCAGAAAGGAACTCGACTGGCTCGCCAGCTAGCCTGTCAGCTAGCTCGCTAGCTATCAACAATAATCCGGGTCGGTCCGATTCGCTCTTCTTCCGTCACGCAAGGGTGAACGTTTTAACGTGAATGCATGGGGAAACATTCGTTCTTCGGTGTTTTAGCCGCTCCACGGCGACATAAATAAAGAGCGTAGCCAATTTCTCCAGTAAATGATAAATATGACGATTGTTGCGATGATCAAGAGGCTCTCCTCCTCTCGCAGAACAAAATGCCGACCGGAAGTTCTGCCGTCTGACTGAGCGAACCAGCATCTCTGGAGTGACTCCCTCCATCGGCGCCAAACGAAATGCCATGCCACACATGCCTATTCAGGACACTAGAGAGCGCTATAACATAAACTTTCGATCCGACCCTTGGTTGGATCTCTGTGTTGTGTGTACAGTGTGTACTGTGTTTACAGTATGGTGTGTGTGTGTGTGTGTGTGTGTGTGTGTGTGTGTGTGTTTGTGTGTGCATCATGGGTACAAGAAGAGTGGGCACTAAACATCATTAGTATCGGACCTACTAACCTACATTTATCCTTCAACTTCTTGTTTATTGTAGCTATTGTAGAAATATTAGACCTTAATTGGTGAATGTTCAAACGTCTTATAAACCATGTGTATAAGTTACATTAATTAACACATTTTTCATTTTTTTGGGGGGAAATAGCCAATTTGAAGTGCCCACTTTTCCTTAGTGCCACTCTTCCTGTTATCATTTTAATTACACACATGCAGCAAACCATCTCTGACCTGACCCCTGTGGTGTTAACAGGAGGCACTGAGGCAGTATATTAACAGATGGTTTACAGGAGATCACATAAGATTAATTTGATAAAATATATTGCTTTGACATAATGTGTTCCTTCAACTTGCTTCAAGGGACAGAAAAGCCATGTTATATTCAGAATTTCCAATAGAAATCATCAAGTGTTTGTTCAGTAACAGGGATCTCTGTTACTGAACAAACAGCTCTTAGTAAACAGAAAATTAATGTTCAGGTCAGCATACACATTTTATGATGCAGTCATGGGAGAGAACTCATAGAATACAGAATAAACAATTGGAGGATGAAACTAAAAGAATCTGGAACTGTAACACAGTTGATGATCTTAGGTTTCTCTTCTCTCTCTCGATTGGATCAAATTGGTATTCCGACCTGAAAATGTATATTCAAGAGCAGGACAAATATGGGATACCTTGTTACTGAACTTACTGGAGTAGAATTATTGAAGGAACATGAAAGTGGCGGCACACACTGATATCCAAAGTGCCAATATTTTATTTAGGACGCAGAGTAGGACAGAAAACCCATGTTTTGGCTGTGAAGCCTTCTTACAGAGCATAACCAAATATGGGAGTAAACTAACTAAATAAGACCTGTCTCTGTGGTTAAGCAATCGGAATCAAGGTCAGGTGATGTCTCACGTTCAGATTAAGGACGAGTTATTATACCCCAATAATAACTACAAGGCCTATGGAATGCCTCTGGAATATGAATTCCTTGCCTGAGAGACAACTAAAAGTGTAGCAGATACATTTATGGAACCATTCAAAAGAAAACTTAGCCTGTGTGTGTGTGTGTGTGTGTGTGTGTGTGTGTGTGTGTGTGTGTGTGTGTGTGTGTGTGTGTGTGTGTGTGTGTGTGTGTGTGTGTGTGTGTTGCTTGCGTGCGTGCGTGCGTGACGTGTGTATGTGTAGCAGAGTGGCTCACAGCCTCAAAAGTCTAATATCCCCCCCAAATCATAGGAATATCCATTTTAATTAGTGGTTAAGATATTGGCTTTCCACACGGGAGACCTGGGTTCGATTCCTGGGTGTTACAATGGTGATGTGACCTGGATCGAGGAGGAGGTCAAAAGAGGGGTGAGTGCAGTAGAGTGGTTCACAGCCTCAGCATGATGGCCTCAAAAGTCTAATATCTTCCCTGAGCCATAGGCAATTGCCTTTGGCTTAGTGGTTAAGATGTTGGCTTTCCATGCAGGGGACCATGGGTTTGATTCATGGTTGTTATTATATGTTTATATGTGTATGTATGTCTTCTGCTTCTTGTACAGAAGACTGCTGCTACCTGAAGAGGTTTATCATATTTGCTGTGGTCTGTCACTCTGTCTACTTTGATTTGATTTCTATCTCATCTATAATTGTTTTTCTTATTTATTACTCAGTAGATTTGTTAGATTGTATTGTGTTAACATACAGTCTCTGCAGAACTTAACATTTTGATCTTGTAGCTAAGTGTGAATAAGTGACACTAATAAATCCCCTAAATTATAAATAGTGTAATCATGACCCGCGCCTGAGCCACAATTGTGTGTGTGTGTGTGTGTGTGTGTGTGTGTGTGTGTGTGTGTGTGTGTGTGTGTGTGTGTGTGTGTGCGTGCGTGCATGCGTGCGTGTAGGGTAGGTAGGTAAAACTAAATAGATTCTCCTACATACCAGTAAATCAACAATGTGAAATGCTCCAGAAGTATTTATACAGTGGTGTCTACACTTGTTATTCTGAGTTAAAGTCCTTTAATTGACCTCCAGGTGTCAGCAGAAGCACTTGTAGAATATTGCACATTTGGTCCTCATAAAATTATGTAAAATGACCTCCATTAGAATTGTAAATATTACTGGACAGTGGAAATCCACAATTACACTGTTCAGTGTTTACTACAGTGAATGTGAGAATGCCAGTACATGATGGAGAAGTCCCTCTAATATTTTGCTGTTATTGTGTTAGTACTGGGTAATAATTCCCCATTAGTCCTGCTTCTTTTGCACACTATAGGTTAGGACCTCCATAACTCTTGAGTGTTCAAAATGTTCCATTTGTACACTGAATTACAGACCTGTATGGGTTTGTACTCCCTTGAAGAAACCTGAAGGTACCTGCTTGGACCGAACTTTGAGAACCACACTGCTATAGCGTAACACAAAAGTGATAAGAAGTAAGGGTTGAATGGACCTGCCTAAATGTCTATTACTGTCTATGCATTACATTTGTCAAAATATAATTACTTTGGCAAACAGAGCGCACAAGTACTGCGATCGACTGGGTATGTACGTATGTCTGTCGGTGTTGTCCACCGGCCAATAAGGGACCGCCATTCGTGATGACATAACTAAGGTACGTTTGGTCTGGTGATCGTCTGGGTATGTATGTGACTGTGTAATTGTGTATGTATGAGGTCGGGGTAAGAATGGTGGTCCCTTATTGGCTTTGGTGATTAAGGTACTAAGGTACGTTTCAAGGATGGTATAAGGTCAATAACGGGTCTAAAGGATTTAGAACAGCAGTTGTAATAGACATTAGTTAGTAGCAGTGCATTTCTAGTTCATAATTCAGAAACCTATTCTATATTCATAATAGATACACAGACATTTTATTTTCATTTTATTTAAAAAAATCTATACAAGAGAAAAAACTATTCATGTCTTGTGTGTGTGTGTGTGTGTGTGTGTGTGTGCGTGCATGCACGTACGTGCGTGCGTGCGTGTGTACATGTGTGTGTGTGTGTGTGTGTGTGTGTGTGTGTGTGTGTGTGTAAATTCACAAGACAAAGTCATAAAAAACTATACCAGCAACTGTAAACAAGGGAACTATCACATTTTCTCAAGTGTTTGTATAATATAGCATTTGGTACATTAAACCAGCCAATATTGCCTTTGTAAAAGGAAATGAGAATTCAAAAGGAAGGTTTTTACAGCATCTTATTCTCAAGTCCGTTTTACACTTCAAATCTATAGTTAACATCTACATTTCTCTATATAAATATATTCAGCAACATATTCTATACAAAGCTATGTCTATCAAAGAAAATAAATGAATTAGTTCATCTAGGAACAACACAACTGAGCTTGGAAAATAAAATGGTGAGGCAAAGAAGTTAAATCTGGTACTTACAGGATTCATTCATATTAAACCATATAAAAGAACTATTATTTCTATCACCTACATCCGCTTGAATTATAGGTTTAGTCAAGATAAAAACTAATTTAGGAAATTATTGTGTAATTGAAAACAATTATAAAAAATGTGAACTGACTACAGGCTACAAGAATGCATCAACAATATAATTTGACCTCCATGGCCATGTTAGAGCTTAGTGCAGTGAGTCAAGGGACAGTGCACTCCTCAGCAAGTATACATTGCTCTCACCTTTTCGAAACAGGATTTGGCAATTTATTCATTATTGAATTTCTTTTATGCAATTGTATTTTGATTTTGGTGATTACTTTTGTTTTTGGTCAAAGTGTCACTAGAAATGGTTATGGAGAGTTCTTTTGGTAATTGGACAAATATGTCTCATACAAACGCTTTTAATATTAAGCTACTTGCAATTAAAACTTGGCTGAGCTGTTTTGGTTTATCAGACATTATGATTGGTATGCAGAACAACTCAGAAAATAATATCGAGCTTGAGGCGATATCGACAACCCCCCCCCCCCCCCCCCCCCGCCCCAACGATGGTCCTTACAGCCTCAGATGATGAATCTATGATTCCATCATACTATTAAAACAAGATAATTCTAAATGAAAAAACAAAAAAACACATTCTGGATAAAACCATGAACAACTATACAGACTTGTAAAAAGAGCCCTTCTTTCCCCAAAGCAGCCTGACCCATGTGCATGATTATCCAACTCCTATCTAGTACCACTGCCACCATGGCAATCAATTCTCTTTTATGTTTTATTTTGCTATCTGTATACCCAAATCCCCAAATTGAACTGGACAGTGCTTGGTATGCGTTGTATGCTGTTGCTTACAGAATCAAACCTGCCAGCAACACTGGGAGGTTACACATACTAGTTTAGTGAGGAGTCAGATAGCACACAGCCAGACAGACATGGACCACCAGGATCTACATAGTTCATGCTCAATAGTAAACAACTGCCACCCTATGGCATGCATATACACTTTGTGTGCCTATAACAACATGATACAACACAGAACCGTTTGGCAAATGCATTCATGAAAAAGATTCTAACTTGAACTATTTGTATTAACCCAGCCTTTTTGCGAGGGAATGGTACTGTATAAGCTCTGACGTCTGGAATAGACGTGTGCAGAAAATGGTTCAACGCAGAATTTCTTTCAGACAATGAATATAACCACTTAGACCACTTCTACATCTTGGTCTCGCTGTCAGCAGGCTTCTCGTTCTCATAATCATTTTCTTGACAAATAAGCTGGTACGGCTTCTTGTCTGTCTCTTCCACCACAGAGTTGCCTACTTCTGGATCCTTCTTCTGTAGCTCATGGCGGGACAGATGTTCCACGATACCTGCACCAATGGAGTCTCCAAGAACATTGGTGGTGGTGCGCAATCGGTCCCTGGAAGAGAGAAGAGGAGTTCTAGAGATGTCTCTTGGTGTGGTGATAATTCCCTTGGAAATTCCCTTTCCTTTTCTTCGGTGTCATTGAAACAATTTTTTCAGCCATCACAAATGTTCATAGCATAAGTCAGCCTGTTAAATGAAAAAAATCTAGAGGTTTCTTTTTCTACAAGCAAAAAAGAAGGCCTAAGCCCTAAGGGTATGGTCACACCGAACTTTGATTCTGCCTATGCGGCAGATGTATTATTTATTAATTAATTAATTAATTAATTAATTAATCTATTTCTTTATTTTCATAATCCGCCACATAGGCAGAATCAAAGTTTGGTGTGACAGCACTCTAAACAAGGAGATGAGGAAGTTAGGCTTGCGTATGGTTTCTTATAAAGTTTGGGCGGATTTGATTACCACAGAGGTATATTAGTAATACAAAATACAGACATAATGACATCATGCTCCCTAAAGTGCAGTTTACAGCAGTGATCCATGTATGTGTCCATGTAAAAACTGTCTGTGTACGACAATTTTAATTTAGGCATTCTCTGAAAAAGTGCAAGGTCAGAGTAAGCACCCTAAACCCTAGTCAAACAATCAAGTCTGCATACAAGACATTTACATTTCCGCAACAAGCTTTGCCAACTGAAAACATGTGTTGGGGATTTACATAACTAACAGCATCTAAGATGATTTCCACTGAATGTAATCCACAGAATACCTAAGGTATATTTGAATGGTTCCAAGCAATTATAAAGCCACATGAAACAATTTGGTCAATAGATTGGAGGCAGTAGATCTATCCAATGGAATAAGATGCAGACAGAATCAGAAACAGATGGATTGAGGGACATGGAATGTGAGGGGAGTGAATCTGTAACCAACTCTAAGAACTTGCTGATCGCCAACTTGGCCCAGCCCCTAAGAAACTTGGCTGGAATTTGACAGAACTCATACAATAGTATGTCCTTGACAACTCTTCTATCAGTAGCCTTGAAATGAATAACAGAATTCAACCTGACGCGAGTATTCAGAATGAAACATTCACACAGGACAAAACCCTCACATTATGTCATAGTAACAACAATGTGAAATTACATAAAGATTTAGGGAATCACATTTTATCCCAGCTTTGATTCTCAACCTGGGTTTTCAATTATAAAAATTCCCTCTGCAATCCTTTCACAACAAAAAAACACTCCTTCTGGGAAGGATAAAAAGCAGGGAACATTAACATTTTTGATTGATATTTAACCTCTAGATCTAATAATAGCTTTCATCTATCTGTCCAACACTTACAAACAAGGTATCTCAGAAACTATTTGGCATGGAATTTGTTATGCTCCCCAGAGGATGCCCCAACTGATTTAGGTGACCTCTACTTCCAAATTTAGGCCAGAATTTCCAAAAGAATTCAAGATATTTCCCAATCTAATAGCCAGATTGCCATGACACTTGCTGAGAGCATTTATGCTCCCTGGAGGATGGACCCTTGACCAAAATGTATGTTTAGGTCTAAGGTACAGCACTGGATCTTGGGACTGCCCGTGGGACTTTTAAGGGCCATCCACACCAACAATAACTATGATAACTATAGGAGTAATAATTTGAGCACATGTTGAATGTGACAGACTCCCTGTCTATTTCTTTTGATTGACAGTTCTATGGCTTATCAAATCGCACTGAAAGTTATCCCCAACAATGTAACTCGCCATGTGGATAGCCCTTTATAATCTTAGTCTTGTTTTTTCAGTCAAGCAGTCAGTACTTACAGGAACCAATCTACAGCAATAATAAGTGAGATGTCATCTGTAGGAAGGCCGACAGAGGTCAATACTATCACCATCGTGACTAGTCCAGCCTGAGGGATTCCAGCTGCTCCAATACTAGCGGCAGTGGCTGTAATACTGGATAACAAGAGCAAAGCAAGACAAAAATACTGGTATAATATATATCTTAACCACATGAACATTAGTGTCCCTATTCTGGGACAAACATTTGGCAAAAATAGCAGATCTACAAGCACAAGACATTTAGTGTAAAACAGGAGAGGGCCTAGAGTCTGACCAACTACGTATAGGGTTTGTGTTTAATATCTGGACAGGAATAAAGTATTAAACACAAATATGATACTGTAACTGTATAAAAAGTATCCCTAGTGAAATGTTGTCAAATTACCCACAGAAGACAATAATATTCGATTCCAATTTGTGGTTGTTTCAGTTTGGAAACAAATAATCACTCTAAACATGCTGTATGATGAAAGGAATTTGTGAACATTGTTAAGGAGCAAAAGTATGCAAACCTGATAGTGAGAATCTGTCCAAAGTTAAGGTCATAATTGTTGACCTGAGCAATAAAGATGGCTGCCAGGGCTTCATACAGGGCTGTGCCATCCATGTTAATGGTAGCACCAACAGGAAGCACAAAACGGGTGACACGCTTATCCACCTTGTTATTTTCTTCCAGGCACTTAAAGGTGATGGGTAGTGTAGCAGAGCTGAGAGAGGATTGCAGGTTGATGGAAGAGAGCGAAAGAGAAAAAGTGAAGGGGGAGGGGTGCAGAGAAAAAGATAATACAGTGAGACATATACTTGTTAATGATGTACCACAATTTGTTTTTGTCTTTTTCATCAAAAGTCAATCAAGATTCATTCAAGAGTTTGATTTGGAACATGTGAGATCATAAGAGTGAAGTTACGAGGATATGGAATTGGACAGACACTTTACATTAGAAGTCTACATACAGTCTGACTGCATACCAAGGTCAAACAAACAATAGCAAAACATATTAGGTTTCAACAAAATGGACATTCACATATAGTCACCCTGGGTCAAAATTGGACAAGAGTTCAGATTTCTGGATCAAGGGTGCAATGTGGTTCTATAGATAGGCTATACTATAGTCTGGACTTCACATGGCGGCCTCTTACCTGGATGATGTCCCCAGGGCAGTGATGAGTGCCTGAAGTATCCCCCCAATGAAGACAAAGGGGTTCTTCCTTGTGATGACGAAGTAGAGAGTTGGCAGAACAAAGAAGGCATGGATGGACAGGCCACAGATGACGGTCACTGTGTACATGCCCAGCTGTCCGCCCATGGTCGAGATGTCATCCATCTCCACAATTTTACCAGCAATCAGGAACAGGATACCAATGGGTGCATACCTGGGCGGTTAGGTTGTTGAGATGGTGTTTTGTCAGGTTGCAATCATATTATCTATTTAAGTATTTTATACTAGTATAAGTATTGCTTCCCCCACACAGATAGTATCTTTGGCAATCAACATATTTCACTTAATAACAACTGTGGTTAATCCCTCCCCTCCTCTACTCACCACATTATGATAGCGACCAGTCTCATTATGGCTTCGTTGAGAGAGTCAAAGAAGTCTTTTAAAGGTCGCCCCTTCTCCTTCATGTTCCCAATGATCAGACCAAAGGTCATGGAGAAGACAACCAGGCCCAGAGCATTCACTCCATTCACTTCTCCTGGAATCGGGATCTCCTCCTCGTATGATAGCTGTTGGCTACCGTTCAGTGTAAACAATGTGTCATTCACTGTGACACTCACTTGGACCACTCTCTTGCCATACTTTGTCTTGAACTGAATTAAGAGAGAAAGGATGGTGGTGTTAAAACAAGCCATTCCCTGGTCAGTATCTGGTGTGTTGAGTTTCTGGAGTAATGTCAGGTTAACAAAGTTTTTAATACAAGCACATTCAACATAGACATTGAGGCTAATTGGGAAATACAGCTTTAAACTATAAAATATAATTATATATAAAATAAATATAATTGTGATCCATATATCATAGAAGGGGTACTGTACATAATTCACAATAAGATAAAGAGAGAGAGGAAGAAATTCTTGTATAACCACCACCTGATATACTAAATGTCACAATCCTGCCAGTTACATACTGTACCCAGTTCTGCCTAAAAAGAGATTACATGAGGAAGAGGAAGTAAAAGCATCTTGGCTGGCAGACATGGCACATAAATTAAGCTATTTCAGGTGGCAAGCCTAGCAAACAATGATAAAAGAAACATGAAGAGAGTGTAAAGTGAAGTGAAAAAGAAGATGTGGACTTTAGAGTTACCTGTTGGGTGCATGCTTGCACAAGATTAGGAGGAAACATGTTTCTGTAATAGAGAATAATAACAACACAACTGCATTAGGTTGAGCTTTGCTTAACAAATGTACCTCTTTTGTTTTTATATAAAAATATATATTATATATAAACAGTCCTGGAAATATAATTTTCAGAGAGGGTGTGTGCATGTGTGTGTGCGTGTGTTTGTGTACCTGATGAGGTCCAAGAAGGCATCAGGAGCGCTGATCCGCCCTATCTTCTGCTGGTTTTTGAACTCGTCTTTAGATCCTTTCCCAGGGTGGATGATGAGCACCACGACGATACCAATGAACACAGCGATGACAGTGGTGGTAGTGTAGTACACCACCGCTCTGAGGCCCATCTTACCCGACGCACGGCTGTCCATCGTAGCCATACCTGGAGAGGAGACAGCACTACAGGGTTAACTGTTTATGGAATGAATGGTTGATGTCAACTTCTACCCATTAGGTAGTTTGTATGTTGTGCAATCTGCACTCCAGCTACCAACACAGGCCGATCCAGTGCTCCTTGCCGACCACCATTAGTAACTCTGAGGACCCCCTAGGGGTCCCGGACCCCCCATGATGTAAAGTAGACTATTGTCCCCTCCATCTGTTGGTGGAGTCAGACGAGCTAGGCAAACGTTGTCACGTCTGGAACATTTCATTCAGTCAGTCTATCAATAGTCTATCAATAGACAGTTTTGAAGGATCTGCTTCGAATTAGGTACTCAATGTTTACAGTTCTGTGTTCTTTTACAACCGAGGAAGGGGGGGGATTCTAGGTCATCTTTAGTCATGCTGTCCCGTGACTTACATGCAACATACACTTCCTCTCCTCTTCACCGACTCTACGGTGAAAAGGGTGCAACTGAAAGGTGCCATTATGGTGCCAAACGACCTGTGGGGGAAAAGAGGTGCTGCAATAATTGGTGTCAACGAAATAACCAACGGAATTATCTGTTCATGCGTCAACAAGAACAAAGGCGAACAGCCTCAGAGGAAAGAAACACTATCAGACTCTAACCTTTAGTGGTGGGAGAAAACAATCACTATAGCACCCTGGGGGGGCAGTTCTACTGTAGATGTGTATTGTAAATAGGCACACACATGCTAGAGAGAAGGATGAAGATCGCAATCAGACAGAGAAATGGCAAGAATGTGATGAGGAAAAAAAGACAAGATCTGCACCCTCTAAACTTAAGATTTGATGATTAGCCCAAAGTGGAATTTCACTTTAAATTTGGGGCTCACAAGCTCACAAGTCACATTGTGAGGCATTGTGATCTTGTAGAAATGCAATCGTGTTGTTGTTGAGAGAAAAAAGGAGGGGACCAAGAATATTCCCCAGGGACCCCGGCCAGTCAAATTGGGAGATACAATACAGCAGAACAGTTTTACATGGCTATCCTCTGCTTACTTATAGTTAGCACAAATGGTTCAGCTAAATCAGCAACATTCAGCTAAACCGTTGCCAAAAGACTGTGGAGAAATAAATGTTGAATGAAGGAAAAACAAGGATAGTGGTCTGGTGGTTTAACCTGCTACAAATCCGGTCAGCTTTATTAGATGGACCTCCACAATAACCCATAAGTCAGTTTTAGGTTGTACACAAAAGTCCTCTGTTTTGAAAATGTGGGTTATCTGTTAAAACTTTTAAAACCACAGCTGAGAAAGACTCCAACTGCCAGCATGAACTTTAACAAGGTCACAACACACCAGTGAGTCTGACAACCCCTCCTCCATCCCCAACAACATCAAAAAGACACTATAAAGAAAATTGCAAAGGGGTGCCTTGAAAACCGACAATATTCAATAGCCATGGCGTGTAGTGTCGTATTTTCAAAGTGTCAGGCCCTATTATGGCCTATTATCTTCATTCAGAGCTGCACAAACCAAAGACGCTTTGTGCAACAGGAGATGTATGTGCTCCTTTCATATGTGGCACTTTGATTTGGTGTCTGTCCCCATACGTATGAGTGTATATATGCTGTATGAGTGTCTGTATGTGTGTGTGTGTGTGTGTGTGTGTGTGTGTGTGTGTGTGAGTGAGTGAGTGCATGCATTTTAGGAGAGAAAAATGAAAATACCCTAAAAATAGCAGATCTAGCTCACAATGCATTTTGAGCCTGTAGATCTATTATTATTCAGTGTATGGCTCACAAGAAAAACAATCTTCTATAAAAATAGAATATGTAATATAATAGAGAAAACTTTAACCCAAAGCCATAGACCTCACCTCTCTAATGCCTAATCCTAACCCCAACCTGAATCTTTACCCAATTGTGTGTGTGTGTGTGTGTGTGTGTGTGTGTGTGTGTGTGTGTGTGTGTGTGTGTGTGTGTGTGTGTGTGTGTGTGTGCACGCTCATGTGCACGGCGCGGACGTGCATGTAAGTGCACCACTGCCCCCTGTTTGGCCCTCTCTTTGTTCCTCTTGTCCCAACTAGCCCAGGAACCGAGTGTGTAGCCACCTCTCTTTTCTTCCCCCTCCTCCTCCTGCCCTCCGTCTCTCTCCGCAAACCCTTCACCTCCTCTCTACATGACCCCTCCATCTTCACCTCTTGTTTCAACCTGCCACCCCTACTCACCCCCCTGGCCCTTCCTAATTCTCTCTCTCTTTCTTACATAGTGATGTTATTGCTTCAGTCCTCTTTCACAGATGACGTGACCACCCCCCCCCCCCCAGTTCTCTCCTCCCTCACTCCTATTCCTTTTCTGAGAACCCTGGGAAAACTTGTTGACTTTGGTCTGCCTCTCCTGGACACAATGAACCTCAGACCGTTGTCCGGGCAACTGCAGATGCAGCCTCACCGATTCCATCCTTTCAAAAGAAGTGAGGCAAAAACTCAAGAGAGAGGAGGAGAAAATTACTTTCTGTCTTGTATGGGGAATGTTCATCGGGCAAAATATACTCTGGATGGATAACTGGGGACAAAGAAACTGTGAGAGGGGGCATGCACGTTTAAGACCAATGGCAAACAATGATTCTTCAGTTTTCAAAGACTCTGCCTGCAGGCGACAATTATGCTGTGTCTATCGGACAATGTTTAATTCCATCTGATTACTCAATCTGACAGCATGAGTGATAACATGTACAGTAGTTCAATAGTATGCAATATGTCTTTTACAAACCACGCCCCAATAATTTACTACGCTGTCCCCCCTGTGTGTGTGTGTGTGTGTGTCTGAACGATCTGTGTAACTGGACTGGTGTTTCTTTGGAGTGGAAAGGAGCGGATACCGAGACGGTGCGCATCTCTGAATCTGTGATCACTGACCTGTCAATCAACGCACGTGCAACAGTAAGCCGCAGCAACGGAACAGCAAGCGCGCTCCCTACCAACGGCGAGCGTGTGCATCTTCTAGTGCTCAGAGAGTAACATAGAAAACGACGCTGGACAGGATTCAAAATAATCTTGCTTGCTTCCAGTCAGCTGATCACTCCGTGTCCCACTCAATTCTAAAAAACACAGCGATTGATGAGGATATTCTCATCTTCACAGTAAAGGCACGCCTCCAAGTGCTGCTAACCAAATTGAATCTCTCCATCTGGTATCCCAATAATCATGACCCTCACTGTCTACAGTGCACCAATGGTCTGCATCAGACCATAGAGTCTATGTCCCATATATTAAACGGCTGTAATATTTACAAAGGACTGTATATAACCAGGCATGACAGAATTGTTAACATTATTGCCAAAGATGTGTCGCCCATGTTTGATACAAATATAACTGCAAATACTAGGGCTTTCACTTCTAGTGAATTTTACTAGTTGACTATAGTTTCCTAGTCGACTAGTTGTTTAACTAGACCTACCTGTTATGTAAAAAACATTAAAAGAGATTTTCTTTAAATAATATTTGTACATTTAAAAAAAGTGTACATTGGTGACTATAACTATAATCTAGCTGGTTTTGAGGCCTGCAAAAACAGGAGGTTTGACAACAACTGAGTGGGTTATCCCACTTTAATAATAGGTAAGCCTTGCTGAGCCATGAGGCTCATAGGGCTAGAGCCTATTGTTTCTGTAGCATGAGGCAGCTTGATGTACAAGTACACCCCCTGGACATGTCGCAGGGACTATCCAACTTTAGCATTATTGGGAACACAGCCTTTACGTCTCTCAGTGAATGAATGTGCTCAATTTACCTTGGATTAACTCGTCAATGAGATTTGTGCTTGTATAGTGTGAAATAAATGCAAAAGCTATAGTTGTTAATGTATATAATCTACCAACAACGGCTCCGATTCTGGAACGCAGTGCTTATAAGTGTTCCTTAATTAAATTAATGAACCATGGTTAGTGGATGGAGGTGTAGGCTACATCGAGGGGCCCAGGAGTTTGGGAGGGCAGCCAATCACTTTATCACACTGTAGTCAAGGATTCGTATTACTCCTCCTTTTTCTCCTTCTCCCTTCTCATCGCCTCCCTCTCGCCCCTCTATCTCCTTATCTCCCCTTCAAGAAGCCCTTTTGCCTCTTAGTTCTCCCATCGCCCCGCATCCACTCTCCCCACACAGCCCGTCCCTCTAGAAACTTTCTGCGGTGCTCTTCTCTGGTAAGGAAATGCCTGCAGGCAACATGGCTTTTGCAGAAAATTCAGGGCGAGTGGGCAGCACTGTGGAGGGGCGGTGAGAAAGAGATTGAGAGAAACTGAGAGAAATGTGTGTATGTGTATGTGTGTGTGTGTGTGTGTGTGTGTGTGTGTGTGTGTGTGTGTGTGTGTGTGTGTGTGTGTGTGTGTGAGAGAGAGGGAGGGAGAAATAGAGAGAGACAGAGATTGAGAGATAAAGTAAGAGGTGGGGTGGTAGGTGGAGGAACAGTTCAAGAGGCCCCTAGGGTTTTATCCATTTCACTGGATCAGCGACTCTGTGTGTGTGTGTGTGTGTGTGTGTGTGTGTGTGTGTGTCTCTCTCTCTCTCTCTCTCCCCAGGCCCCACCTCACTCTCTCCCTCTTTCTATTCACCTGCCTCACCCTTTCTCCTTCTTTCTTTCTCTCTCTAACCCTCTTTCTCCCTGCCTCACTCTCTCCCTTACTGCCTCTCTCTCTCTCTCTCTCTCTCTCTCTCTCTCTCTCTCTCTCTCTCTTTATATCACCCTGTCTCCCTCTCTCTCCCTCATTCACACCATACAAACCACTCTGTCAACCTCTTCCCATGTACCATTGATTTCAAACTTCAGTTTTCCTGCATGTCTGTCTGTCTGTCTGTCCATTCTTCTGTTTGTCATTCAGTTTCCAGAACTACCAGACCCTGCTCCAACTTTCTGCACCACTGATTTGAGCTTTACAGTAACAGAGAAAGGTTCAAAGTTCCTCCAACTCACACACTTGGATAGAAAGGCAGTTTATCAGAGTGTTATTTCATAATAGAGCTCTGATGTTTGATGCCGTTTTGACCGATATTTATTAAATAGTTCTAAATTTAAAAAAATCTAATCAATTTGAAAAAGTAGATTTGATACAACAATTCAAACATTTAATTAAAAATAAATACTCCCCAAATGAAACAAATAGTAATTCCGGTCTTTTATATTTGACTCCTTTAAGTGGGCAGTAACTGTTGTATTATAGTGTTCTGATACTTGGTACTGTGTTCGGATACTCGGTACTGATACGTGCAATGTACTTGTATGTATGGTGTACTGCCTGCCGTAATGGTAACATAAGAGTGGAGCTGTGTTAGAGCTGAAGGCCGCTGCGCTGGCAGGCAATGATTGTGATGTCTAGTCTGTGACGTCATTAGGACATGAAGTATCCGAGATATATATGCTGCTGTAAGTGGAATAAACTTTGTGAACGTTTTGATGTGACCAAGTCTCGTGTCATGTTAATCTTCTCCCGGGCCGGCCTGTCTGTCTGTCCGCCGCCGAACCATGGAAATGCCAGCCGGGTCGTCACACACCAGAACCAGACGAGGGTCCAATACGTAGAATACAGTATAACATAACAGTTGGTGTCAGAAACGGGACAGATAAGAGGTGAGTCACTTCATATTTTACTCTTCATTAGAGAAAAGTGTCTCTCCTCTTACCTGGTAATATATAGGTTATGATGCAGGGTTTACCTTAGTTAAACCTTGTCTTTTTTTTTTCGTTCCCACAAGATTACATGCTTCCAAATTTCATTGGTATAGACCCTAATTGGTAATTTAACATTTAAGTGACTTATACCGTTTTTGTGTTTTTTTTTTTTTTTTTTTTTTAGTGACGTGACAGAGTTAAGAGATAAGACTGTTTGGGTTCAAGCAGCAATATGGTTAGAGTCCATATATAAGCCTAATGAGGTTCATTAGCAGAAAGACTGCGTAGAGTTAGATACGCGCAGCAATATGGTTAGAGTCCATATTCAGCCTGACGTTTGGTACGCCAGCAGGGTTTATTACACTCTCCTTGTAGTAGGTCAGTGGTCCTAGTGCATGCCCACATGCTAGGATTAACAAAGCCGGACGAATGCTTCCGTCCGCACAACAGCTGTCAGTATACGCTGAAGCCTGTTGTTTTTATAAATCTGTTAGATGTTGTCTAACAGGGTACGTCTGTGAGATAAGCGTACTAAGCCTGTGGTGTGTTTCCCACAGCAAACTTTAGTTACACTCTGGTCATAGTCAAAAGTCACTGCTAGATTTAGCTACCAATTTCAAGGTAGCAGTGATAAGGGCTGGTGTGTGAACAGACATCGTTTGAGCATTTCCATGTGGTTGTCCATTCTTTTGTGTTGTGTATTGTTTGTCTTGTCGCAAATGGAAAGTCAAAGTTAAGCTACCCCCAGAAAGAGGGGTGGACATGTGCAAGTAACGTGACGTTGTGTTTCCCAGTCACGCTTTAAGAATACACAGTAGTTGCCACATTCATCCAAATATGCCATGATGATATTGAAGTGGGCATATAAGAGTGGTTTAACGTGTTATCCCTGGGGTTTTCATATAACACTGGCATGCTGCTGAGCTACACTCTGTGTATTGAGTTGAATGTTGGCGATTACAAAGTTAAAACAACCCCTAACCTAAGGGGGCTGATGGATTGAATAAGTGAAATATTAATCAGTATTCAGTGAGACAACGGCGCATTTCTGTTTCATTTCACTTAAATGAGTGTGCAAAATAGCCGATCTACCAGTGCTATAAATAGCCAAAAACGGAGTGTTAAGAAAGGTCTCCAGCCTATTAATCAGAAGGCAGCAGAAGCTGCTATATATACATTGGTGTTTATATAAATCAAATATAAGCGCTGGAGAATCAAGTGTAAAATGTACCTTGTATGGCAGAAATATAGTAATCTAATGTTTGATTAGTGTAAAGTGTCTATTTAGCCTGCCCTGTGAGCTGGAAAAGTCATTACACCAAAACGTACTCGAAAGAAAAGGAAGGCCTTAAAGTAAGGACCAGAAGCGCATAGAAAGTTCTGAGAAAGCTGTAAGCGTTTTGGTTGGTAGAGCCCGTTAGAGACGAGTATTCATCTTTTCTGATCAACGGGCCATACTCTCGCGACGGGAGAGCGCAGAGGCTTGCGTAACCATAGCAACTTGGTGATTTCTTTCACCAGCACACTGGCCTTATCAGAAGAGGAGAAGCTATCTCTTTTCTCACTGGGCCAAGGGAGGAAAGCCGAAAGAGCAGTGTTGTGAACTTGTTTATAAACCTCCCCCACAGCAGTCAGCTAGTAAGAATCACTCCCTCACGAAGCCCAAGGTCAATATGTAGCTCTCAGTATGAGAGCTAATAATCACTGAAAAAGCAAATATAGGCCTGGTATGATTGGGCACATGTATTGTGCGTATAGATAAATAATATAATAATAAAAAGATATCCTTAAAATAAGGATTAGAAGTGCTATAAAGTTTTTTTTTTTGGAGAAAAAGTTTGCAACTCAGTATGCACGCTGTAGCATAGAAGCGGAGACATAGAACTCATCTTTTCTGTTCCGCACCTCGGGCGCTCAAGATGGCGTAGCCATGGTAACTTGTCGAGACCTTATCAGCAGAGACAAGCACTCTCTGACCCACAGTTGAGAAGAGAAATTCTCAATGGGCCAAGAGAAAAGCCGGGAGAGCGTTGGCGCAGATAACTTCCCCACACAGCAAAAGAGTCCCTTCACGGAGTGTGTTATCTCTTATCTCATTAAGCCAAGGTCATATACATGTATGCTCAGAGAATAATAGACCCTTCATTATGCCAAGTTAGGAGACGGAATGGAATTCAGTCAAGATATTAAATGGGACAAATGAAAACATATTATAGTCATAAACATAATGCCATGACAGTTAGGAGCATAAGGAACAACGTGGTGATGAGACATTGACCACTGGACATAAGTGAAGTAAACAAATAAACTAAGTGTATTTATCTGGAGTGAAATAGATCTGCAGTGAAAGTTAAATAAAGTTGGACTGGTAGTTCTAGTGACTTGACAGAGTTTGGAAAAAAAAGACTGTGTTTCACGCAGCAGTATGGTATAAGCACAGCAGCTGAAAGTTGTGCCTGCTGTGTTTGGTTCATTTAATCTGTTAGATGTTTCTAACGGGGTACGTCTGTAATACAGGGATATTACAGTTTGCGTACTAAGCCTGTGGTGTGTTTTCTCACAGCAAACTTTGGTTACACTCTGATCATTTGTATTAAAAAGTCACGGTAGATAGAACAGATTAAGTGACCCAACTGAGGTATCAGTAGAGAACTAAAAATAACAGATCTACAAGCTCGATAATGGCCGTAACATATTAGGGACCCAACTGAGGTATCAGTAGAGAACTAAAAATAACAGATCTACAAGCTCGATAATGGCCGTAGGGCCTCGTTCACTAAGTGTCATAGCTCAAAATTGGCCAGGTTAAGTACATTTACTTCAAGTTTAAGTAGTATGTATCAAGAAATGTAAGCTAATACAGGAAGGAGAATTAGTAATTATTCCGTTATAATGCAGTAATTGGTGGAGTTCCAGTCAAAATACAATCATTAGACAGCGTTTTAGGTTGCACCAAATCCATGATCCCAAATTTAGAGTCCCAATTATGGAGGGGGGGTGTGTTGAATATGAATCAGACAGGCCTGAAGCATAGAGCCTAGGTATTTTAGAACCTAAGTAGAGACCATAATGGAAATGACTCAGGGAGGTCAGGTCATATCTTATGTGTAGTTCAGCCTGTTAAGTGGATATTCGAGGCAACAGTCAGCCTTGGTCGGTCAGTTCATATTATAGGTGCAGTCAAAGCACGCCATGTGTGTACATTTCTCATACAACTACACACACAGACACACTAAAAGGAAGTGGAAAGTTTGTCGACATTTATGTTCAAAAACATTTTGGTAAAACTGCCACATTCAAATATATATATATATATATATACCCAGTGTATTAAAAATATTTATAATTCCCATTTTTTGTCACATCTAAAAGCTGAATCGTCATCTGCCCACCCAGCCAGCACCCACCCAGCCGAAGGGGGGGTGAACTTCAACCAGAAAGACAATACAATGACTTTTTGTCCTAAGAGTGGATGCCGAAAGACATTTTGTGGAGTTTTACCACTGAACATTTGTTTTTGGCACTGAACTTTGGGGACATGGGTGTTCGGGGGACACATTGATGTCATGCGATGGTTTGTGTGTTGAGCACACAAGCGATTGAACTGAACAATGAACCTGGACCTTTTCTTTTTGTACTAAGAGAGGAAGCAGAATGACATTTTGTGGAGTTTTACCACTGAACATGTGTTTTGCACTGAACTTTGAAGTGTTGTGTCGGGGGGACACATTGATGTCATGCGTTTTGTGTGTTGAGACCACACTAAAATGAACAATGAACATTTGGGGTTTTTGCATCTCACTTCTGCATGTCACTTCCATCACGTGACTACAGGAAGTGTTGGGGTCATATCTACAGCAACAGCGGAGTACGATGTGAAATGGGAATCCTAAATATTTATTTTACCAGTTTTATGATGGAATTAGGCAAAGTGTGGCAAGTTATTTTTCACATTTAGAGGTGGAACAGCTCAGGGGCACATACTAATGTGCACACACGCACACACGCACGCACACACACAGAAAGATAGACAACAGGGTGTGTTTGGTCTAGGAAGAGGTGCCTGTTCAAAGGGAGGTACGCGCGTACGTGTGTGCATCAGGGTAGAATTGACATTTTCAGTATTAAAAGTCAATGAATCAAGTATATTATGACTCAAGTAAGGAAGGGCTAATTCATTCTTTAGCCCAGAAGAAGTTGGTGCAATTTATAAGCTCAGCTGTAATCCATTTGGAAGGGAACTCCAATAATAAAATAAAATATAAAACCAATACTGCATAGATCCTAGGACCAGTCAATAGTGAATTACAAGTAATTGAGTCCCATGGGGTTAGTCCAACGTTAGGCCTATAAAGTCCGGATAAGTAAGGGCAAATGTGGAGACTAGGGAGAATAGAAACGTTTAAAATAATAACCACAGTGTATTAAATTAGTACAGGACTACAGCACATACACCCTATATAACATATACCGGTAGGTCCCATTCGGTAGATACACCTGTGAAGGAGCGGATATATGCTCACGAATAAATCGATCTTGAGACAGACGATTTTGTTTTGGTGCTTTGGGACAATGTTATGGTAAGGTTAGACAAAATAGGTGTGTAAGCGTTTGTGTAGTAATATAGTCAGTGCACTAATCTAGTCAACAGGCCTGAAATAATTTGTATTAAACATTAAGTGTGGTTAGAAAAAAAAACCAAGTCGAGTTTATTAATTACTAAGTTCAAGTTGTTAGGGTAACCCCAGAAACGATGCTCAGCAGAGTAGGCTGTAGAGTAGGCTGAACGGGCGCTTCTTGTCAACCTACAACATGGACGCATGTTTTGTGGGAGGAGTGAGAGAAGGGTGCGTATTCGGTTCAAATAAATAAAGGATTTAAATGAAGTGTGATTCAGCATAGAAAAGGCCAAATTATGAAAGGTCCGTCAAGCTATAAAGGACCAGGGAAAGAATATGGTCAAAAGAGTTGGAGGTATGGACTGGGGTGTGTGAATTGTTCATTAGATATTTTAGGGGGGTCCACCATGTGTAGTCCTTAAGAGTGGACTGTCTACCCTAAGCTAACCCTAATATATTTATATTTCCACAGAAACACACAGGAATGCAGTCATGCTGAACCAGGATCTGCGTCAGGCTGAATAACTATCATTCATGTTTCTATCTCCCCAAACGCCATTTTTGATGAAATGTGCCTGAGTAATTGTCTTGCAAAGAGGGCAAATATTAATTTCATTTGCATGTGCAAGAGTGACGCAAATGGTCTGAAAGGATTAACAAATTAACCCATAACAATTGAGTGTCTGTGCTTGGTGTCTTGTTGTGGTAAAGCAAGGCCCTGTTAGCTTATCTTGTTGTGAGAACACAGAGAGCTCTGTAGAAATTGTTTTACACAGAGCAGGTGGGCAGACACGAAGCGGAGGTGTCAGGAAAGCACCAGTGTCAGGGGTCATTCATGTAAGTATTATACACATCACATGCTCAAAAATACACATTTAGAAATTTTAATTGTATTATTATTCCCCTTGGATGGGTGATTGATTGATTGGCGGAATATTGATGAAGTAAAATCAATATAGTATGAGGATGGGATATGAAGCCCCCACGCACACACACACAGTATGCGTGTGTATCTTTGTTCTGTTTGGGGGGGGGGAACCCAGTGCTTTTCAGTTTTGTCCACAGGAGACGGACAGCAGACGGGAAAATACAGAAATTGAGTGGGTTTCCAGACCCAGTACTGGTGTAACACCAGGTCCAGAAGGCCTAAGCGTTCAGCCGGGGAAGGGAGATCGCCTCGGGCATAGAACATCAACCAGGGCCCGACCAAGGGTCTGACAGCAGGGCCATCACATAGCTACTGCAGATGTCTGCAAGAGAGCAGGGCCAGACCACGGCCTACAGCAGGGCCTGCGCACGGCCTACAGCAGGGCCAGACCCCGGCCTACAGCAGGACCATCACATCGCCACTACGGCCTACAGCAGACCAGCATGACGGTACTGCAGACCCCCGGTAGGTCTGCAAGGGGGCCAGACCAGCCACCGGACGCAGGCCGCGTCCTGCAAGGGTCTGCATCTGACGGGTGATTCGGGTCACGGGCCAGGAGGGTCTGTGTCGGCCTAGACCGCAGTGACGCAAGTGTGCCATTTGAACAACGTCCTATGACCATTTTCCAGGTCTTGAACTCATGGAGGAAATAGGAAGTAGTCACATTGTGACGAAGACCTATTTTGCTCAGACTATATGAGACAAGCATCCTGGATCAGAATGAGCGCGAGATTTGTTTGCGCGCGATGTTTATGGAGTAAGCGGGATGCTATATCATCAACAATGCACGGCCAGGTCTATATGACGCAGGCTGGCGCGGACAAGTCCATATGCATCGGCGCACTATCTGATGGATGCGGTACGGGACAATTGCGCGCGGTCGCCAAAATGGAGAACTGTTGCCTGGGCTCTGTGCGAACTGTTGCTTGGGCTCTGTGCCATATCGGTTCCAGTGGAGTAGGGTCGTAAGAGTGGACTGGTGGAGTAAGTCTTGAACATGGAGTAAGTGTTGGACTGGTGGAGTAAGTCTTGAACATTTTCTGTTGAGTAAGCCAGTTCGGGAACATTTTCGGTTCCATTTTCTTTTGAGTAATGCCAGTTTCGGGAACATTTTCGGTTCTTGAACGGATGGAACATTTTGGAACATTTTCTTTTTATTAGATTAATGACTGGTTTCTTGTGTCTCAATGTCAAATATGTGTTTATTTGCTGTCATTACACACTGTCCCTATACATGACACCCACACATTCCCCTGTAGGAATGAGGGCCTCCAGAGATAAGGGAGGCAGGCATACTGCCAGTGTGGAATGGTATAAAAGAGTGGTTAGATGTAGGGGCAATGGTCAGTTATAAATGTCAGAGATGGTTGCCTTGTTCCAGTCCAGGTAAAGACAGGCTGTACTTCCGTCCCAGACAGATCAACAACATGTGCTAGATAAGATATGACGAAGAAGGGAGAAATGCCAGTAAGCCTGCTAGACTGAGAGAATAGATTAGAATGAACTAATCCTGTGGTGTTGAAATTAAGTGTGATTATTCATTATTCAGTGTGATTATTCATTAGTTAGAAATGAACTAATTTAAACATAATCAGTGATTTCAGGATGATTTCAGGTTGAGTGTATATTTTAATGTACCCTGTCCTATCCCCACGTGTATATGTTGTATATTATATAGTATATATTATATATTATTTATTGTTGATTTCTCCTCCTCTTTTCTTTCTGTGTTTCCTATTTTCTCTCTCTCTCTCTCTCTCTCTCTCTCTCTCTCTCTCTCTCTCTACACCTATGTCTGTGTTTCAAGTGTACAATCAGGTGGCGTGCGCGTGCTTGCTCAGAGATTGATCAATGATTATTGATTAAGCAAAGAGATCACATAAACGAGAGGCTCGATACAATTTCCCTGGCAGGAGTCCAGGTTTTTTGGTATCGATACGTGATTGTACACTTTTCCGCATTATAAATACAGTATCAGATGACGTTGTCCTTATAGGACAAAAGAGTGGGCTGTTGTATTATAGTGTTCTGATACTTGGTACTGTGTTCGGATACTCGGTACTGATACGTGCAATGTACTTGTATGTATGGTGTACTGCCTGCCGTAATGGTAACATAAGAGTGGAGCTGTGTTAGAGCTGAAGGCCGCTGCGCTGGCAGGCAATGATTGTGATGTCTAGTCTGTGACGTCATTAGGACATGAAGTATCCGAGATATATATGCTGCTGTAAGTGGAATAAACTTTGTGAACGTTTTGATGTGACCAAGTCTCGTGTCATGTTAATCTTCTCCCGGGCCGGCCTGTCTGTCTGTCCGCCGCCGAACCATGGAAATGCCAGCCGGGTCGTCACACACCAGAACCAGACGAGGGTCCAATACGTAGAATACAGTATAACATAACAGTAACTGTTTCCCATGATATGATAGAGTAGTAAAGACCCACATGTCTGTACTGTACCTTTAGCAATGTACCAATTCCTCATGGGGCAGTACTGAGGTCATCATATCACCAAAAATGATGAAAGAAAAGGGGAAATTATGGGGATTTCCCATAACAGCTAGTAAATCAACCCGTACAGCAGTTTTATAAGCAAATGTCTACTGCTGTTGTGGATGACTTTTGCAGATGTTCAGAAAATGCAGTATACTGGCCAATAAACATTGCGTAATAGTTTTGCCCGTACCATTAGTGAGCTACTATAATAACAGCACAGTAGCTTTCACAAGTGGATCCTTTTCTATATTAGTATTTAAACAGACAGACAGACACACACACACACACACACACACACACACACACACACACACACACACACACACATTTGGCAATTAAAGAAATGTATTCATATTCCAAAAGTGCTGTGGTGAATTACAACTTATTTCAAGTTATTTTACTTCTTCATTCAAATGTTTAGTGAACAGAGGGACTGTGGGTATTCTGGGTAAAATGTTATGTTTTACAATGAGCGTTTCCGTTCATTTCTTTAAAACACCACTCATCTTGCTCAATCCACTTCAGCCTGTCTTTCCTCCTCTCTCTGGCTCCTTTTCTACTCTGTCCTTTCTTCTTCGCTACACAGTCCTCATTATTAATCCTCATTATTAATTGAACTCTGAGAATTACGGGTTCTTCATTTGGTTACGTTTGTACACTCTTGGAGTTACAAATGGACACACGAACACTGAGGATTTCCCTGCACTCATTTGACTCTAGTACCTGCCGTTCCCACTTCCCCCTCATTTCTCCATCACTTCCCCTCTATCTGTATCCCTGATTCATTCTTTGTGGAATGATGTAATTCGGGCGCTCTCTTTCTCTCTCCATACAACAGCCATCTGGGGAAGCTCTGATCTCAGTTTGGATAATCACTGAAACCCTGTATTCTTAGTCAAATAGACTTGGGTTGCAACTGTACATCGCTGTTTTCTGTCTACTCTATACTACATCAAATTTCTTCGTCAAAAATAGACAATCTAGAAGCTAATTAGCTAATGTTCCCCCCACAACATTCAGGTTCAGGTGATTAAGCTCAATCCTGGGTGAAGTTGGATGTGACCCTCCTGGAAACTTCAAAGCTAAGACTTCATCCATATTCAGCATTCTTACACTTTGGTGCAGTGTAACCAGAAGTACACAGCCACACAAATGCACATGTTGGGCTGATATTCATTTTGCCATAAAAAAGGATTATAGTAATGTTATATAACCTGAAACGGAAATCACCTCAGCAAGCATGCTGTGTATTTGATAAGTAACACTTTGTGTGAAGACACTTAAACTGTTGACAATGTCTACTTGTGACTTTAAGGGAGGAACAGTGTCATCCAGGCTGACTGCCTGGCACACATGCACTCGCATACGCACACAAACGAGCGCATGTGGGTGCGCACGCACGCATACACAGTAGGAACTGTTTTGACCAGAGAACAGTGCCTTTGTTGGCTTCTACATGTGCTAGCTCCTGTCATGTGACATGATGTCAGAGGAGATGTTGATGCTACAAGCTACTGCAGCACAAAGCAGCTTTTAATTGGACAGCAGATCTGTGTCATTTCACAAATGGATTGGCCCATGGGACAATCAATCACTGTCAGTCACTGTGATTGGACATTCAACATCCTGCCTAGCCTATATCTTTCAAAAGAAAAATAAGCTATAGACCAGTTGGACTACCACCGTAAATGGGTTATATTTGGTTGCACATTATGTTGCAACAGTTATTTTTTTATGTGTGACACCGGAACACAAGTATAAATCAGGGTTTGCAGTTACTGTATATGGATGGCATGGCATTTGACTGAGACCTATAATAAATCTATTGTAAAACCTAAATTTGCTCCATCACATGACATTTTCAATCACATTGCGCACGGAATATAAATGAGACTTAACTTTTTTCCCCTTTCCCTCACACTTACTTTCTCTCTCATATCTCATACTTTTGCTCTCACCCTTCACCCTCATGTGAAGTCATCTTAACTTCATCCACTTGTGGGCCCAAAACCAACAGTTAGTGTCGGCTGAATAAACAATTGAGACAGACAGGCTGCTGCCAGAGGCATTGGAAAAGTGTGCAAAAACAAAACAAAAAACATGGAAAACAACCATGGCTGACCCATGCAAGGAAAATTATCAGAAACTGCCCTGCACATAATAATTCTGTTTATAAAGCACTTACTGTAACAAAACAAAGTTACGAATTGCTTTACACAATATGGAAATAAAATTAAATAAGATAAATGAAAATACAAAACACGATAAATAGATAATTAAAAAAAACATATCAAATAGTATACAAATATACAGCATGTGAAGTAAAAAGCAGTGGAAGTACTTCAGTGGCCCACTGGCAGTATGCACAAGACCTTTGGCGCATGCACACGCACGCACGCACGCACGCACGCACGCACGCACGCACGCACACACACACACACACACACACACACACACACACACACACACACACACACACACACACACACACACACACACACACACACACACACACACACACACACACACACACACACACACACACACACACACACACACACACACACACACACACACACACACACACACACACACACACACACACACACACACACAATCAACCTCTCTTATAGATACTACTATTTGATGACCATCAGCCAGTAGGAGACTCGGAGACTCCTACTGAGACACCACAGGTCATCAAATTCTTAGGCTTAGGAATGCGAGAAAAACTCAGAATTCAAGGCTTCATGGGGTGTGTAATTGATAAAATAAATAAGTAGTTTTTAGGTGAACTACTCCTTTAACTTGCTATTAATTAAGTACTATCACTATACTACAGGCTACTGTAAGGATAACACAAATGTATTATCCTTAATTTAACTCAGAAGAGAAGAGAAGAAATTGAAAAAGCTTGGATTTGACTGTGTGTATATAGTGGGAATTGAACCCGGTCCCACACCCATGCTGAGCCCAGTGTGTGTCCTCCTCATCCATACCTGTGATGAGACTGGAAACCAACAGGGGAAGCACCAACATCTGAAGCATTCTCATCAGCAGCTCTCCAGGGAAGGAAAAGTACTTCATCTCACGGTAGGACATGTTATATGGTCGCACGGCAAACCCCAGGATGATACCTACAGGAGGGTAAAAGCAATGTGTTAAAGCTGAAAACCGTAACGTATCTTAATGAATAAAGTTTATATATTTATAAAGTTATATATATATATATATATATATAGAGAGAGAGAGAGAGAGAGAGAGAGAAAGAGAGAGAGGGGGGGGGGGGGGGGGCGCTAGCCCCTCCTATGCCCAGATTTGAGTGTTTGAGTAAACACAAACATTGAAGACAGAAGGGAGGACGCAAATTGTGATTGGACGGAATGAGATGATGTATGATGATAAAAGTGCCCCTCACTTCACACAGGTGTGATTTTTTTCCTTTTTTTAAAATGAACCAATACTTTTCCCACTTTTTATCCCAATATAGTTGTTATGCCATTTACCAAATTCCCCATACACTTATGTGCTGTTGTTACTGCATCACTGTACTACTCGTAGAAACACGTATTTGAGAGAGCCAATGTTGAAACCTTTTGTTCTGAAAAAAATTGTGTTTAACTTTTAACCAAGTCAATTCTTACTCTATGACTGTCTTTTGATCCGGCACCCAGCCTACATAGATCACCCATAATATTCAATATTAAACCCTGTTGGAACTTTAATGGCCAAGCTTATTTGATTATAGTCTTAACAGTCAGAGCACCATCTTCTAAGTTGATAAAGGCATCAATCAATTCACTTGCCAGTTGGTGGGCACAATAAGCCAACTTTGTCTTTTCAGCCATGAAACTAGCTTGAATTAAATTACTGTTCTATAGTTTGGGGTAAACCAAATGCCCTTGTTGTTTTAATTCTAATATGCGTGACTGTCCTTTGTTGAAAGTCTTTCCAAACAAATGCAGTTTGTTCATTGAATCAGTAAAACTCTGACATGCCAGCCCAGGTGGCTGACCCTGAGGCCAAGAATAAACTAAGTCCTAAAGTTGACAATCAATCATTTGATTCTTTTTGGGCAGTGTGTAATTCCACCAGGGCCTTAGAGGGTGAAGAACTGGGTGGGCCTGGCCCACCTCCTACTGGGCAAGGTCAGAGGTTAATGGCTAGGTGTCACGGGTCAGCTTAGGCCTGGGTCTCAGATAAGAGCCAGTCTGTTAAAGATAGTTTTTTCTACTCCCTTTGATTCTATTCTATTCCTTCTTCCTTCCTGTGTTGGAATGGGTCGTCAACCCAGATTGACGCACGCATGCACACACGCACGCAGACGCGCACACACACACACACACACACACACACACACACACACACACTATCTTCACGTCAAAACTAAAAGAAAGTAGCCAAGGAAAGCACCCCCCACGTGGGCCGAGATTTACCTTTACTCAGTCAGTTGCCTCGGTAGTCTAGTGGACTACTATGCTGAATTGCAAACCATGCTTCATGAGTTCAAATCCCGCTGCCACCACTATTTTTTCAACAACCGCAGACTTTTTTTTAATTCACTGGACAATATAATAGTTTTTGGTGAGGGTCCAGGGATGCGTTAAAACGACCAGATTAAGGTTGGTGAGGGATGTGTTAAAACGACCAGATTAAGGTTGGTGAGGGATGTGTTAAAACGACCAGATTAAGGTTGGTGAGGGATGTGTTAAAACGACCAGATTAAGGTTGGTGAGGCATGTGTTAAAACGACCGGGTTAAGGTTGGTGAGGGATGTGTTAAAACGACCCGGTTAAGGTTGGTGAGGGATGTGTTAAAACGAGCGGGTTAACAGGGACAATGGGAGGAGTTGATTCAGAAGATACATCTCATGGAGAAACTGACACCGTCTGAGACTGCAGGAAGAACTAATGGAGGACAAATGGTCCAAATGGACAACATTTAAGACTGAACAGAAAGAATAAGGGTATGGGGGAATGAGGAACAACAGTAAATGCCTAGGAATATGTGATGTACATTTTGATACGCAATGTCGACTTTAGTCTATTTTCTTTTTCTATTTTCATGTTTGTTTGTACTGTATGTGTGTTGCTATTGTTTTCTTTGTTTTGTGTGACAAAAAAAAAAGACCGGTCCAAATGAACACAGCACAGCGCTCCCTACCCCACTGACAACCAATCACAAGCCGAGTTTGGAAATGGTCGCTTATGAATACAATATTTCGCATACTGTACAGTATACTAATCAATAAAGGCAGAAAAAGCCCAAAAATATATCTTTAAAAAAACAAAAAACTTAAAACTCACCCACAATAACAGCAAGAACGGTGAAGATCACAAAAGCATTTTTCTTGAAGCATCCCTGTACATCATCTTTAGTGATGCTCTCCACTCTCTTCTTGGCCTGTAGTGAGCGAAATTCGATGCCATCCCGGATTTGACGGAGGTTACTGCGAGGCCGCTGGGGGTTCTCCCCGTTACTCTGAGTCATGGCTGCTGCTGGGGCAGGTAGACCAGGATGGGTTTAAGACAGGTTCTCCTACAGCAGAGTACTTTCACTCCACTCTGGCTGTGATGGAAACCTTGAAGGTTTCAAGTCCCCGGTGTTGGTACCCGTTTCCCTTTTGTTCTCTTCTCTTCACTCTGTTTAAAGTGTTGGAAGATAAGAGGAATGAGACAATGACAGGTAAGTAAGAATGTGAATTATATGGCATATAACCAGCATTTTTGTATGGATATTATTATTATATACAGTTCTGAGGCACTTTTACCTGAGTATTTCCATTTGTTGATACTTTATGCTTCTATTCTACCACGTCTCAGAGGTTAGGCAACCATTGTTCTTTTTACTACAATTCAGCTTTACTTATTTTGTCATTTAGATTATTAATCAAAAAAATCACACCCGTGAGGGGCACTCTTATCATTATACATCAGCTCATGAACAACTGAATTTATGTGATTGGTAGCCGATTTGCTCGTCTACAACATATGACATAAAATTTCCCTTCATTGTCAATGGCATTTGATGTTTGTGTTGCCACAATTTTACATCATATTTGGCAGACATTTTACCTAATTTCTCCTTTCAACGTCAATGGCAAATATGAGACAAAAGTGGCCCCTCAATCACACCTGTGTGAAGTGAGGGGTGCTCTTATCATCTCATTCTGGCCAATCACAATTTGCGTTAATGTTTGTGTTTACAGTTACACAAACCCCCATGGGAGGGGCTAGCGTCGCTCAAAAACACACAATGAGAAAAGGTGATGTATTATTATATCTTAAGCTACAGTACAAGCCCCCCCCCCTTAAAGTGAAATTCAGACTGAGGAACTCATTCATAAATTAATAAATACAATCCAATGATGTGATAATGGCTAATGGGACATTCTTTCTGCACAATGACCTACTTTTTAGTTTGTTACTGTGATTGATGCCAATACCTTTATAACTTATAGAATTTTACTACATTGTGTACCTTTTACTTTAGCTCTGGTCCATAGCTCTAATGCTGTTGCATTTAGAGCTATATGTTACTGTCGACTTTCGGGGCTCGCATAAATGCAGACCAGCCTCTTGTCTGTAGCGTAAATATTTTGTGTTATTAGAAAGCTTACTTTCCTTAGTGGACGCACTCTGAGCCCCCCACCACACATGTAAAATGCACTTTTTGGCTATGAGGTTTTCTCTTGGCAATATCGGTAGAGGGCGCAGTGGAGTAACTAAAAGTATTTTTTTTACGTGTGGTGGGGGGCTCAGAGTGTGTGAAAGTAGGGTTTCTAATAAAACAAGCCGCCTTTGTATTGGTGATTAGCAAAAACGTTCTTTATATTTACGCTACAGACGAGAGGCTGGTCTGCATTTATGCGAGCCCTGGAAGTCGACAGGAACATATAGCTCTAAATGCAACGGCATTAGAGCTATGGATCAGAGCTACTTTCACTTGAGTAAAGAAGTACTTCTTCATTGTACAGGTGTTAGCAGAGTAGCCTTCAGTAACTACTGCCACTCTATATCAGAGCTGCCCAGTCCATAGACATTTTCAAATCTCTAAAGACCTATTTATTCTGGTCTTTCACCCATATGCCCTTGCCCATGCTGCAATGTTTAGATTAATTATTTGTTTTCTGTTATTCTGTTTGTAATTCTGTGTATAATGTTCTGTTAACTTGTCTTGATCTGTAGGCCTATAGCCCTTTGGTTGACCTTGGCCTTTTTAAATGTGCTTTATAAATCATCTTTGAGTTGAATTGAGGGTATAGTTTAACCTGGCTCTAGCCCCTGAATCGCTAGCCACATTAAAAAATTATGTTCAGGTGATTTAGTGAAACGAAATGAAAATTCAGGCTGAGTGTCAGGCTAGGTATAGTTCTGCCTGAAGACCAAAAAAAGCCTAATATCTCCCATGGCTATAAAGGATTCTCCTTTGCTGAGCAGTAGATGTTGGATTAGTTATGCAGACCTGGGTTCAAATCCAGGTGTTACACAGGCACATTTTATGGAATTTATTTATGTAGGCTAAAATCCATCCAATAATGTCCCATTTTAGCACTCCTACTCAAGTAAATTAGATAATTTATTATCTACACAAGCAGAGCGCGTAAGTACTGTGATCGGCTGGATATGTATACGTATGCATGTGTCTGTCCTTTCTCATCCAAGGGACCACCATTCTTGGTGACGTAACTAAGGTACCGTACATTTCGAGGTTGGTAGAAGGTCAATAACGGGTCTATAGGGACGATGAAGCAGTGATGCCATTTAAAAGTGGTGAGCACACCTCAATGTGCGCTCTGCTTGTGCACAAGTAGGCCTATTTGTGTGCAAGGCGAAAGTTGGCAGCTCGACAGAGTGCATTTCTAGTTGGTCTCTGCAATACCGGTATAATATTAAAAAATAATGAAGCTTCAAATAATAGTGTCCAAAAGCATACACATTTGCATTTGACTGAATGTCTGATGACCTTGCCAAACCATAACAATGAATAATTTTTGTCAATTGTCAGAAATAGATTGACATTCAATTGGTAACTAATTTGTAGCTCAAAGAATTTACAAATTGAACGTGCTTTACACTATTGGCTCCTTTTGGTTAATGTGTAGGCTTCAAACACACTTGAACTATCAGGATTTTATAGACTTCCTCATTATTCTGCCTGCTCCCTCCACATGTGGACACGTTGGATTGATTCTATGCGTGCACACACACACAAGTCACACACACACACACACACACACACACAAACACGAAGTTAAACAAAAGTTAACATATTGAAAAGTTGTTCCTTTACCTTTTTTGAGTCGAGCAATAACTTCCCATGTAATTTCTAATTCCCCCGCGTTCAAGGGCTAAATTCTGTGCTTAAAAATCCTCGGTTTAGCGGAAAACAGAGGAGCTCTTTAAACTGCGCTGCTTGTTGGTGCTCTGCGAGCGACTAGTGAAAAACTGAGTGACTGAAGTGAACACTCACAGAGAGGGAGGGAGGGAGAGAGGGGGGTCTGTGTGTGTAGGGGGGGGGGAGTGGCAGAGGGAGGACAGAAATCACAGAATGAAAAGAGCCACGAGACTGCACTGGAGTCGGTGGGTGAGAAAATAATACTAGAAAAGGAAAGTCTACCCTCTACCGCTTGACTCGTGCACCGAAAATAGCCGATCTAAGGCCACAACGCGGTTTATAATATATTTGTCGCACGTGACAGCAGTACGACGAAATATAAATCAGGCTTTACCCGTAGCCTAAACCAGGGTTTAGAACATTTAAGTTACCGTCTAGGCGTCTACTCTACAACTACTTTGTCCTGTGGTGTTTGGAGTTAGTGGGGGGTGTGCATGGGGCGGAGCGGAGACTACACAGCGTGAAGAGTGAAGAGTTGAAGACGGTGAAGTAGCCAGTAAAGTAACGTAAGGAGGGGGGACTAGTGGGACTACTCCATAAAACTCAGACAAGAGAAAAGGACTTTCTTGTGGGGCTCAGCCTCATTCCCTCAGTCACGCTTCATATGGTCAGCCAGGCTGATCTCTAATCTCTGGAGATGCCCGTGGAGAGTGATAAACAAAGAAAGAAAGAATCACAACTGGCTCCATCCGTCACAAAAAACACCATGGAGCCATGATCCATTCATAGATTTACTTTGGCTAGTGGCCGAATAGACGGAATAGACACTGATCATTAATCAACCTCAGTCCCACCCCTTTGCTGCTGCATTCAGACAGACAATTCCTCCTGCACACTTTTCAAAGTTCACTTTGGTCTTTTTCTGGGAAACCATGGAGCTCTTTGCTTGTGTAAACAGAGCTGGTAAATGTTTACTGAGCACTGGTGGCACAACTAGTACTTTTGGCTGTGAAAGAAACAGTCTGTGCAAATATGAGTGATGTAAAAACCTGTGCATGGGGTCTGAGGTCTGATGGGGTGTGGGGGGGGCAATGAGTTGACAAATGCGGTTGTATTATAATTAACATGCACTGTAAAAGACTGGTGAAGACTCAGTAGGTGTGAATCCAAGTCATCACTTTAGTCATAATAACCCCATTTAACTCATCTTTGGTGTCATTCTTTTCTGTGTTTAATAAAAGAGAGGTCTATCTTACAGATATTATTTTTAAAGGCTATTATAATGACATTCCAGTGACAACATGTACCAGCCATTTTATTCATAATGTGTCAATTGGCTTATCCAGCTATTACTTTATGTTATTTTATTTAACCTTTCTGATAAATGATAATGATGGTATCAAGTCAATACAACCAAGTAAATGTGTGTAAAGTAAACAAACAGTTAAAGGCAAGTTTCTGGTCATTTATTCTCATTACCTTTCATTAAAACATTAATTGATTTCAAAAGGTGACCAACCGACCGAAGTGAACAAACAAGTAAATGATCGTGGGTGCATAATGGGGGAGGAACACCCTAAGTACTGGGAGTTATATATATTTTTACCTATAATCGTTATCAACCATGTTAAAAATCAATTTTGATTGATTGATTGAAATATTTATTAACAGTTTGCAGAATTACAGTACATTTCAAGCACAAACTCAATACAAAGACTGTTAACTGTGAGTGGACGGCCCAATTAAGCATTACACTTGTTTACAAGAGGGTCCACCATGTTCAATTCATCAAAACATTTAGAGACCTACAAATAGAACAGAACAGGAATTCATCAAGGAAGCAAAAAGGGGAAAGAAACATATACAGTGGGGGGGGGGGGGAAAGGGGGGGGGATTCATTTTACGGGGGCCAGTTTCGAATTGCAGCCGTCTGCAGGTGCCCTTTGAGAGTGGTTTTGAAGGAGTCAAGGGATTAACATGTCTTAATGACTGTTGGTAGGGCGTTCCACATTTTGGTGGCATAGGAGCGAAAATAATTTAGTCCCTTGTTTGTGCCGAATCTGGGTTGTACATGGTTTGTTGCACTCTCTCTGGTGTTGTGGGTGTGGACTTCGTTAACATTAAGGAAGTATTTAGACAGGTATACATGGGTATCTTGGTGGTGTATCGAATCTTGTTGCAAGATGCTGTACTCTGTCGTCGACCCTAAGCCATGTCAAAGTGGGCAGGGGTGAGGTGGGTGAGGCCAAGTAGGAGCCTGACCAGTTGCATTTTGTAATGAAAATAATACACGTGGATGGACACACCACCTGCAAGACAGGAAGTGTGTGGGGAATCATTGGAGCTGTCAGCTATCATTATTCATAATAATACTGACCCATAAAAGGACGTTTTTCATGTCAGTTCAGTAATCAACCCTCCGAGACATGATAACCATTATTAGCCTCCATGCAGGCATTTTGTTGCTGAATAGCTGTGAGAGAGAATCTCCTCTGTTATGATTGTCCTCTGTCATCCCATGGGCCTCAGAAATACTGGACAGGTTCTCTCTGCACCTACACTGAGAGCTGGAGTGGAGAGTAGGCCAGAGCGGACTCAAATTATTAGTGGTGCTAATCACTGCTGCTATGAAAGTTAGAGCCATCGATTCATATAATTAGACTGACTAATTTAGAGTCTTGTGATGCCAAGTTAGAATTCACTGGAAAGTGGAAGTTGGTTACAATTTATATTACAGATATGAACACTGATGATGTCCAAGTTTGTGCATCAGTACAAAACTCTGGGGGTGGGAGTGACAACCAGGAACAGACTGGGCGACGAGTGACAACCATGAAAAGTGTGGTGACATCTGGAGACTGAGAGACAGAGGATGGCCGTCTTGGCCGACCATCTTAGGTGAAACGGCTGGCAGCCCAAACCGCTTTTTCCGTGAGGAAGAACCCGACCCCAACCGAGACTGAGATGTTTTGCTGTTCAGTGGCAACAACGACCCAATGCAAAGAAGGACTGCCACACTTCCGGTCAGACGAAGGAAGAGCCAGGCCCACAATGCCTAGGGCCCTATAGGCCATATGACATTTTGTTGCCAAATGTCATATGGCTACAGGCTACCCCCTTTTGTGGTTACTGCCCGTATTCTTTTCAAAACACTGGTGATGGCATACAAGACACTCAAGTGCAAGATTCTGATGAATTGAAAATGATGGACCCTGTTGTAATGCCAATTATCATGGTGTCGTCCACAGTAACTTTTGTGCTTTCGTATGAAATCTACTCATTCTTCATACTGTGAATACATTTTTTTCATCAATATCAATCTTACCAACAGGATCCACCTCCACACTGCTTCCTGCTCTATAGATAAAACAGGAAGTCTGTTAGTCTGTTCTTGACACTCCAAGCAACCTGGCCTATTTCCCCTCCTGGCTCCCAAGCTGTGAAATTAGTGAACCCCCCCACCAGGACTCACTCACCTCTTCAGAACCTCACCCCCGCCCATAGCACTATGTGTATTTGTATCCCTTCTTTCTCGTCATTCTCGCATTCTTGCCAATGTTTGCGCACTACTATGCAGAATACAGTACGTTGGTTTTACTTGGTCACATTATGTTATTTAGATAGCCATACTGTTTGCTTGACCACAGAATGTTATTTAGATAGCATGTTGTTTAGACAGATGTGGATGTTTACCAGTCTCGTAACCTAGTTACTCTCAAGCACTAGATTGTTTCTACATGACAATTAACTTGTCGTTGGGGTTCATTCCATTTGCTCTGATCTCACAGTTCTTAGCCGGATAAGAAGCTGGATAAGAATGTTTACAATTGGCCATATTCAGACCACAGCCATCTTGCCAGCAAGGTGTTACATATAGGTGATACTTCCCATAGACAGCCCATTCATCCAAACAGAAAAGTCCTATCTAATTATATTAAACAACGTCAAAATCACCAACATTGCAGCTGTAGGGAAAGCTTGAATTATTCTCTTTCAATCTGTAAAGTGTTTGTTTCATAAAAATCCACCATAGACTCATTTCATGGGACACGTGAGTCAGAGTCACAACACAGGACACATTGTATGTACTACATATTTTATATTTAAAAACATTAAAGTGACATGAGGTCAAAAAAGGTAGTTTGTTGTGTGCCATAACATACACTGAGGGTTAAACATTTTCAAACAATCCTCTTAACAGCTAACTAGCCACAGTATGCATCTGTTTAAACTGGTTTAGACTTTCCATAATTGTCTTCACCAGGCCGAAGGCATTAGGAGAGAGTATGTTTTGTACTCCGTCCGTGTGTCCGTGTGTGTGTCCGTCCGTGTGTCTGTCCGTCCGTCTGTGAACAGCTAATCTCTGGCACCCGGTCGATGCCAAATTTTGCACACACACTCCCTGGATGCGATGAACCTCTGCCCCAAAATTTCCAGAACGTCCTGTTATAGCACCACGAGGAGGCTGCTTTGTTTTTGGACAGTACACCTACAGATTTTGTCCAAACATCACACAAATTGGTACACAGTCTCTCTAGAGCCGAAACGGGTCTTTCAGATTTCGTCCATCCTGATTGGCTAAGATTGCATGGCTTCCAAAGTTAGCAGGAGTGCTCAGTTTCAAACAAAATGCTGCAAATCATGAACACATCGTGAAATTGTGCACGCACATTCTCACTAGGCAGAGGAAGAAATGCCACATGAACATTTTCTAAAATGTGTCATTTTGTTCATAAAAAAAGAACTTACTAACTATTAACAGTTATTGTAAGGATTGGGTACTGCTAGTGGTTAATATACTCTGTCATGGTTCAGAAGCATTAAATACACATCATATCAATTATAGCCTTAGACATAACACATTAAGTTGTGATTACATGTTTTAAGTGCCCCAGTCAGATGTTTTACTAAACCTCCACCAGAGTATTGTAAACCAAGGTGGCCTTGGCTATTAAAGTCTCTTGAGAAAGACAAATGTTGTGTATACGTCTGTTACAGTATGATAATAAATACACGTAATTAATTTATTTTACTGGCCCTGTCTCTCAAACCTCTCTAAACCTCTTCTCAGCATTTGTCAACAGTTACTTCCATTGAAAAGGCCATATTACCATTGTGTTCATTTTCCTATGATATTGAATGTTTTATGCATCATTATAGAGATGTATGTGAAGCTAGGATGACTGCATTAAAGGGCACTGCTACTTGTATGTTATGTGAATGTTTATAATATATAAACTGTAACTATTATTAACAATGTTTGTCTTCCATCTGACAATTGGAGTTTGAAGAATGATATTTCCTCCGTCAAATCATCATGCTGTAGTTGGCCCTTCTTGCTTATTTGACAGAAGATTACATTTCATTGTAAAAGTCAGAAATCTGAGAGTGTATAAATATTATACTCTTAAGAGTAATCGTACTCTTAGTTACTTCCAGCAGTAAACAAACGATATTCCTGCCAGTGTTGCGTTGTACTACAACAACTAGACAATGTATTCAGAACAACCCGTCTCTGGCCTGGGCCGTGGCTCAGAGGTCCAGGCACCTTGGCCGGTAGCCCGAGTCTGGCAGTGTGCCATAGGTTTGACTCACGATCCCGACGGCCTTCACTGCATGTCACTCCCCCATCTCTCTCCCCCATTTCCTGTCAGCCTACTGTCTGTCCCTCTATAAAAAAATAATAAAGGCGAAAGCCGCAAAAAATAAAACATTAAAATAATAATATAAATATATAAGAACAACCTGTCTCTTACTACTAGTCAGCTCATGTGAGCTAAAATGCAATATTCTCCAAATTTCCAAGAAAAGATATCTTGCCCATTTATCGCTGAACAATAAGTGAAACAAAGTATGAGCTTGTGTGTGCTTTGAAACCAATTATGTGTATGTGCTTGTGTCTACACAACTACAGTACCATACTATTATGTGCATTTGGGTGTTCATTGTAAAGGAAGGTGAAGGAAATTACCGTTTGGATGTCCAAATGGGACAGATTCCCGATTTTCACATCACTAAAAACCATCTGGAATGTGTTGGATTCAGGACCCCGTCATTCCTTAAGCTCACCACAGTGACCCATGGTCCCACACTCAGTTATCCCAACAAGCAACAACAGACTCCTTTGTCCTCAGACGACACAGGCAGGGATCTGGTAAGGGGTTCAGCTAGAGTCTGTGAATTGAGTTGTAAAATGTCAATTCCATTCAAGGAAGAAAGAGTGAGGGACAGAGAAGCCGTTATATGACACAGAGAGAACGACAGACAGGTTGAAGTCACCATGGATGCTGGTTTGAATTTGAACCTAAACCAAAGGACATTTTGAACTAAATTTGAACCTAAACCAAAGGACATTTCGACTCAATCAATCAGTGTGATTGATGGATTTAGGCCAATCTATGCACTCGTGATCGTATATAAAATATATATAGGTCTCAGTCTTGTACAAATCATTTAGGGTGTGTGTGTGTGTGTGTGTGTGTGTGTGTGTGTGTGTGTGTGTGTGTGTGTGTGTGTGTGTGTGTGTGTGTGTGTGTGTGTGTGTGTGTGTGTGTGTGTGTGTGTGTGTGCAGATAAAACATGGATCATTAATTTAATTATATTCTCTTCTACACAGAAGTGGAAGAGATGTGTCAAAGAATAAAACAATCTTATATTTCACGACCTCTGTGGAGAAGTATATTACTGTATACACACTACTTGACCACCAAGATCAAGCAGTTCCCTAGAGAAGGCAGGGATTAAATCAGCAAAGATAAGAGGTGAGTTTGTTTTGTACTGTATACCCAATAACGAACCTGGCCTTTCCCTGTGTCAACTAAAATATCATCTTAAAAAAATACTCATGCTGTTTGAAAATACTGTAACAATTGTCTATCTATATGATGCCCTACCCACCCTTTGTTTCTTCTCCCTCTATTCCAGCATCTCTCTCATCTTCTCTAGTCCCCAAGTTCCTGATGTCCTTTGCCAGACCAGCATGCACCATGGACCCCAAAGCCAAAATACCATGTGTTGATGACGACCCTCCCGGCCTTTGTGCCTTATCCCTAGCTGAGCCCTGAACGTGCATGCCTGCATGTGGTGCTTCCATGGTGCCCTGCAGGCTCACATAGCTCAATGCCCTGGCAGTCTATGCCCTGCGAGGCTGCGACTCATGCCTCGATCACATGCGGTGCATCCATATATGACCCTATATGTCCCTGGATTGCCAGTCTGCACCTTACCTTAATTGTATTTTGTTGAACGTGTGGTCATTACTATAGCGAATGAAACTGTATGATCAGATGTCATCAGAATAGTCATAGAATAAAGGGTGTTTTCTGGCTTGCCGAAGACACCCATACAGCACACACATGCACGCATGCATGTCAGACACACACCCAAACCACACAAATAGTGTCTTATCCCACCCCACCCCTGCCTCCACCAGATGAACACACACACACATACAGCACTGTGCACAAACACAGAAGTATAGCCAGAGACAGGCTGTGCCCTCAATCTCTCCACAGTACTATGTGTAACTCTAGCAGGCCCAGGCTGCTCTACCAGGCCAGTACAGTAGATTCAAATGGGAGTGGCATGGTCCCCTGAGGGGTGATGTATCCAGGACAGGTTATAGGATCTCCAGGCTATGGTGGCCCTCAGGGGACACCCAAACTGGGCCCACATTGTCCCCAGGCATCATTGTGTACCAGGGTTTCCCATGGATCAAATGTTATGGACTTCAAACCCCAGGGTCTCAGCGCACTCGTAGCTGTTGTTCAGCGGGCACGATGGGGGACAAGGCTGTTCACACACACTGGCTGTTTCTCACTGGTCTGAATGAGGCCACCCTGGATCCAGTCCCAAAGACCAAACTTCTGGATTGAAATTATTTGGGAGAGAGCGAGTGAGTGAGAGAGAAAGAAAGAAAGAGGAGATGTTTGGAAGATGGATAAGTGTATGAACGAAGGCGTGAAAGAGGGAAAAGGAGAGAGAAAGTCTAAGTTAAAGAGGAAAGACAGAAGACGTCTAGACAACTGTTAACTGTAGTCTCTCTAACAGCAAAACAAACATAGGAGGCCAAAGCTGAATCCCGAACAGTGGAAATATTCTAGACCCTGGCTAAATTACAATATATAAGCACTTACAAAGTGCCAGATCAGAGTACGCAGCCTACTCAACCAACACTATAGGGTCTGGAAAATACAATGGCAAGAAAACAAGTGCCGCAAAAGTAACTAAAGCATAGCAAGTAATTTAGAATACGTGTTTAATTAACATAATATATCTAAATAACATACATGCTTGCTTCTGTGTGCACATGCAAACAGCATAGGCTACAATACATAGCCTATACCTAAGGCTAATACATATAAACAAGTACCCAGCTGAGTATACATCTGGATAACTATAATTATCATCTATCTAAATATGCAGCAATTACAGAACCTCAAGGGTACTACGATAGGCTACAATATGCCAATACAATTGTAAAACAGTGACTGGTTTCACCAACCATACATCATAGTCAGCTCTAATGGTTGGAGCTTACGCAGTTCTATACTACTGTTCACAGACTCCCCTGCATCATTCACAAATTAACAACGCGGTAAGGAACACTTATGTTGTAGAGATCAATTTCATTTTCAAAAATGTCCATGAATAACTTGTGGTACTAGCGTATGTAACTTGGCAAAGTTGGCACAGGGCTTATTTTCTCACTAATCTGTGGTGCCCTGTGGCGCCAAAGGGAGTGACCTGAAACCTAATGCTTTTGTTAATTACCTGTTTAAGGTTACACTTCTCCACAAAGAATAAGACGTGTTTCTCGTCTTTTATCCAAGATATCAAACCTCATTGTCTGGTAAACAACTGCCACAAGAAGCCCATTATTTCAAATATCAATGAAAGAAGAAAGAATGACAATAAGATAAAAGAGAAAAGTCAAGTTCAAATAAAGGCGAAATAGAGCTGTATTTTTTGAACCATGACATCAGTGTGTGTGGTGAGTTCAAACTAGTACAGTATGTCTACCAGTCACTGTTGCAGCAAGGGCTTGGTTTCTCTCTCACAACATTGCATCACCAATTCAATTGAACTAGAAGTTTACAAGAGAGGATGCAACATGACAAATACATTATTCAAGATTCTTTACTGTTACATCCTATTATACAGTACATATATAATAGTATATAATAGAGAGATATAATAGAGAGTATAATTCTTGGTTTTTGGCTCCTCTACATTGCAATCTTTCAAGACAAGATATAAATAGCAGAAAAATAGTACAAAAATATAATTGCGACCAGAGGTCGCAGATAACTTTATGAAAACTATGAAAGCGTTTTTATCACCTCACTCACAATCCCTGTCATTCCACCCCAGTCAAGCCCCAGGTCATCGTGACATCAGTCCCCTGGTATCCCCAGGCAAGCCCCCAGGTCCCAGGTCATCATGACATCACCGTGACATCACGTGAAAAAGTTCCATACATGGGCATTACCAGCTGATACCCTAATACAATCCCTGTTATGTAAATGGAGACCCCTGACTGTGATCAATAATAAGCCCATATATGGCCGGAATGCCAATATATGATCATATTGTGACAGTCTCATGATAACCACTGTGGTTGCCGCAAAGGTCACAGATAACTATGGAATCATGCATTTCCTGTCAGTCAGTCAGTGTATCACTCAAATACTGTATGGTGCCCAATTGCCCATATAGGTCTCGTGACATCGCATGACATCATCAGGGATGGAGATCCCTGATGTCATAGTAAATGTGACCTTGCTGTCACAATTAAGCCCATATATGGAGGTCCCTGATGTCATTAGTATATGGATATATATCAGAACCTGTTCTGACATTCCATATATTGATCGTTCCCCACCCATCCTTCTTTTTCAATGTCTTCCTTTTGACTGATACCTGTCCTTTTCAACTCTAGACAGGCCTGCCCCAAAGTTATTTGTGCAGCTCGCCCAGCAGCCGGCGAAAACTAGAGTTCTCACTAGGCCCTCGTGTGTGTGTGTGTGTGTGTGTGTGTGTGTGTGTGTGTGTGTGTGTGTGTGTGTGTGTGTGTGTGTGTGTGTGTGTGTGTGTGTGTGTGTGTGTGTTTGTGTGTGTATTTGTGCGGCCGAGGCTGCGGTACCACTTGTCAGATGGTAGCTGGCAGCTGCTGAAAGACTGCATCCATGGGGTGGCTGGGGTCTTTAAGGTATCATGGATGGAGTAGTCTCGCGTAGCCAGACGACTATGTATGGAGGGAAGCTCATACCTGTTATGACATGGCCTCAGCTAAGTTGAACGAAAGTTGCGCTAATATTTTAGAAATAGGTCAACAATACAAATTACGTTCAAGTTTTGTGGATTAATTTACTTTAATGCGTGGCCCCAGTGGCCCCCACAAAATGACCGGAACTACTTGATATTCACCAAAACCAGAGCAGAACTCCCACCACGGGACTCAGGCAATCAATTAATACAGTTGTAAGTGCAACCACTATTTATGGCAAGCATAGCCTATACAACTTAAGTTCAAAAAATTTGAACTATCCCTTTAAAACATGTCTCTGTCCAATATTGATCAAGCCATACATTTGAATGGAGATTTACTGAATTAACAGTGATTTAAGACATTATTTTCAGAAACAGTAAAATGTTAAAATGTCAGAAACAGCCTAAAATGTAGGCTATATTATTGTGAGTGATTGGTATGATTTAACCTGTATGGTATCAGGTATGTTTTAACTATTTAATTTTATCAGAATGAAAGCTGCTCTTTTTTTTCTTCAAAAAGTATCTCACCAAGAATTAAGAATGTGACGCATCTGTTAAACGGATTGCATCCTCTTGTCGATCATCTTTGAAGTATGCCCCGTTTAAGGGGGATTTTAACATTTTAAGTTCCTCCACGCCATCTACTGGTGATACAGGTAAACTACATGTTTATCTAAAATCAGGTAAATTGGGGGTTTCATTCATTTACATTGATCTATTCTATTATGGCAAATCACTAATTTACAATACAAATAAAGATATAGCCACTAGAGTCTTCTAGTGTTTCCTTTATATTTATTAATGTTATTTATGAGGATATCAGGCTAGTTCAGTGTTCCCTTTTAAATCACTTTCCAAAACAAACTTTGATAGACATGCTTACTTGATTAGTATGTTGTGTTTAGCTTTTTTTCTCTTTTAATGTGATTATTATGTTGCATGGACTTTCGTATCCTCTTATGCTTTTTAATGTTTTCCAATTTCCATTGCCTTTGTACTATTTTATTATTATATGATATCATGTTATTACATTTGTTGTAGGCTACAACTTTTTTACACATATCCTTTCATGCACTTTTATTATGCTTCTAAAACATTTTATTTGTTTATCGATGTTGTATTTAATGCTGTGTGAAGTGCTTTGTAACTCATTTTTTTAAGTGCTATACAAATAAAGTACATGATGATGATGATGTTGATGATGAGGCCAATTGGAGCCTTAAGGCCCATAGGCAGGAGCCTATCTCCCGTTTCTACAGTGAGGGCAGGGGTGTCTGTCTGGACATGATGCAAGCACGGTCAGGACTTGGAGGACGAACTAGTGGCATCTCGATTGGGGCCAGATCAAGTCAAACCAAGACTAGTCAGATCTGGCCAAGAATATCACCTGATTTCAACCAACATAAATTCTGCCCACTAAGACGGACGTACCTATATGGCTGGAGGGAAGGAGACCCCCATCCATGGCCAGGCCATGGATGGGGGCCGGAGTCGGGGGACCGAGGACAGGGACACCCCAGCCGGTGGTTGGCACCAGGCGGGGTGCCCTGTCTGCTCGTGGCTGCAGGACCCGTCTGTGGAGGGGCTGCGAGGAGATGCCAGAGGAGGGAAGGTGAGAGGAGGTGAGCAGCAGACTGTGAAACAGGGGAAGCCAAACCAACTCAGCAACGGGGCCAAGTTGTGACTTATTGCCCCTCTTTCGAGTGTATAATTCTTTTCTATTGAGATATACAGTATAGCGACACCGGCTTCTATTTTGGACGCCATCTTGAAAATGAAGCCTTTCCGGAAGGTGTATTTTCCTAAATATTTTGTATGTTAAAGCCTGTCTACAGGTACAAGAATCAAGTGAAAAATCTTTTGTATAAATATATATTTTTTTCAATTGAGATATACAGTAGGCTATAAGTGTTTATAAGCTTGAGCTGCCATTTTTAACAAGATCTTGAAATGACGCCTTTCCCGGACATATATTTTCCTAAATGTATAGTATATTATGTATAACATATTTTTTAGTGTCAGTCCTAGTAGTGCAAAGTAGTAGTAAGGTTGAAATCTATTTTTTGCAAGTAGAAATTAATGCGGGTGTTAGAGGGTTAAGCATGTCCAGATGTACTAGAATAAGTAGAAAAATACTTTGCAAATGTTTTCCCATTTAAGATGGCCATTTTAAACTCCGTCTGGGACGCATTCTTGAAAATGACGACTTTCTGGGGAGTAGATTTTGGTAGACTTTTAGTATGTTATTTAGCATGACCAATACCAGAATCCATTGAAATACATTTTGTATCCATTTTTTGGGGGATGAGTGATATTTCTTCATAAATTGACTCACCTACCTAATTAGACATCCCAGAAGCCCAGTCCCTATGGGTAGGCTATACCCCAACTTGGATTGGCTCCCAGATTTTCCCAGAGGAGTTCGATTGGAAGAAAGGTATAGATGAATACATTGTTGAAGAAAGTTTAATAAGCATTTATTTTACAGATGGCTAAAAACATTGGTGCAAATGTGATTATACCAGCATGCATGCATAACTGCACCTCCTCCACTGCCCCAGTCACTCTTGGTGTCCCAAAAGGCTCTGTGCTCGGCCCCCTGTTTACATCCTCCCCGTGGTCAGATCCTCGGCCTTCGATTTCATTGCTACGACACAGACGACACACAATTATAGCTCTCAACCTCAACCATCACCGCAGCCACCCCTCACAGACATAAAACCTGGATGCAACAAAACTTCCTAAAACTCAACTGCAGCTAATCTGAAATAATCATCATCGGTCCCGACTCCGTCACACGCTACACGCCTACACCCAGGACTCCTCACTCACCATCGATGGTCCCTTGTCACAACCTCCACACACATCTGCAACCTAGGTGTCATCTTCGACCCTACCCTCTCATTTCCCCCCACGTAAACCACATCACAAAAACAGCATTCTTTCACCTCAAAAACATTGCTCGTCTCCGCCCCTCCCTGACACCCTCAGAATTCAAAATAGGCCTACTCCTCACCACCTAGGCACCTACAAGTCACTGCACAACCTGGCTCGATCCCCCTACCTCTCCGTTCTCCTCGAGCCACATGCACCATCCCGCTCCCTCAGGTCCAGCGACGCCGGCCTCCTTGTGATCCCCAAGAAGATTAGATCAGACTCAAAACCTGGGGCGACAAGGCCTTCTCTGTGACCGCCCCTACCCTCTGGAATGCCCTGCCCAAACACATCCGAGATGCCCCCTCACTCCCCACCTTCAAAACCACACTGAAAACCCACCTGTTCAGAATAGCATTCCCTAGGTGATGTGTTTTTAACTTGTTACATTTATTGGTTTTTATTCTTATTTTACTCTTTTTTTCCATAATAAAGTTGTCCTTTTCTTATGCGTCCTCCCCCCCCCCCGCCCCACACATGTAAAGCATCTTTGGGTATTAGGAAAAGGCTAAGCACTATATAAGTCCCAGATATTATTATTATGCCACTATGCGGTAACTTTAAGAATAGTTTAATTGGGATCCTGAAAAAATAAATGTCCAGACCCATGTTTTGAGGGTCAAGGCTCCTTGACCCTCAAAACATATAGTCTACATGGACTTAGCTCTGTTCCATAGCTCTAATGCGTTGCATAAACGCATTAGAGCTATGTAACAGAGCTACTCTGGACTATATGGCTGTCACTATTGACAATTTTTCGATTATGGACATTTAAAAAATGGTACATCATGGGACATTTTGACAACTTTTTATTTTCAACACTTTTTTAATCATAAATTAGACTATATATTTTTAATACTGTTTTTATTAGGCATTTTTTGTATGACAGTTTCAGAATATTATCGACAATGATAAGTAATTCAGTAAAATAAAAATGAAAAAAAATAACAGGCAATGTAAATGTTCCACATACAATACATAATAAAAATGACATATAAGTGTGATAAACATGAAAAAACAAAAAACAGTATTAACAGTAAATTAGACATATTAATTACATTTTCGGGGGTGCATGGATGTACGCTGCATGCGTAGCCTACTCCTTCTTCCCACTAGACCAGATTAATGTATTTGGACTACAATACCCATAATTCAAAATAGAGCTACAAGAAACACGTGTGCTGTTACGCAATTGTTTCAAAGGTTGTGTCAGTACACTACACGCTTCGGGAACAAAATGTTATTGTGCGGAATGTGCGCCTAGTTTACAGGCTGACAGACTTGTATTAGACGCGAAGAAGAACGAAGAAGAACGGTAAGTAATACACCAGATACTACTACCAATCTGTTATTTTTATAGTATTTCATCATTGGATTAATTCATCTGAGTGTTTTTCTCCAATACTCGGCTATCGTAATGTGAGACATCGTCTGGGATTGGGGGGTGTTTTGATCTCAGTAGCAGCTGTTATGCTTATGCATTACTGGAGCATCTTATCAGCTCTTCTGTCTCCCTTTCTACTACCGCACAATGAAAAGGAATATAATGAAACAACCATTTCAATTTCCATATATCCCCCCCATACATTCCCTTGGCCTCTTGTTTACTACTAGCCTATCTAATGTTTGAGTGTTGTCACATACCTGTAGTTTGATCATACAAGCAGTCAGACAAGTTGCTGCTTTGGTACATTTCTCATCTCATTTGCTTACTTCAAATTTGCTTACTTCAATT